>NW_021604591.1:8328464-8395633 GCF_004785775.1 Grammomys surdaster
TATATATATATATATATATATATATATATATATTGCTCTTCTAAAAGACTGGAGTTTTTAAGTTTGGTTTCCAGCAGCTATGTCAGGTGACTAACAGCATTCCATAACTCTAGATCCAGAACATTCTTTACTTTATGACCTCAATTGTCACCTGCACACACACACACACACACACACACACACACACAGACACACACTCTTTAAAAATAAAAAAAACCTCTAAAATACTTTGAAAATTATACATTCATAGCAAACAGGTTATCTTGAGCACCTAAATAATGAGATAATGATATATACCTGGTATTGATGAGAACATCTATCCATACACAGATCATTAATGCCATGCTTGAGTACTGTTTCCAGGAAAGAATGCTAGAAGTATCTTTTGCATCTGCTCCTGACTTCTGGCATTTTTGAAGCAGAAAGGTGAGATGAGTGTTTTTTCTATAGAAGGATATTGTACAGGAGTACACACCTGACCAATCAGTATTTAGACTAGAATTTTGTCATGCTTTTTAAGCTACATGATTGCATCAGACAAGGATGCCAGGTCAAAGAGCATGTGTGTATTGCAAATAGCCACTAAAATAATAAGGCTAGTCAATAATAACATATCATTGTTGACTCATTAATTTTTTAAAAAACGATAAAGTCCTACAAGCTGTTATTAACTAGAGAAATGAGGATCTGAGATGTTTGAGAGAGTGGACTAGAGGTGGGCAAAGGTAAGAGTATTTTCTATAGTTCTCATACATTGTTGTATTGCAAACATAAAACTACTTGGAAAATAGTCAAAAATAATAATTTGGATAAGATTTCTAGGTTAGATATAAAACCACAACAAAAAATATATTATCATTTCAAAATGTTGATAGATCTGTACCCTTAGGGGTCATCTATCCTAGCAAAAAGAAACATTTCCCCATCACTAACAGATGAAAAAATAAGTTAAAACAAAACTTTATAATGCCAGGATTTTAATCAAATAACACAAATGAGTGGATTAACTTAGAAATAACCTTTAGATGATTAGTAATTATTATCACAAAAAGACACTGAGAGAATATATTTTACTGCCTTTTTCTTATTGTAAAGATTTAGATTTGTTTTCTTATATCTTATGATTATTATTCATATCCTGATATTTCCTCTAGCTTTTGGTGAATTCACTTTATCATAGCTTTGACCTTGATTTCTTGGTTATATTGTCAGTTTAGTAAACAGGGAGAAAAAACAGATCAGATATGAGAAACTTAAAATAGTGTGGGTCTTTATTTGAGGGGAAAACCATGCAGAGGATGTCTCTGTAAAAATCAGTGCTAGTGGCCACCCAAATGCCAGGGTGGTTATAGGGTTGAATTGCCTGACAGGGAAGGAATTTGACAAGTCTTTCTGCCGTTGACCATTGCTAAACATGACCAAGAATGAGTAGTAAGTAAAAGAATGTCAGGTGACTCCTAAACATCGTTGATGACCATATAATGTATGGGTTCTACTGAGGAAAGGAGTATATGGCAGAAATCTAGGATGATGTTTCAGTTAGGGGTTTACTTCTGTGAACAGACACCACAACCAAGGCAACCTCTTATAAGGACAAAATTTAATTAGGGCTGGCTTACAGGTTCAGAGTTCAGTACATTATCTTCAAGGCAAGAACATGGCAGCATCCAGACTGGCATGGTACAGGCAGGCCTGAGAGTTCTATGTCTTCATCTGAAGACTGCTAGTGAAAGGCTGACTTCTTGGCTCTTGAAGCCTACACCCACAGTGACACACCTATTCCAAAAAGTAGAGCCAAATACCTCCAAATAGTGCCACTGCCTAGGCCAAGCATGTTCAAACCATAGCAGATGATGTTGTTCCCTTTCCACGCTTGGGTGGTCCCTAGCCTGGTCATGTGGTATGGCTTTCATTTTGTGTTTCATTCTTGACATTGAAACACAGAAAACTTCCCGAATTCTAAGTGCCTACTGACTTAGACATCATCCCAATGGATCTTAAGAAGCCTTCAGTCATTTAGGGTGAAAAAGACAATAAACCACGTGAACCAAGTATCAAATTGATGCGAAGAATGCCTCCCTTTTAGATGGAATTTCTTCCCTCATTTCAGCCCTCACCAGAATTTCTTCTGGAGTTGCTGCCTGAACCAAATTTGGCTGAAGCTAAAATAAGTTGGCCAATCATCTTGGTAAAAGCTAACTACGCAAAATGCTGTCTTACAAAAAGACTTTTAGAAAGGCAAAAATAACATTGGGCTTTTAGTAAAAGACAAAGCACGCATGACAATACAAACTCTGACAGGATGGTGACTCATCTGGAAAAATAGAAAATCACTGGGCACTACACTATTTGGAAAGGAAAGGAAAAGTCTATGCCCTGATCCTACCCACTGTTATTTAAAATACTGAGCTCAGGCAAGTTGCTAAATTTCTCAGAGCCTAGGTTTTATCATAAGCAAAGTGAGGCTAACTTGGCACTTACAACAGTAGAATGTTACCCTAGGTTACTTCTCAAGTGAGTTACTTAATGACACTGCTACAGTCTCAAATCTTTACTAAAATCAATACCCTTAATGTAACTGGACATATTTGATCCCCATATGAACAATGGGACCCAATCAAGACAATGCTATCATATTTGGTATAAAGATGAGAGGACTGTGGTCCTGAGAGGATGAGTGGTCTAGGAAGAGCAAATTCATATCTGTTTATACAACTTCAGAGCTACTTAGTGTAGAAAGCTGTACTATCTCAGCACATTCAATCCTCCAAGGAATCCTATGATGGAAGTACTCCTGGGCTCAGCTTTCTAAAGAGCCATAAATGCTCTTAACCTCTGTGTCACTCCTTGCTAACTGATGGACCATACCTAGGCTTTGGAGGGAATACTACTAAATCATAGTAATCCTGAGTGCATTTTCTCTCATATTAAAGAATGTGTTTTCTACATTGCTCTCTTTAGAAAATATTCACTCACCTATAATAATACATTTCCAGTGGGTTTAGTTCCTGAGAAACTCATCATATATATATATATATATATATATATATATATATATATATATATATATATATATATTGTAAATCAGAATTATGTTTAACACATATAACCTACCAAACACCATGGCTTAGCCATACAGTATACTGTGGGAATCCCCTGCTTGCTCTTCTGATAATATAACTCACTGGATACAGGCCTTTATTGACTCTTCTCAGCATTGTAGGTGTTTGGACACATGCCATTAACCTGAGAAAACATTGAAATCCAAAATATCACATCTACTGAATGTGTATGACATTCCTACCACCATAAGGTTGCTATCTCATAAGTCAAACTGTCATTAACTCAGGGATAATCTATATCCCTGAATTTGACACCACAATAGACTAAGGGGAATAATAATAAAAGTATTCTCTTGTAAAAAAAAAATACTAATGGACTTCCAGTCTGGGCCCGAGCATAGAGCAGATCTCAGGTGGCAGCTCTGTACCCAACCTCAGAAAACCCAGAGAAAGAGGGCCTCCCAGGAGCTTTAACTCAGGAAGCATCCCAGGTAAGGAAAAAGCAACACTTGCCCCAAACAGAGAGTAACCAGGACCCACTGGGCCCCAGGAATTCACTCCTGGCACGGCGTGGATTCCTTCTGGTCTGGGCCCAGTGCTCAGCGGATCCCAGGAGACAGATTTGCACCCAATCTCTCAGAACCCAGAGGAAGCGGTGCTCCCAGGAGCTCTAACTCAAGCAGTAGAGCAGTATCTTAGGCAAGGAGGCGGCCACACTTGCCCCAAACAGGGAGTAACCGGGACCAACTGGGACCCAGAAATTGACTCCTGACCCAGGGAAGGACTCCTTGTGGTCTGGGCTGGAGCACTCACCAGATCCTGGGAGACAGCTCTGCATCCAATCTCACAGAACTCAGAGGAAGATTCTGGGAGCTTCTAACCCCAGCGGCAAAACCCATCCCAAACAGTTCTGACACAACCTAGATAATAAGAAAGACAGGCTCCAGTCAGAGACAACACAGATAGCACAAAGGAGATCCAGATGTTGAAAGGCAAGCACAAGAACATAAACATCAGCAACCCAAGGTACTTGCCATCATCAGAACCTAGTTCTCCCACATTAGAAAGCCCTGAACTCACCATACCACCAGGAAAGTAAGAACCAAATCTAAAATCACTTCTAATGATAATGATAGAGGACTTTAAGAAGGACATAAATAACACTATCAAAGAACTTGGGGAGAACACAGGGAAACAGGTAGAAGCCCTTAAAGAGGAAACAACAAAAATCCCTTAAAGAATTACAAGAAAACACAAACAAACAGGTGAAGGAATAAAACCATCAAGGACATAAAAATGGAACTAGAAACAATAAAGAAATCACAAAGGGAGACTACCCTGGAGATAGAAAACCTAAGAAAGAAATCAGAAGTCATAGACATAAGCATCACCAACAGAATACAAGAGATAGAAGAAAGAATCTCAGATGCAGAAGATACCATAGAAAATATTGACACAACTGTCAAAGAAAATGCAAAATGCAAGAAGTTCTTAACACAAAACATCCAGGAAATCCAGGACACAATGAGAAGACCAAACCTAAGGATAATAGGTATAGAAGAGAGTGAAGATTCCAAACGTAAAGGACCAATAAATATCTTCAACAAAATTATAGAAGAGAACTTCCCTAACCTAAGGAATGAGATACCCATAATCATACAAGAAGCCTATAGAACGCCAAATAGACTAGATCAAAAAAAAATACCTCCTGTCACATAATAATCAAAACACAACATGCACAAAACAAAGAAAGAATTTTAAAAGCAGTAAGGGAAAAAGGCCAAGTAACATAGAAAGGCAAACCTATCAGAATTACACCAGACTTCTCACCAGATACTATAAAAGCCAGAAGATCCTGGACAAATGTCATAGAGACCCTAAGAGAACATAATTGCCAACCCAGGCTACTATACCCAGCTAAACTATCAGCTACCATAGATGGAGAAACCAAGATATTCCACGACAAAACCAAATTTACACAGTTTTTTTCCTCAAATCCAGCACTACAAAGGATAATAGCAGGAAAGCTCCAATACTAGGAGGGAAATCATATCCTAGAAAAAGCAAGAAAATAATCCCCTTCCAACAAACCCAAAAGAAGATAACCACACAAACAATACCTCTACTATTAGCAAAATTGACAGGAAACAACAACATCCTCTCCTTAATATCTCTTAACATCAATGGACTCAATTCCCCAATAAAAAGGCATAGGCTAACGGACTGGATATGCAAACAGGACCTAGCTTTTTGCTGCATACAGGAAACCCACCTCAGCGACAAAGACAGACACTACCTTAGAGTAAAAGGTTAGAAAACAATTTTTCAAGCAAATGGCCCTAAGAAACAAGCTGGAGCAGCCATTCTAATATCGAATAAAATTGACTTTCAACTTAAAGCTATCAAAAAGGATAAGGAAGGACATTTCTTACGTGTCAAAGGAAAAGTCAACCAACATGCACTCTCAATTCTGAATATCTATGCACCAAATGCAAGAGCACACACGTTCATAAAAGAAACATTAGTAAAGTTCAAAGCACACATTGCACCTCACACAATAATAGTGGGAGACTTCAACACCCCACTCTCAGCAATGGATAGATAATGGAAAAAGAAACTAAGCAGAGATACAGTGAAACAAACAGACGTTATGAACCAAATGGACTTAACAGATATCTAGAGAACATTTCACTCTAAAGCAAAAGAATATACCTTTTTCTCAGCACCTCCAAAATAGACCATATAATTGGGCACAAGACAGGCCTCAACAGATACAAAAAAATTGAAAGATTCCTTTGCATCCTATCAGATAACCATGGTCTACGGCTGGTCTTCAATCATGACAAAGACAATGGAAAGCCCACACTTACATTGAAACTGAACAACACCCTACTTATTGATAATCTGGTCAGGGAAGAAATAAAGAAAGAAATTAAAAACTTTTTAGAATTTGATAAAAATGATGACACATCATACCAAAACCTATGGGATACAATGAAAGCAGTGCTAAGAGGACAATTCATAGCTTTAAGTGCCTACAAAAAGAAACTGGAGGGAGCATACATGAACAACTTGACAACATACCTGAAAACCCTAGAACAAAAAGAAGCTAATACACCCAAGAAGAGTAGATGGCAGGGAATAATCAAATTCAGGCCTGAAATCAACCAAATAGAAACAAAAAGAACTATCCAAATTATCAATAAAACCAGGAGATGGTTCTTTGAGAAAATCAACAAGATAGATAAACCCTTAGCCAGACTAATCAGAGGGGAGAAAGACAGTATCCAAATTAATAAAATCAGAACTGAAAAGGCTGACATAACAACAGAAATCGAGGAAATTAAAAAAATCATCAGATCATACTACAAGAGCCTATACTCAACAAAATTGGAAAATTTGGATGAAATGGATAATTTTGTAGAAAAATACCAGTTATCAATGTTAAATCAGGATCAGATAAACCATCTAAACATTCTCATAACCCTAAAAGAAATAGAAGCAGTCGTTTAAAGTATTCCCACAAAAAAAAGTCCAGGACCAGACTGTTTTAGTGCAGAATTCTATCAGACCTTCAAGGAAGACCTAATACCAATTCTCTTCAAACTATTCCACAAAATAGAAACAGAAGGAACACTACCCAATCCATTCTATGAAGCCACAATTACACTCATATCTAAACCACACAAAGACTCAACAAAGAAAGAGAACTTCAGACCAATCTCCCTTATGAATTCTAGGGACCTGAATCCAAGAACACATCAAAACAATTAGCCATCATAATCAAGTAGGCTTTATCCCAGGAATGCAGGGCTGGTTCAATATATGAAAATCCATCAATGTAATCCACTGTTTAAACAAACACAATGAAAAAAAAACCACATGATTATATCACTAGATGCTGAGAAAGCATTTGACAAAATTCAGCACCCCTTTATGATAAATGTCTTGAAAAGATCAGGAATTCAAGGTCCATACCTAAACATAGTAAAAGCAATATACAGCAAACCAGTAGCCAACATGAAACTAAATGGAGAGAAACTTGAAGCAATCCCACTAAAATCAGGGACTAGGCAATGTTGCCCATTCTCCCCCTACCTATCCAATATAGTACTGGAAGTCCTAGCCAAAGCAATTAGGCAACACAAGGAGGTCAAAGGGATACAAATTAAAAAGAAAGAAGTCAAAATCTCACTATTTGCAGATGATATGATAGTATACTTAAGTGACCCCAAAACTTCCACCAGAGAACTCCGAAACCTGATAAACAACTTCAGCAAAGTGGCTGGATATAAAATTAACTCAAGCAAATCAGTAACCTTATTCTACTCAAAAGATAAACTGGCTAAGAAAGACATTATGGAAATGACACCCTTCACAATAGTCACAGATAATACAAAATACCTTGGTATGAATCTAACGAAGCAAGTAAAAGACTTGTATGACAAGAACTTCAAGCCCCTGAAGAAAGAAATCGAAGCAGATCTCAGAAGATGGAAAGATCTCCCATGCTCATGGATTGGAAGGATTAATTTAGTAAAAATGGCATTTTGCCAAAAGCCATCTACAGATTTAATGCAATCCCCATCAAAATTCCCACTCAATTCTTTACAGAGATAGAAAGAGCAATCTTAAAATTCATTTTGAATAACAAAAAACACAGGATAGGGAAAACTACTCGCAGCAATAAAAGAACTTCTGGGGGAATCACCATCCCTGACTTCAAGCTGTACTATAAAACAATAATGATAAAAACTGCATGGTATTGGAACACAGATAGGAAGGAGGATCAATGGAATAAAATAGAAGACCCAGAAATGAACCCACATACCTAAGATCACTTGATCTTTGACAAAGGAGCTAAAACCATCCAGTGGAAAAAAGACAGCATTTTCAACAAATGGTGCTGGTCCAACTGGAGGTCAGCATGTAGAAGAATGCAAATTGATCCATACTTATCTCCTTGTATAAAGCTCAATTCCAAGTGGATCAAAGACCTCCACATAAAACCAGCTACTCTGAAACTAATAGATGAGAAATTGGGGAAAAGCCTGGAACACATGGGCACAGGAGGAAAGTTGCTGAACAGAACACCAATGGCTTGCGCTCTAAGACCAATAATTGACAATTGGGACCTCATAAAGCTGCAAAGCTTCTGTAAAGCAAAGGACACAGTCAATAGGACAAAGCAGCAACCAACAGATTGGGAAAAGATCTTCACCAACCCTACATCTGATAAAGGGCTAATATCCAAGGTATACAAAGAACTGAAGAAATTAGACTCTAGACAATCAAAGAACCCTATTAAAAAATGGAGCACAGAGCTGAACAAAGAATTCTCAACTGAGGAAGCTCGAATGTTTGGGAAGCCCCTAAAGAAGTGTTCTGCATCCCTAGTCATCAGGAAAATGCAAACGAAAACAACACTGAGATTCCACCTCACACCAGTGAGAGTGGCTAAGATCAAAAACAGGTGACAGCAGATGTTGTCGAGGATGTGGAGAAAGAGGAACACTCCTCCAGTGTTGGTGGGATTGTAAACTGGTACAACCACTATGGAAAGCAGTCTGGTGGTATCTCAGAAAATTGAATATAGTGTTACCTGAGGATCCAGCTATACCACTCCTGGGCATATACTCAAAAGATGTTTCATCACACAACAGGGACACATGCTCCACTCTGTTTATAGCAGGCTTATTTATAATAGCCAGAAGTTGGAGAGAACCCAGATGTCCTTCAACAGAAGAATGGATGCAGAAAATGTGGTACATTTATACAATGGAGTACTACTCAGCTATTAAAAACAATGAGTTCATGAAATTCTTAGGCAAATGGATGGAGCTGGAAAATATCATCCTGAGTGAGGTGACCCAATCTCAAAAGAACATACATGGTATGCACTCACTGATAAGTGGATATTAGCCCAAAAGCTCACAATACCTAAGACACAATGTATAGACCACATGAAACTCAAGAAGAAGAAGGAAGACAAAAGTATGGGTGCTTTGGTCCTTTCTAGAAGGAGTATCAAAAGTTTCAACCAGAGATCCCAAAGTCTAAACTTCCAGCCTGAGCGCACAAAGGGAGGGACTCATGTCTCCACCTGTATAGGTAATTGAGGGTGGCCTTGTCAGACATCAGTGGAAGTGGAGGGCCATGGTCCCTGAAAGTTTGGATCCCCTAGTTTTGGGGAATTCAAGAGCAGGGAGATGGGACTGGGAGGATGTTTGGAGCACACACTCATAAAAATAGGAGGAGGGGGTATGGGATAAGAGGTTTTGGAGGAGAATGGGAGAGGAGATAACATTGAAAGGTAAATATGTAAAATATCCAATAAAAAAAAACAGATGAAGGGTCTAAAAAAAAGAGAGAGAGAGAGAGGGAGAGAGTTTACTTACTTCAAATTATTTTCAAAAGTTTCTAGGAGATGCTAATTGGCTATGATCTTATTTTAAGCTCTCCACAAAAGAATTTAAGTCTCTGTTTAATATTCTCAAGAGAGATGTAAATCCTAATTTCCTTCAACAATTAATCGACAAAAGAGAAGTAATCTCATAAAAAGTAGAAGAAGCTATTACTAATGGATTATATTATATAGTCTGATTAGTTGTCAGCTGTGCTATAACAGTCCTTTGATAAAAGAGATTATTAACATAGATTTATATTTCTTTAAATAGAGTCTTCATGACTCTCTGAGTGTAGAAGGAGTGACTGTTGGCACTTCTGTCCTGATTTTACAAGAACTCTGAAATATTGGCTTTAAAAACAAAAGAAGGGGAACAGTAACCCCCCCAGAAGGAGTCCCCCTGAAATATTTTCCATCATGCCTTGTTCACTTTTATCTCTCTAAAACTGAAAGCTCATGGCAAATCTGCTGCTGACTGCCTCTAGCATCACCGAGACCAATAAAAACTATGCTACAGCTATGGGGAAGGACCCTCTTACCCTTAAAGGGAATGGCCCAGATCCAGTTCCCTTATGGGGCCGAGGATTGATATGCTTGTTTGATACCACAGAAGGCACAGCTAACCAGCTACCAAAAAGATTAATGAAATAAATAGATTCCCCCACAAAGCCAGGCCCTACCATAAATATGATGAATAACAATTTATATCCAGGGAAGAGAAATCTCCCTGAGAATTTCCTTCTTTTTCCTTTCCAGGTAAAAATGAATCACCTGTGATGTCTGCTGTTAGAAGTTCTAATCCAGATGCTGGCCTCCGAACTTATACTACTCAGACCTTTGAAGGGCCATTGACAAGAAAATCAAACAGCTAGAGATTGACATCAATAATCTGAAGAAATTCCTCGTTTCACTGTCTGAAGAGACCTCCAAAAATTGCAAAGATCCTTATTGGTGTTGATTTACTCTATTATAATAGAAAAGGCTGTGTACAGCTCTTGACTGTGTATAGTCCTTAAAGAAGAATGTTGCTTTTACATAGACAAGACAGGGAGGGTTAGAGAGAGCATGAAATAGATCAGAAAAGGCCCTAAGAAAAGTCAGAGAGAGAAAGAGAAAGATGAATGCTGGTACAACAATTGGTTTTCAGCCTCTCCATGGTTGTCAGCCCTAGTTTCTCCCATCTTGGGACCATTATTTGGGCTATTTTTGCTTATTTCTGCTGGTCCCTGGGTCTCAAATAGGCTGACTAACTCTGTAAAACAACAGATAAAAAATTTGGTAGCAAAAGCTATTCAGATACATTATCATAAGCTAGCTATGGAGGACCACGAGACTCAAGATGAGGTTGTTACTTTATACAGGGTGTTCCCAAAACCCATCTCCACCCAACCTAAAAGAGGGGACTTCTGCCCCTAGACAAAGCAGAGAGGGGCCACCCAGAACCCCCTCTGACTATCGATCTGAATTCTTGCTTAGGCTGTGAGGCTAAGCACTCCAAGGGAATATAAATAAAAGTTAAAAATATCTCTCTGGGTTCCCTGAGGAACAAGCCTGACTGCATAGTGGTTGATGTCAAAAATACCCCCTCTCCAGGAAAAAGACACTGGGATGGGTATGGCCCCCATGCCTCACTGGACAATGATAGGGGGACCAGAGCCATTACAAGGTCCCCTTCAATTACTGGAGGTCAGGCCTCTATCCCTACCTTTGAACGATTAGAATTGCCACAGCCCTTCTATACATAGAGAAGGGAGGAAATGTCAGGGACATTCCTGCTTACACAGTGAAGGCCTAAAATCAGCCAATAGGCCTAAAATCAGCAATAGGCCTGTCATACATGTATACTAACACCAACTCTTGGGTCTCTGTGGAAAACATTGAAACAGATGGCTATAAGATATTGCAAATAGGCAGCTTTCATGGTAATTTACCAGCCTGAGTAGTCATAGACCTTGTAAAGAAGTAGCCTTAGCAGACAATACCAACTTAGATAAGGACAAGTGAGCCATAGGAAGAGTCACAGTGACCTGTCCCCTGAATCTTCAACCAGCTGATACCCTGTTCTGAAAGATATCTGTATTCCCTCTGAACACCCACGCTCTAGTGTCATTCCATTCCCCATGTCCTGCCTTTGTGTGCTTATAACCCCTGTGTGAATGAATTATGATATGAAAAAAAAATAAATCATTAAAAAATAATACTGATTATTGGGCTGGGGAGATGGCTTAGCAGATAATGTGCCTGCTGCTCAGATCTGAGGACCTGAACTCTGACCTGCATAACTCACATAAAAGTCATGTGGAAGTGGCAGCCCACCTGAGATGCCAGCTCACAGGAGTCAAAGACTAAGAATCCTCTGGGAAAGCTAACTAACTAGAGTTAGAGTACAGAATATTTGATATTGAATTTCACTTAGATTTAATAGGCTCCAGATTTAATGACAGATCCTATCTCAGTTAATAAAGTGGATCACAATCAATGAGACGCCTTATGTTAATAGTCTCCATATATGTGCACATACATATATATACAGATTAATATATAGGTTCACACACATGGCAAACAACACATAGATGGTTACTAAACACTCCGGGATACAGATGCATGCGTATATATACATATATATTTACATAACAGTTAGTACATAACATATATATTTACATAACAGTATATAGCAGTATATATTTACATAACAGTTTATGTTTACAGCTTTCAATGGAAATTGTAGGTATCTATAGCCGCCTACAGCCACAAGTCGAAGGGGTTCACCTGAAAAGAGGGCTGGGAACGAAAAGGGGATGGAGAGCGAGAAAAGATGAAGCCAAGACAAAGTTCTCTGATCAAGGCTCGACGCTTAAATGTTCAGTGTTCAATTTAAAGGGAAAGACCCCGCCAAGACTCTTCCTAGTTTCAGCCAGTAGAGTTGGGTGGGATAATCTGTTCTTGGTCACGGGTCATGGCCGGAGCTGTCTCAAGGCAAGCCCAGGGGCAGTTCTTCTTTCAAGTTCCTGTAGCAGGATGTATGTGCAGCCAAGGTGGGTGACTTCACCTAGGTGTTTATTGTCATGCAGCCAAGGTGGCTAGTTCCACCTAGGTCTTATTATTTGGTCTGTTGTGCTAAACAAGATCTCTCAGGCCTGCTCAAGGCCGGGAAGGTCACAGGTATCCATAAAGTAAACAGCATACTAGTAATTAATAATAAGCATGCTAGCAAAAGAATTATGACTATTTCACTATACATATAGATATATTATGACTTATGAATGGGAAAATCATAAGAATAATGTCATGACTTGAAACCTACATTATTCGGCTGAGGATACATCCAAACACTCAAGAAGCTAGGCAGAATTGCTGTGAATAAAAGATTAGGTTAGACTTTATGGTAAGTTCAAGGCTAGTCTGGGATACATAGAGAAAATGCTTAAGATTCTTTATGTCCATGCCCTGCTGGATTGCTGCTGTTGCTGCTTGCTGGATTTCTGGTTTGCTGAATTGCTGGTGGGAGATATCCTGATGACAAAGATTAAACTTGAGACAAGGAACTTAATGCTCCATACAGCAGGAAGTTCTCTAAGGAGATCAACTCCCCCTTTTCTCTCTAGCCTTCTTTCTCAGCTATTTAGTGTTTGGGGGTTGGGAGGGATTGGGGTGGAGAAGGGTGGCAGATATAAGAATGCAATAAAGTAGCCAAAACCTATGGTTGCAATATGGCACAGGAAATCTTCAACTGTGGTCAAAAGACATTAAATTTATTTAGATAAATATAACTTCTTAATTTGAATTGCAATGCTGGAAGCAAATGCATAGGACTCAGGTACCAGGGAGAATTTTTTTCAATGTGACCAGTTAGAGCTGACCCTAAAGACAGTTCATATTAGACCAATAGTGTGATGGTAAACAGTGATTGTCAATTTTAAAGGACTAGAATAATCCAGGAGACAAGTCTCTAGGTGTATCTGAGAGGGATTGTTTAGATTAGATGTGGGGATTAAGACCTGAACTCTAGTCTCATAGAAGTGCAGTGTGCTTTTTTGATTGCTGAGGCATCTCTACACACACACACACACACACACACACACACACACACATCCACACAGACACACATATATACACACACATGTACACACCACTCTCCACTTTAAGGTTTCTTTTCATGTCATTTGTTTATGGTGTTTCTTTAACACCCACTACATTTAATTTGGCATGAGCATAAGGGTGAAACTCCCCCCTGGAGCACAGGTAGTTCATTAATGATCTTATGATTGAAGACAACAACTTTCTCTCTTTCAGGTGTCAGATGTCATTTGCTCCTCTGAGTAGGATGGGACACTCGAGACCCTCCCCGTCTATAACTGAATGCTTGTGAGCCCAACCTTGTGCCCTATGATGGCAAATAGAGTTGTGAGTTCATTTGATTTGATATTCTTTACAGCTCCTCTTCCACAATGTTCCCTGAGCCTTTGGTGGGGTGATTTGTAACTCTACCTTCTTATTTACTTTTTGATCATGTTAACCGGGCTTACACAAATGACTATTTTGTAGCACAGGCATGCCTTAGAGAAAACCGTCTCAATAACAGATGGTTTATTTTTGACCCTGTATTTTTCAGACTTGGCATCATTGTCATATCATGCTTATGGTTGGTACAATCATTTTGGCTTTGTGTTTCCTGTAGTGTTATATTGTCCTTTTTGTTCCTTTATTAATAGATGTCTTCAGGCCTGTATCTATACATTTCTAACTTCCTTCATCAGGTTAATAAAGTTTTGTTGAGTCGATGATATCTGCCGGGCACTGTTTTTGTCTCCAGAGACATATAAATGAATTCAGTATGAACAAGTTCTATCCCTCAAGGAGATTAAATAAAAGTGGGAACAAGATAATAAGCAAATGAATAGGACAACTTCATAGTGTGAACACTGCAGTAAAAGAAATAAAAGTATGCCTTGTACAGAGAAATAAAAATGTTAATTATCTGCCACTCTTTAAATTATTATATAGGAATGTAGAATTTTTACACCTTGTCCCAGGGCACTATTCTCTCAGAAACTAGCTCCTCAATGGCGGTGTTTGTGGGAGCATTCTCTCTCCTGTCAGTCTCTCTCTCTCTGTCTCTGTCTCTGTCTCTGTCTCTCTCTCTCCCTCCCCCTCCTTCCCTCCCTTCCTCCCTCCATCCCTCTCCCTCCTTCACTCCCTCTCTGTCTCTCCCCTCCCTTTCTCTCTTTCTCTCTCTCCTTCTTCCTCCCTCTATTGATTTTTCCCCATCTTCCTCCCTCCCTCCTTTCCCCTTCTCTTCCTTCTGCCCTTCCTCTTCCCTCTATCCTGCACTCCCTCCTTTCTTCATCTCAGTCCTTCTTTCTGTATGTATAGTTTCTCTTCTAAGACTTAGTATGTTTACTAAAACTTCAGTCTCCTTTCAAAAGGTTTCATTACTTAATGTTCACTAGCTTCTGATTGATGTTCACCATATGATTTTACCATGTGCATTTGCATATATATAAAGTTTATATGAATTCATTTTACAATATTAAGTATTTTTATTATATCTTACTCATTTCTTTTGTATGTGGGAAGAGATTGCATGTATGTATGGAGGTTATACATGTCTTAATACATGCCTGTGAAGGCCAAATGACAACTTGCAGTAGATAATTATTGCCTTCAACCTTGTGAGTCCCAGAAATTGAACTCAAATCATCAGTCTTTACAGCAAGAATCTTTATTCTCTGTGCTATCTCACACAGATATATACATAGACATATGACTATATCACAACATACTGCCAGCCCTTTCCTTCCATTCTTTGTCAGATTCTGTGATCCATGAAACTAGCATAGACTGATACTAACCTGGAAAAGCTATATTTTAATATTTAAACAAAATAAAACAAAAAAGACCCCTATCCTTTAGCTCAGTTTAAGAAATTGAGTTTCATCAACAATTCCCTCATTCCTGGGTACCTTAGCCATCCTGGTTTTCATCCATTATATTCAGGGTTAATTTATATCTTAGAATATCTTTTCTGAGCCCTCTTGTCTTTACAACATTACCACTGCTCTGGTTCCTCAAAGTAATTTCTTTTTTATAATTACTAAAATATTAACCCAAAGTTGATACTGTTAATGGAATAAACATTAGCTCCATCTCTGAAGGAGATAATTGAATATACATTCTACAATAGTCACATTGTCAGTCCTAAATGCCACAAACATTGTCATGTTCTGGAGCTGTCTTTCTCAAAACTTACCAAAACTTGTGATCCCCAAGATGTCTCAGCAGATAAGAGCGCTCGCCTCTCTAGACTACATAATTCTTTGGAGTCACTTCAGGCTTTTCACCCCCAACCACCAATAACTCCAGCTCCAACGCATATGATGCAGGCACCTCATTCATGTGCACACATACTTGCACACAGACACACATGCATACACATTATTCAAAATAAAATAATGATTGAAAACCTACTCAAACTCCTTAATATCTTTGCTTCTTGTTGAATACAAGATCATTGTTCTATCTTCAAAATACCAAGGATAGCCTCATATCATTTTTCTTCTTTAATTTTTATGTAGAATATTAACTCCTTTTGAAATTCTTTGACCACAAGTTTAAGTAAATAGATTCCTCAATCAAAAAGTAATTTTATTTCAAATATGAATTAGTTGTCTGTCCAAAAACGTAAAATTGGCTGCTATTTCACTGTTTTTAATTTTCCTTTCAGCTTTGTGCCTGGTTAATGCTTCTTTGCACATTACTTCCAAGTCTCTTGTTTTAGTGCTTTCTGATAAGAACAAAGATAAAGACCCTAAGGGTGAGCAGAAACTAAACTGTAATCTCTTCCCATCACTAGCAAAAGAGCACTTGGCAGAGTGAAGGAGTAATTGTAGATTTACCAAAAAACAGAGAATTCTGTACTGACAAGTTCAAGTACAGGTGGCAGACAACTTTAAAACATAGTCCAAGACATAGAGACAGACCCATACTTGAACCACTGAAGTTTATGCAAAACAGATCTCAGCAAATATCATGTACCATAAAAACAAGCACAAGAACAAAAACAAAGCCCAACAACCTACCTTTTAAACTTATGATTAAATAGGGCCTGTAGATAACAATAACTTTCCTGAAAACACAATGCACAATAATAGTGCCCATAATATTTCTGTAGGCTGGAACAAAGGACTAGCTTCAAGTCTACTAGATACAGACTTATGACTGATTAGATGAGTAATCTACCCTCCAAAATCCCAATAAGATGGCTTATTTCAGGGGGCATGATAGTCCCAATACACAACAAATACAGGGCTAAGAATAGGGGTGAGCGGATTTCAGTGACCAAAACTGTTTTCTTCTTGTCTGTAGCATCATATCAGTACAAGGTATTCCCATTCAGGTATCTTGGTGATCTTAGTGTCTTTGTGATTTTTAAAGATGGATTTAAGAATGTTTTATTATTAACATAATGAAAGGAAAGTTGCTTTTTTTAAAAAAACCATTTAGTTTAGCCTTTTAAAGACAGAATATTATGTATGGCATTGTTTTAGACTTTCTATTGCTGAAATAAAACACCATGACCAAAAACCAAGTTGGAGAGGAAAGGGCTTTTTGGCTTATACATCTTCATTATAGACCATCACTGAATGAAGCCAGGAAACACACTCAAAACAGGGCAGAAATCTGGAAGCAGAAGCTGATATGGAGCCATGTAAGAGTGCTGCTTACTAGCTAGTTCACATGGCTTGCTTATCACACTTTCTTATAGAACCCAAGGCTACCATACCAGAGGTGGCCTCTCATACAATGGGATGGTTCCTTGCATATCAATTATTAATCAAGAAAATCCTTTATAGGTTTGTCTATAGATATTATGGGAAACATGTTCTCAATTAGGGCTCCCTCTTTCAGATGACACTAGTATGTGTCAAGTTGACATTTAATAGCCAGTGCAGCCATGAACTTGTTAGCCTACAAACAAAGGCATTAATTAAGACATTTAACACATATGTATCCTTTTATATTATTCTTTTCAAAACTTATTTTATTTTTATATTTGTGTGTACAAGTGAGTATGTGCCACATGTATTAGATTGCCTATGGACGCTAGAATAGGGTATTGGATCCCCTGGAGGTTATGTTACAAAGAGTAGTAAGCCACACACCATCAGAATAGGTATCAAGATCCAAACTTAGATTTTAGGGAAGAATTAAAAGGTAATAAGAGCTCTTAATCCCTGACGCATCTTACTCCAACCTCCATCATATTTATATATTATTCTTACTGACTTTTACTGGTCTATCCTAGTCTCTCTTTCTGGTTCGCTTCCTCCTATACACAGACCCCATTCTATGGCACATACATTTCTCTTATAATGCTCTCTCTACTTTTAATTTCTGGCTATATTCCATACTGGGAATCAGTGAAGAGCCTGAATTCTTGCTTTTAGGTATACAACTGTTATTATCTTTCTAAAACTCAGTACCCAGGCTATAAAATAAGAATAGCAACAAGAATTAAAAGTGCCCATTTTGTAAATTAATGACATACATAAACTTGTGGCCTGGGCATTGGCACTGAGGAGCTCACTGTCAGTAAATGTTTCCACTGTGTTATGTATATCATCATGACCATTGCTATGGTTTCAATAGGAAATTGGCTCAAAGACTTGTGTGCTAAATTGCTTGAGACTTAATTATTAGTCCTCTTTGGGGAGAGACAAGAACTTTATAATGTGGGGCTTAGTTGATGAAGGGTATCACAGGTAGTGTTTCTTTGAAGATTAGTGCTAGTCTTTAGTCTTTTCTTGTCTGTTTGGAAGAGATGAAACTTCACATATTCCCAGTGGTATGTTCAAGTAGGCATGGACTGATTCTCTAAGAGCATGCATTCAAATATACAGGTCCTGCTCTAAAATAGTTTATGCCAGGTGCTCTGTCCCAGCAGTGGGAGGGATAACTAACACAATCATATTATCGTACCATACTGAGAATGTTTACAGCATTCATTAAGTAAACATGTACTCAGACTTTCATAACAAATCATCATTTTTCCTGGAAATCACCATTTTTCCATTGGCAACCAGAACTCTAAATTTTACAGAGTAAAAAAATATCCACTACACAGAAGACTATCACTGTAGAATTTCAGGGATATTAGGAAACCATGACAGCATATTTTCTCCAACTGGAAATATGCAGATTTTAAGCTGAACAAGAATTTTCTCTTAAAACTCTAAGGGCAAATGTGGTCTATCCCAGAAAAGATGTCACAAAACCAATGCATTATAATTCAATAATAAAACATGAAGGGGAAAGAAATACTTAAAATTGGACAGAACTAATATTAAGATGAACATCATATAACGAGGTCTGTGTGCTTTAAGATTGCACCTAACTTCTATGTAGTAAAGCAAGTCCTTGTTTGGGTGAGATTTTAACATCCCTAAGAATATTAATCTCGCTTTATGGCTGAGGCAGACACCAAGCCTGTCTGCTCCTGTGGAGATACCTTATCCTAAGCCATCCTAGAAGAGCCATTGCACTCAGAGCAGAGGGTAAGAAAACTCGCCCACTACCCCACACCCCAGAGTTACAACTCAGAAACCATCAGCCACCCAAACCCCACCCCTCTGAAATACTACTTCCCTTCCACCCAGCACCTGGTCCTTTTGGCTGGGGCAGACACCTAGAGGGTCTGCTCCTGTGGAGATGCCTTATTCTGAGCCATCCTAAAGGAGCTGCTGCACTCAGAGCAGCAGGATTTCAGTATCCCAGAGGTGGTCTGCGTTCCAGGAGTTCTTCCACCCAGGAGCTTAGGATCACAGGAACACAGAGACATCTGGACTCTGAGGATTTCTGACACAAGCAAGATAACTGGAAAGACAGACACCAGCCAGACACAGTTAGCACAGGTAACACTAGAGTTAACCAGATGGCGAAGGCAAGCACAAGAACACAAGCAACAGAAACCAAAGTTACTTGGCATCAGCAGATCCAAGTTCTCCAACCGTAGCAAGCCTTGGACACCCCATCAAACAGGAAAAGCAGGATTCAGAAATAAAATCACTTCTCATGATGAGGATAGAGGATTTTAAGAAGGACATAAGTAACTCCCTTAAATAAGTACTGGAGAACATGGGTAAATAGGTAGAAGCCCTTAAAGAGGAAACACAGAAATCCCTTAAAGAATTGCAAGAAAACAAAACCAAACAGGTGAAGGAACTGAACAAAACCATTCATGATCTAAAAATGGAAATAGAAACAGTAAAGAAATTTCAAAGGGAGACTACTCTGGAGATAGAAAACGTAGGAAAAAGACCAGGAGTCATAGACACAAGCATCACCAACAGAATACAAGAGATAGAAGGGAGAATCTCATGTGCAGAAGATACCATGGAAAACATTGACATAATTGTCAAAGAAGATGAAAAATGCAAAAAGCTCCTAACCCAAAACATCCAGGAAATCCAGGACACAATGAGAAGACCAAACCTAAGGATAATAGGTATAGAGGAGAGTGAAGATTTCCAACTTAAAGGGCCTGTAAATATCTTCAACAAAATTATAGAGGAATACTTCCCTAACATAAAGAATAATATGCCCATAAACATACAAGAAGCCTACAGAACGCCAAACAGACTAGACCAGAAAAGAAATACCTCCCGTCACATAATAATCAAAACATCAAATATACAAAACAAAGTAAAAATACTAAAAGCAGTAAGGAAAAATGTCAAGTAACATAAAGTCAGACCTATCAGAATTACACCAGACTTCTCACCAGAGACTATAAAAGCCAGACGATCCTGGACTGATATCATACAGACCCTAAAGGAACACAAATGCCAGCCCAGGCTACTATACCCAGCAAAACTCTCAATCACTATAGATGGAGAAACCAAGATATTCCATGACAAAACCAAATTTGCACAATATCACCCCACAAACCCAGCACTGCAAAGTATAGTTGATGGAAAACGCCAACACAAGGAAGGAAACCACAACCTAGGAAAAGCAAGGAAGTAATCTTCCAACAACCCCGAAAGAAGATAGCTACACAAACGTAATTCCACCTCTAATAACAAAAATAATAGGAAGCCACGATCATTTTTCCTTAACATCAATGGACTCAATTCTCCAATAAAAAGATGTAGACTGTCAGATTGGATACATAAACAGGACCCAGAATTTTGCTGCATACAGGAAACATACCTCAGTGACAAAGACAGGCACTATCTCAGAGTAAATGGATAGAAAAACAATTTTCCAAGCAAATGGTCCCAAGAAACAAGCTGGAGTAGCCATTCTAATATCAAATATAATCGACTTTCAACTAAAAGTAATCAAAAAAGATAAGGAAGGACACTTCATACTCATCAAAGAAAAATAAATCAAGGTGAACTCTCAATTCTGAACATCTATGCTCCAAATGCAAGGGCACCCACATACATAAAAGAAACTTTACTAAAGCTCAAAGCACACATTGCACCTCACACTATGGTATAATAATAGTGGGGGATTTTAACACCCCACTTTCTGCAATGGACAGATCATAGAAACAGAAACTAAATAAAGACACATTAAAACTAACAGAAGTTATGAACCAAATGGATTTAACAGATATCTATAGAACATTTCATCCTAAAACAAAAGAATATACCTTTTTCTCAGCACCTCATGGTACCTTCCCCAAAATTGACCATATAATTGGTCACAAAACTGGCCTCAACAGGTACAAAAGATAGAAATAATCCCTTGCATCCTATCAGATCACCAAGGACTAAGACTGGTCTTTAATAATGACAAAACCAATGGAAAACCAACATGCATGTGGAAACTGAACAATGCTCTACTCAATGATGAGTTAGTCAAGGAAGAAATAAAGAAAAGAATTAAAAACTTTTTAGAATTTAATGAAAATGAGGAAACATCATACCAAAACTTCTGAGACTCCATGAAAGCAGTGCTAAGATTCTTCTTAGTTCCACTTAGAACTCATAGCTCTAAGTGCCTACAAAAAGAAATTAAAGAGAGGCTACATTAACAACTTGACAGCACACCTGAAAGCTCTAAAACAAAAAGAAGCAAATACACCCAAGAGGAGTAGACATCAGGAAATAGTCAAACTCAGGGATAAAATCAACCAAGTAGAAACAGAAAGAACGATACAAAGTATCAACAAAACTAGGAGTTGGTTCTTTGAGAAAATCGACAAGATAGATAAAACCTTAGCCAGATTAACCAGAGGGCACAGAGACAGTATCCAAATTAATAAAATCAGAATTGAAAAGGGAAGCATAACAACAGAAACTGAAGAAGTTAAAAAAAATCATCCTACTACAAAGGCCTATACTCAAAAAAACTGGAAAACCTGTATGTAATGGACAATTTTCTAGACAGATACCAGGTACCAAAGTTAAATCAGGAACAAATAAACCATCAAAACAGTTCCATAACCCATAAAAAAATAGCAGCAGTCATTAAACGTCTCCCCACCAAAAAAAGCCCAGAACCAGATGGTTTAGTGCAGAGTTCTATCAGACCTTCAAGGTATACCTAATACCGACACTCTTCAGACTATTCCTCAAAATAGAAACGGAATGGACACTACCAATTCGTTCTATGAAGTTACAATCACACTCATATCTAAACCTCTCAAAGACCCAACAAAGAAAGAGAACTTCAGACCAATCTCATTTATGAATATCTATGCAAAAATACTCAATAAAACTCTAGCAAACTGAATCCAAGAACCCATCAAAACAATCATCCATCATGATCAAGTGGGCTTTATCACAGGAATGCAGGGATGGTTCAATATTTGGAAATCCATCAATGTAATCCACTATATAAACAAACTCAAAGAAAAAAAACCACATGATCATTTCACTAGACACTGAGAAAGCATTTGACAAAATTCAACATCCCTTCATGGTAAAAGTCTTGGAAAGATCAGGAATTCAAGGCCTATACCGAAACATAGTAAAATCAATATACAGCAAACCTGTAGCCAACATCAAACTAAATGGAGAGAATCTTGAAGCAATCTCACTAAGATCTTGGACTAGAAAAGGCTGCTCATCCTCTCCCTACCTATTCAATATAGTACTTAAAGTCCTACCCAGAGCAATTAGATAACAAAAGAAGTCAAAGTGATACAAATAGGAAAGGAAGAAGTCAAAATATCACTATTTGCAGATGATATGATAGTAAACTTAAGTGATCCCAGAACTTTCACTAGAGAACTCCTAAACCTGAAAAACAACTTCAGCAAAGTGGCCGGTTATAAAATCAACTCAAACAAATCAGTAGCCTTCCTCTATGTGAAAGATGAACAGGCAGAAAAAGAAATTAGGGAAATGACACCCTTCACCATAGTCACAAATAATATGAAATACCTTGATGTGAATTTAACCAGGCAAGTGTAAGATCTGTATGACAAGAACTACAAGTCTCTGAAGAAAGAAATCAAAGAAGATCTCAGAAAATGCAAAGATCTCCCACGCTCATGGATTGGCAGGATTAATATAGTAATCTTGCCAAAAGCAATCTACAGGTTCACTGCAATCCCCATCAAAATCCCAACTCAATTCTTCACAGAGTTAGAAAAAGAAATTCTCAAATTTATTTGGAATTGCAAAAAACCCAGGATAGCGAAATCTATTCTCAACAATAAAAGAACTTCTGGAGGAATCATCATCCCTGACATCAAGCTGTACTACAAAGTAATAGTGATAAAAACTGCATGGCATTGGTACAGAGACAGGCAGGAAGATCAGTGGAATAGAATTGAAGACCCAGAAATGAACCCACATACCTATGGTTATTTGATCTTTGACAAAGGAGCTAAAACCATCCAGTGGAAAAAGGACTGTATTTTCAAAAAAATGGTGCTGGTTCACCTGGAGGACAACATGTAAAAGAATGCAAATCGATCCATTCTTATCTCCTTGTACAATGCTGAAGTCCAAGTGGATAAAGAACCTCCACATAAAACCAGATACACTGAAACTAATAGAAAAGAAGGTAGGCAAGACCCTCGAATACTTGGGCACAGGGGAAAAGTTCCTGAACAGAGCACCAATGGCTTATGCTCTTAGATCAAGAATTGACAAATGGGACTTCATAAAATTGCAAGGTTTCTGTAAGGCAAAGGACACTGCCAATAGGACAAAACAGGGAACAAACCAACAAACAGGGAAAAGATCTTTACCAATCCTACATCTGATAGAGGGCTAATATCCAATATATACAAAGAACTCAAGAAACTAGACTCTAGACAACCAAATAACCCTATTTAAAAAATGGGATATAGAGCTAAACAAAGAATTCTCAACTGAGGAAATGCAAATGGCTGAGAAGCACCTAAAGAATTGTTCAGCATCCTTAGTCATCAGGAAAATGCAAATCAAAACAACCCTGAGATTCCATCTCACACCAGTCAGAATGGCTAAGATCAAAAACTCAGGTGGTAGTAGATGTTGGCGAGGATGTGGAGAAAGAGGAACACTCCTCCATTGTTGCTGGGATTGCAAGGTGGTGCAACCACTCTGGAAAACAGTCTGGTGGTTCCTCAGAAAATTGGATATATCAATATATCATTACCTGAGGACCCAGTTATACTACTCCTGGGCATATATCCAGAAGATGCTCTAACATATAACAAGGACATATGCTCCACTATGTTCATAGCAGCTTTACTTATAATAACCAAAAGCTGGAAAGAACCCAGATGTTCTTCAACAGAGGAATGGATACAAAAAATGTGGTACATTTACACAATGGAGTATTACTCAGCTATTAAATATAATGAATTCGAGAAATTCTTAGGTAAATAGATGGAACTAGAAAATATCACCCTGAGTGAGATAACCCAATCACAAAAGAACACACATGGTATTATCTCACTGATTATTGGATTTTAGCCCAGAAGCTTGAAATACCCAAGATTCAACTCACAGACCACATAAAGCTCATGAAGAATGAAGACCAAGTGGGGGTGCTTTGGTCCTTCTTAGAAGGAGTAACAAAATGCTCAAGGGAGCAAATATGGAGACAAAGTGTAGGACAGAAACTGAAGGAGAGGTCATCTGCAGACCATTTCTGGGTATTCATTCCATGTGCAGTCACCAAAGGTAGACGCTGATGTGGATGTCAGGAAGTGCATGCTGACAGGATCCTGAAATAGCTGTCTCCTTAGAGGTCTGGAAGAGTCTGACATATTCAGAGACAGATGCTCACAGCTAACCATTGAGCTGATCATGGGGTTCCCAATGGAGGAGTTAGAGTGAAGACTGAAGGAGCTGAAAGGGTTTGTGACCTCATGAGGAAAGCAACAATACCAACCAACCAGAGCCCCCAGGGTCTAAACCACCAGCCTGGGAGTACTTAGGGAGGGACCCATGGCTCCAGCCATATATGCAAGGGAGGATGGTCCTGTCAGATATAGGTGCGAGAGTAGATCCTTGGTCCCATGAAGGCTGGAAGCTGTGTGTGGGGGAATTCAAGGGTTGGGAGGTGGGAGTGGCGTTAGGTGGGGGCACATCCTCATAGAAGCAGAAGGAGGGGGGATTCCTGGGGGGAATGGGGTAATGGGACAACATCTGAAATGTAAATAAAATGTCCAATAAAAATTTTAAGAAAGAATATCAATATCTAGTAGATCTGACCTTCATAGCAAAAGGAGGGCTGAGCCAGCCCTGAGGGCATGAACACTCAATAGATGTACACCCAGTCCCTGTCAGTCATCTGGCATGGGACAGTATAATCAAGGAAGAAATTCCCACTCCACCTCCCTGCCACTTGCCTCCTGCAGCAGGCAGAACTGGTTCTGCCCTTGCCAGCTGCAGCACATTGGAAAGCTAACCCTGACCCTCTTTGTCACAGCACAGAAAAGCTGGCTCTAGTGCTATTGTGCTATGTTGAGCTAGCCCCAAGGGCATAAGAACAAAAGCTAGCACTGCCTGTTGCTGACTGCATCATTCGGTAACCTAGCCCATGCTGTGCTGGAGGCTTGCCCTGTTGGTATGGATACAGGAGAGCTGGCTGGCTGACCAACTCAGCAACCACCTAGGCCCAGATCTAGGGGTTTAAATTGGCCAACCCCAATATCTATGAACTGCTGGAGCGTGAAGATGCTTGCAGATAAAAAGCTGCAGAATCACCAAAACTCAGGGCAACAGCACAATACCTAAGAAGAGTCTTAATGAGGATCCAGTATTGATAGTGTAGCAGATGCCACAGGCCTCAGACCAGACCACTGATTCATTGAACAAGTAAAGATGTCTGTCTGTGTGTGTGTGTGTGTGTGTGTGTGTGTGTGTGTGTGTGTGTCTGTGTCTGTGTCTGTGTGTGTGCAAAAGGATATACTGTGGAGCAAACTGTGACACACTGTAGCATCCAAAATGAAATACTGGTTTTATTTTGTTTTAAATGTTTTTGTTTCCTTTTGAGGGGCAGGTTGTGACACTTGAGAGCTGATTGGAAGGAATGGGGAGACGAGTGGGGTTGGGGTGCATGATGTGAAACTCACAATCTATAAAAGTTAAATAAATCAATGAATAAACAAAGCAATAAATAAAATCTTGGTATCCAATGGGCTTTTATTTTTTGTGATTATTTCCCCTCACACAAATATTAGAAGATGAAAATCTACTATCCACATATAAAAACATGAAGTGACACACTGCAGGCCACAGAGTTGGAGAGGGACAAAATTCTCAAGCTCTGTGCCTGGGAGATTGCTGCCCACATTGTAGTCATAAGTCACGGTCTCTGCCTCTCTGAGTGATGATGAGTTCAGCTATAGTGAAGAGCTGTAACTCATGGAGGTTGTTCCAATGCTCTTGCTTCAAAGGCCCAAGGGACAAAAGGAAAATAATGCTTCTGAAATTGAAATATATCACACATCATGCCTTCCTATCATTGACCAATCATTTACTAGCTCTTGTTTTTCTAGGGTTGGTAATTTGGGATGGAGAAATACAGGAAAGTCTGTTATAAAAGAAAATATGGTACTATACTCAGTATCAAGTGCTGGAAAAATCATCTAGTGATCTGAATTTAAGACAGTACCTTATAAAACAATGAAAATAATTCAAAAGCATCATTCAAAGCAACAACAATACCATCTCTTAAAAAGTCTATTATTTTGTACCAAAATGTTGGTGGTTGTATCTAATTCAGCCATATGCCCTGTACACCCCTGGACTACCTGCAGAATTTATTTCCCCCAACCCTCATATTTCTCTGAGTATATGTCTCAAAATCTATTTTATTTGTATAGAAAAAACAGCATAAATGTATTATTTGGTTTATAGTTGCAATTAATAAACTTCAAATTAACATAATTAAAGTACTTATGTATGTTATGATATCTCCTAAACTTATTTCTTAATAATTCTTATATGTATTATCAGTGTTCAAATAAATTCAGCCATATTGCATATAAGACAAACTATAAAAATTATAGACTTCATTATATTACATATGGTATTTTATGCAAGTTTTGTATATTATAATTGAAAATTAATAATATATTGGCACTACTATTTTTAATCATCTCCGGAGTTTCTATGTTTTGCTTTTGTATGAAGTTTTCAGGAAAGACGTAAAACAATATTTCCATCCTGGAAGGAGGCTTAGCAATACCCACAAGTCAAAAATCCCCAAAACTTACAAGATTCAATGCCCTCCCTCATTGTGCTTATAATAGTGGTAAAGTTGGCTGAGTTAGTAGGAGATTAGTGTACTGATGACAAGCAAATGAAATTATTCTACCAAAACTCAATTTGGTGAACAGATGATACTATTGGGATTATTTACAGAAGTGTGGGTGTAGCATTACTGACATGGGCAGGAATGACTCAAAGGCTGCTACATCACTGAAAAGTCTATTCTAACATAAGTGGTAGATGACAGCTCAATAAAGCTACAATAAGGCAACATTCTGCACAGCTTGAAAGTAGCTCCACAGATTGGAGAAGCTCTTTCTAACTCAAATGGCTTTACTGCTATTATAAACATGGAGAGGAAGGGCACTGTGAGTCTTGTAAGTTTCAGGGATTCTTTGACTTTGTGAGCTGGTTTCTTCCTAAGTATTATAATCCATCCTTCCAGGATGAAAAATTTTGTAATATGACCTCTGTAGAAAACAAGAAAGGCACTTCTATGTTAGTCCTAGTACTATGAAAAAATAATATCCGTTTGTTCTCATTTCTGAAGCTCAATTTGTGAATAACCCTCCTGTGCAGGAAGAACAAACTTTCCCTCTGCTGGATGTAAAAGGGTCCCAATGAATAAATCATATTTAGATGAGTGTCATCCTTAATTTATCCAGACATAAATTTAACCATTTCCACATCCAGGCATTAATCTACAGACTATGATGTAATTATCTTGCTTGATATCCAACTATTCAACTACTGTAACAACCTATGTAATTTGGGCTCAAAAGTAGGAAAACATACCAGAGTATGTGATTTAACAACAAAAAGTATATTTTAATTCATGCTGAAAATATGAATGATCACATTGTACTTTGGTGCAGAGTCTATTCTGAAGTCCTGAGGAGTATCATCTAACCGGAAAATTCTAGAAGAAAAAGAAATGTGAAAATTTCATTGCCAACAAAAACTTCTGTTCAGATATGTCACCTGCCACTTTTGAACATATTCTATCAGCAAACAAATCCCATTTTTACTTAATACAATTAAGAGGCATAATCCTTATGTCCATGTAGAAAAGGACAAAATAGAACCAGAAATTCCACAGATGCCAAGAGTAGAGTCTACGATGCTTTATTTGACCATTAAATACGTGTTCTCTTTCAAATGTAAGGCATACTACCTTTAATAAGGAGACGAGCTACATTTCCAATCATTCTAAGCTCCAATATTATCTAAGGTACAGATATTTATTTAGGTGATAAAAGTGTTTCTTTTCACTCTAGGCCTGGATGATGGTAATCTTTAGAATGAAAAGTAATATTCAATTTTGGATGCTTAATATAAAATTATGAAACATAATGATAGCAACTGTAGTAAAATTTGTCATCTGAAGTCCTGTAAAGAAAGTGCTATGCAGGTCTCTAATATGGAGATGAGAAACATAGATCAATAAATTCATAATGTCATAGTTTATCTTTTATATTGTGTTAAAAGCAACCTCAATTTCTCACAAACATTAATTGTGGTTGTCTAATTTTCAAAAATTTCTTCAAAATATCCCCAATTTATTTATAATCCTGAGATAGAATGGAAGCCAAATGAAATGTTTAGAAAATAAGACAGCAATCAGCAACAACTACTATGGAATACTTTTGGTTATCAAGACTATTTCATGGTATCTCAGCCAAGTTAGTTACCTCATCCAAGGTTACATAGCCAAAAGTCTGACTAACTCCTAAATCTATGTCAGCTCAAGCAAATGGTGCCATACAGTGTCATTTACATGGAGATGTGCCTTAAGTTATTAAAAAAGTTAACTGGGCATGGTGCCTCACACCTTTGATCATACCACCAGGAGATTAAAGCAGGAGGGCTGCAGAAAGTTCAAGTTTACTTCAGGCTACATGATGGTTTCCAAGGCAGCTTGGACCACAGCATGAGGACCTATTTCTGAATTAAGTGTGGAATAGAAACTGGAAGTTTTTGCATCCTACTAGAATCAACTAAAAATTGGCCAAGGAAGCAATTGTAATTGAATTGCTGTTTGGAAACTCCTAGATTTCTGCTAGTGTTCTTTGGTTTTGTTTCTATTTTTCTTTTTCTTTCTATTTTTTTTTTGTTGTTGTAATTGTTGTTTTGTTTAGTTTTTAGTAATGAGTAGTTCAACTATTTGGTCTTATTGAGTTATGGATTTCTAGGCTTCTTTTATTTTTTACTCAATTAGTCTCTTCTGAACCAAAAGTTTAAATGAACCCCTTTCTCCCAGCCAAGGAGAAGTAGGGACAGAATTAAACTGTGTACTCACAAGGTTAAGGACTTAGGAAATGTCACACTGGAAAATGAATCATTCTTTCCACATCAGATTCCTGTTTCATTGCTAACTTTGGAGATCTGTATAAATATTTTCTGGCCAGGCCAGCATCAAAGAGAAACTCACCCTGACAGTTACATCAAGAGCATGCTCTGGATATGTGCTCAAAGGGCCCTTTGCACTTTCATCTGGTCCCCAGTAACATAGGTTTCTTTTTGGACACACTCCATCTACAGTGGAATTTTCAATCATTCTTTTCATGGGACTCCAGCCAAACTTAATAGGTCTGTGAAAACAAATGGTAATGTTGGATGAGGACCACCTGGAGCATCCCCATTCCTCAGAGAGGCTGTTTGCAGATAGCAACTTGAGGAAGTGCTGCAGCTCCAGTTCACACAGAGGATGGTGCCAGCATGAGGCAGAAAGAAAAGGCAGCCAACTTTCAGGAGATCCTTCCAATGGCTGTGTTCCATCCCTAGTTCACAATGCGTTCCTTCACACCCGCTTGTTGCTTGTGGAGAACTTTACACTTGATTCGCACTTTGGTAGTACTTTCAAATCTGGAAACACTTTTAGACCATTGTTTGTGTTTGAAAAGAGGAGTAATTTATTCCTAGACCCAAATTTACTCAGGAGTAAAGGCCAACTCACAAGACAACTACTCTGAGCCCTACTATGTGGAAACCTTGCATATGAGAATGGGTAAAGAAACTTAGATGTAACCAATGAGATCTCAAATAACTTCAAAAACACTCAGGTATACCTACCAGTCATGATGTGGCAAACATATAAAGGTTCTGCTGTTGTCTCTTTTTTCTTGACTTGCTTTTGTTATTTTTGAGGAGTGTGTGTGTATGTGTGTGTGTGTGAGAACTGGCATGTGTGAACTGGCATGTGTGAACGCAAGCACAGGAGTGTATGTATGCTATTTGACGTGTTCACGTATGTGTCTGTACACATGCAGGTATGCACATAGGGAGGCCAGAGAATGATGATTGCTGTGTTCATCAACCCTTCTCCACTTGATTTACTGATGAACATCCTTCAATTGAACCTAGAACTTGGTGATTTAGCTAGTTTAGTTAACCTATTTTCTCCAGGGACTATTTGCATTTATGTCTTGAGTGCTAGACTTAGAAGCAGATTAAAAGACTCATCGAGATTTAATATAGTTTCAAGAGATCAAACTCAAGGTCTCATGCTTTAAAAGCAAGTATTACATATATTATTTATCCAGTAGTCCTTTTTTCAAAATAACTATAGATCACTAGGCCCAAGGAGTCGCTCCTATGATGATATATGAACATTATGAGATACAATTTATAAATTTCAAAATCATTTCAATTCCCTGTTGATAATCCCACTGTGTGTCTCTAAAGTATGTGGGGGAATCATTTTGTCTAAGAAAGCAGGCCAAACAAATGTCATAAAAATTTGTGGACAGAAGATGTTTTATATGATAAAACTATAAGAAAATTCTTTAAGAAATACAGGACACAACAGGAAAGTAAAGTGAGAAAATAAAAAAAGTCATATCTATTTAATACTCCATAAATTCAAGAGCCATAACAATTTCATTCATAGAACTTATAGCAATATCTGACACATCATGGCTGCTGATGAAATATTTCTCAGCAATCAATAGTCTAAAAGTTGGCAGACGGAGGAGTAATGTGGAAGGAATACAGTACTTGAGCCAGGGTCTCATGTAGCTCATACTTGACTCAAAGTGATTAGAACTTACTAGAAAGCTGAAGATTACTCTGAGCTTCTGAATGTTCTTCTCTTGCATGCTAAGATCACAGCTGTGTGGCACCACAACTGATTTATTCAGTATTGGGAGTCAATCCAGGGCCTTGTGCATACTAGACAAACACTGTCCAAACAAAGCCCTACATAGAACTCAATTGTCCTATTTTTAATTAAGCAAATGCTCATTAAATACATAGCTCTTAAAAGGATCACAGAAGTTTGCTGCTCCCTGGAAAACACCATATTCAGACCCATCCCAGAGGATCTGCTGCACTCAAAGAAGTTGGTAAGAACCATCCCCTACAATCCTAAGTACCAGAGCTACTGTTAGAAGACCAGCTAGGGACTCATCACCCACCAAACCCACTCCCCTACTGTCCCCTCTCCATGGCCCTTCTAACTGGGACAGGCTCATAGCTGGTCTGCTTCTGGGAAGACACCATATTCAGACACATTCCAAATGATCTGCTGCACTCAGAGCAGTTGAGGATCCACTGAACCCAGAGCAGTTAACTCCTAGCAGGTCTGCACCAGTGGAGACACCATACCCTGACATATTGTCACTGATTCCTTCCACTCTGAGACTGTGCACTGAGCAGACCTTAGGCACTGCCTCTGTAACCAACCTCACAATACTCAGAAAAAGCTAGAATCCCAGGAGCTCTAACACCCCCAGGATCACAGAGGAAGCTATACTCCCAGGAGCTCCAACATGCACAGGATCATAGGATCACAGGATTTCAGAGGCAGCCTGACTCCCAGAATTCTGACATACAAGATCAGAGGATCACAGAGACAGCTGGACTCTGAGGAGCTCTGACACAACCAAGATAACAGGAGAGAAAGACTCAAGTCATAGACAGTAAGTGCAGGTAGTACTAGAGTTAACCAGATGGCAAAAGGCAAACACAAGAGTATAAGCAACAGAAACAAAGATTACTTGGTATCATCAGAACCAAGTTCTTCCAACATAGCAAGCCCTGAATACCTCATCATACCAGAAAGACAAGCTTCAGAATTAAAATCACTTCTCATGGTGATGATAGAGGACTTTAAGAAGGACATAAATAACTCCATTAAAGAAATACAGGAGAACACAGGTAAACAAGTAGAAGCCCTTAAAGAGGAAACACAAAAATCCCTTAAATAATTACAGGAAACACAAACAAACAGGTGAAGGAATTGAACAAAACCATCCAGGACATAAAAATGGAACTAGAAACAATAAAGAAATCACAAAGCATGACTACTCTGGGGATAGAAAACCTAGGAAAGAGATCAGGAGTCATTGATGCAAGCATCAACAACAGAATACAAGAGATAGAAGAGAGAATCTCAGGTGCAAAAGATACCATAGAAAACACTGACACAGAAGTCAAAGAAGATGCAAAATGCAAAAAGCTCCTAACCCAAAACATCCAGGGAATCCAGGACACAATGAGAAGACCAAACCTAAGGATAATAGGTATCGAGAAGGACAATTATTCCCAACTTATAAAGGGCCAGCAAATTTTTTCAACAAAATTACAGATGAAAACATACCTAACCAAAAGCAAAAGAACATATAAGAAGTCTATAGAACACCAAATAGACTGGACAAGAAAAAAAATTCCTCCAGGCACATAATAGTCAAAACACCATAGGCAGAAAACAAAGAAAGAATATTAAAAGAAGTAAGGGAAAAAGGTAAAGTAATTTATAAAGGCAGACCTATCAGAATTATACTAGACTTCTCACCAGAGACTATGAAAGCTAGAAGATCCTGGGCAGATGTCATACAGACCCTAAGAGAACACAAACATCAGCCCAGACGGCTATATCCAGCAAAACTCTCATTACCATGAATGGAGAAAACAAGATATTCCATGACAAAACAAAATTATACAATAGTTTTCTACAAATCTGGTCCTACAAAGGATAATAAATGGAAAATTCAAACACAAGGAAGGAAACTACACCCTAGAAAAGGCAAAAAAGTAATCTTCTAGAGTAGCCATTCTAATTTTGAATAAAATTGACTTTCAACCAAAAGTTATCAAAAAAGATAAGGAAGGACACTTCATACTCATCAAAGGAAAAATCTACCAAGATGAATTCTCAATTCTGAACATCTATGCTCCAAATGCAAGGGCACCCACATTTATAAAGGAAACTTTACTAAAGTTCAAAGCACACATTTCACCTTATACAATAACAGTGGGAGACTTCAACACTCCACTCTCAGCAATGGACAGATCATAGAAACAGAAACAAAGCAGAGACACAGTGAAACTAAGAGAAGTTGTGAACCAAATGGATTTAACAGACATCTATAGAACATTCCATCCTAAAACAAAAGAATATTCCTTCTTCTCAGCACCTCATGGTACCTTCTCCAAAACTGACTAAATAATTGGCCATGAAACAGGCCTCAAGAGATATAAGAAGATGGAAATAATCCCATGCATCCTATAAGATCATCATGGGCAAAGGCTCATCTTCAATAACAACAAAAACAACAGAAAGCCCACATACATGTGGATAATGAACAACACTCTACTCAATGATAACTTGGGAAAGGAAGAAATAAAGAAAAGAATTAAAGACATTTTAGAATTTAATGAAAATGAAGGTATATCATACCAAAACTTATCGGACACAATGAAGCAGTGCTAAGAGGAAAATTCATGTCTCTATGTGCCTACAAAAAGAAAGTGGAGACAGCATACGTCAGCAACTTGACAGCACAACTAACAGCTCTAGAAGAAAAAGAAGAAAACTCACCCAAGAGAAGTAGACAACAATAAATAATCAAACTAAGGGCTGAAATCAACCAAGTAGAAACAAAAAGAACTATGCAAAGAATCAACAAAACCAGTAGCTGGTTCTTTGAGAAAATCAACAAGATAGATAGACCCTTAGCCAGACTAGTCAGAAAGCACAGAGACAGTATGCAAATTATTAAAATCAGAGCCGAAAAGGAAGACATAACAACAGAAACTGAGGAAATTCAAAATATCATCAGATCCTATTACAAAAGCCTATATTCAACAAAACAAGAAAATCTGGGTGAAATGGACAATTTTCTAGACAGATACCAGGTACCAAAGTTAAATCAAGATCAGATAAACTTTCTAAACAGTCCCATTATTCCTAAAAAAATAGCAGCAGACATTAAAAGTCTCCCCACCAAAAAAAGCTCAGGACCAGATGGTTTTAGTGCAGAATTCTATCAGATCATCCAAGAAGACCTAATACCAATTCTCATCAAACTATTCCACAAAATAGAAACAGAAGGAACAATACACAATTCGTTCTATAAAGCCACAATTATGCTCATACCTAAACTACACAAAGAGCCAACAAAGAAAGAGAACTTCAGACTGATCTCCCTTATGAATGTTGATGCAAAAATACTCAATAAAATTCTCTCAAACAGAACCCAAGAACACATCAAAACCGTTATCCATCATGATCAAGTAGGCTTTATCCCAGGAGTGCAGGGATGGTTAAATATAAGGAAATCCATCAATGTAACCCATCATATAAACAAACTCAAAGGGGGAAAAAAACACATGATCATCTCACTAGATGCTGAGAAAGCATTTGACAAAATTCAACACCCCTTCATGGTAAAAGTCTTGGAAAGATCAAGATTCAGTACCATACCTAAACATAGTAAAAGCAATATACAGCATACCTGTAACCAACATCAAACTAAATGGAGAGAATCTTGAAGCAATCCCACTAAAATCAGGGACTAGACAAGGCTGCCCACTCTCTTCCTACCTATTCAATATAGTACTCTAAGTCTTAGTGAGAGCAACTAGACAACTAAAGGAGATCAAAGGATACAAATTGGAAAGGAACAAGTCAAAATATCAGATGATATGAAGACCTCAGAAGATGAAAAGATCTCCCATGCTCATGGATTTTCAGGATTAATATAGTGAAAATGGCCATCATGTTGAATGCAGTCTACAGATTCAATGCAATCCCCATCAAAATCCCAACTCAATTCTTCACAGAGTTAGAAAGAACAATTCTCAAATTCATTTGGAGTAACAAAAAACACAGGATAGCAAAAAGTATTCTCAACAATAAAAGAACTTCTGGAGGAATCACCATCCCTGACCTTAAGCTGTACTACAGAGCAATAGTGATAAAAACTGGTATTGGTACAGAGATAGGCAAGAAGAACAATGGATTAGAAGTGAAGACACATAAATGAACCCACACTATGGTCATTTGATCTTTGATAAAAGGGGCTAAAATCATCCAGTGGAAAAAAGACAGCATTTTTAACAAATAGTGCTGGTTTAACTGGAAGTCAACATGTAGAAGAATGCAAATCAATTCACTATTACCTCCTTGTACAAAGCTCATGACCCAGTGGATCAAGGACCTCCACATAAAACCAAATACACTGAAACAAAAAGAAGAGAAAATAGGGAAGAGATTCAAACACATTGGCACAGGAAAAAAGTTCTTTAGGCTTATGCTCTAAGATCAAGAATTGACAAATAGGATCTCATAAAATTAACAAGCTTTTGTAAGGCAAAGGAGACTTTCAATAGGACAAAACAGCAACGAACAGATTGGGAAAATACCTTTACCCATCCTACATTTCATAGAGGGATAATATCTAATGTATACAAAGAACTCAAAAATTAAACTCTAGACAATCAAATAATGCTGAAGGTGCATGGCGGCTGCCAGAGTAACCAGTGAGACATGCTGATGTTCAGACAAAGAATGATGCTCACCTGTGATCTTGCTGAGTATTCTGAAAATGGTGACTGGGAAGCTGTATTGGATACATGTTCCTGACCCACCTTTGCTTGCCTATACCCTAGATGGGACAAGCTGCCTTGCCTCAAGTTTTTAGACTTTGTGGAAAAGAGAATCAAAAAGAGAAGTTATAATGACTGTTGTATTTTTCTTAAAGGTGACCAGTTATTCAGATTCAATCACAAAATGGTCTAGAAATAAATCCTATATTGAAAATACCAGTCTTGATTTGGAAGGCTGGTTCTGGACATTTTTAGAGACATATTTGGAAGTTAGCTGCAGTTCTTTATGATGTTATGCTAGCAAGAGATAACATTAAAACAGAATTGGGATTTCAAACAAGTGTTACTACATGTGTTAAGGATCATTTAATTGTCAAGCTAAAATTGCTTTTGTTTCTTCTACAGAATTTAATGTAAATTTCATTGATTATATACTTTCTAATCGTGTTAGTGTGTTGAAACAGGGCATGTTTGTTACTGATGTCTATTGACCAGCTTTTGTTTTATTGCCCTGAATATCACAGAACCTTGATATTCAGAAAAAAAAAAAGTTTGCAAGTACTAGAAGAAGTGAGTCAGATTTTAAACAGAAGCAAGAGGGTAGTGGGTTTGATTATTGCTGGTATAACAGCTTTAATTACATTAATTGCTAGCTCCACTGCTTCTGTAATTGCTTTGACACAAGAAGTTCAGACAGTTACTTTTGTTAATCATTTAGAAAAAAAATTACTAATTTTTTGATATACAAGAAGATTTAGATGGGCATTTGGAACAATGGATTGATGCCCTTTATCCTATTCAAATTACTAGAAGGAGGGTCAGAGTTTAAGAATAAGTATCCATCTTGACTATCATATCAAATACCATTGGAATTGTGTTATTTCTAAAATGTACAATGATAGTCATTCTAATTAGGAAAAAGTTTAAATATACTTGCAGGGTATTGGGCATAATTCTAACACCTCTCTGGATGTTTTAACTTTGCATAGTAAGCTTTTAAATTTAAAGAATGATGCTCTGCTGAGTGTTGATGCTACAGATGCTCATGTTAAAATTACTCATGGCTTGAGGTCAGTATTTCCATTTTGGTCAAGCTTCAAGAATATATAGCTTGAGCATGCTAGCCCTTTTTGTCCTGGGGATACTTTTAATCCTGCCCATAGTATTAAAGCTTGTCTTTAACAACATCAACATGTTGACAGTCAAATTACATAGCTTGAAACTGAAAATGGACACCCAGACAGAGGTACTAAATTAACAGGCTGGCAAGCCAAGGACGGATGAGTTTCAGCATAGAGCCTTACCAACCTAAGACAGAAATGCATTGCTTTGGATAAATGTATATTCCACAATAGGTAAGGAAGGCATTCTTGACAGAATGACCTAAGACAGGCTCAGTCTTGTTTATGAAATAAAATGTGGGGAGTGGCAGAGAGCTTTTGGGGCTCCTTGGCAAGAATCTGACATGGGTCAAGGACAAGGAAATGGGCTGCTTCGCAGGAATATGACATTGGCCAAAGACAAAGAAGTGGGCTTCAGGCAAGAATCTGACATTAGGCTAGAACAAAGTAGTAATTTTAGGCAGAAATCTAAATATTAGGTTATAACAAAGTAATTTCAGGAATGAATCTAAATATTAGGCTAGAACAAAGATGTAGGCTTCAGACATGAAAATAACTTTGCGGCAGGACAGGCAAGTAGGCTCAGGTATTTTGATCATCTGGATAAGCCCTTTGAGACAGTAATCATGGGAGTGTTCACGGAACTTTGTTTATTGCCTTTCTTGTTCTTTGACTATTTGTGTTTGTTGTCTTGCTTGTTCCTTGACTATTTGCATCTATTGTATTGCTAGTTCCTCAACCTAGAACTGACCATAATACTTGCATGTCATTAAAATGGTATAAAAGCAAAAGGGAGGAGGAGGATAGGATAGGAGATTTCTTGGGGGAGTCCATGGGGAAAGGGATGACATTTGAGATGTAAATAAATACAATATCCAATAAAAAATGGAAAAAATACAGAAAAGCATCCAAAAGAAAAAAATGAATCACAGAAGTTTAAAAGTCAGTAGCATAGAAAAGTACAGAACATTCTGAACTGGAAACTCAAATTTGCCAGTATTCAGAATATTTTCAGGTTCAAAGGAAATATAAAAGATGAGCTAGCTGGAGTTCAAAAGCTGAAGCCAAAACTCCCATGTTTGGTCAATACTTCCCCTGCTGAGAACCAGCTGTTCTCTAACCCTGAAGGTTTCCACTAAGAAACCTTGAGGATCTCATAGGTCTAGACTAGAGAAAAAGATGTCTCCTACCCAAGATCCTGGCTGACACAAACCATAAATGGCTGAGAATTCTTCGATATTTGAGAACAAATATCGAAGTCTTATTAGGCCATCACAATTTACCATACCCATAGAAGGTGCCATCTCTGGTGAGCCCCAGAATGCTGCAAGTTTATCATCTCTATATGAGTTCCAAAGTGCCAGCAGAGTTCTTCCTTCTAGCAGTGTTTTAAGGAAGCAGAATAAGGAAGCATCCTTACTGCTCAGGGTAGACACTATTTTTGCATTGTGTCCAACACATTGTATATTCAGATTGCCATTCAATTTGATGTCTAGTTGTTTCTTCGAACTAATCAGCTGCAGGAAATATATTATTGGGCCAAATAGCTCAAGACTCCAGCTACACTTCTCAAATGAGCCCCAAGTGCTATTAAGGTAGGCCAGAATAAGGAACAAGTTAGCCACCTAGTTTTATAATTGCTATGGGCTATGCATATACCCTTCTTTTTAACAATGCATTTGGTAAACTAGGCTGCCCACTGAATTGAATTACATGCTATATGTTCATATTCTTCTTTGAATAATAGAATATGATTCACATTCCTTTAATAACAAACAAATTTAGATTCTCTTCAGTCACACTACAGTTCTGTACTGCAACAGATGGTAGAAGATCAATCTGGCCTGTATTAATTTTGGATGTTTTAACAATAAGGCATATTGTCCTCAAAGTGAACTTTGAGTATTTCCTATTTGCCATCTCATGCCTAGGCATTCTATATATAATAGAATATGATTATTATTAAAAATCACATGCATTATGGGAAAAGTATGCACAGTACAAAAAAGTTATGTAACTTAAAATTCATCAACAAAAATAGAGAACAAGCCAAACTATGCCTCTGTTAAATAAATTCTGTTTCCTCCTGAACACCATTAAAGAAAGCCACAAGCAATAGTTGGGGTCTTTGAACATCTTCACTCAAGGTCAGTCATTCTCCCAACTACTACCAGAAATCTCTGATTCCATTATTCAGGGTCACACTAAGAATACATATTGAGAAAATACTCTATGGAGCCTGGGTGTGTTTAATGCTGTGTTTATGGTATTGCTATATGTGTGCATGCATGCCTATGTATCTATGTATAGACAAGAGGTCAACTTCAGATATTGTTTTTCAGAACACTGTTCATCCTCCATTGCTCTTCCTTTTTCATTCTCTCTCTCTCTCTCTCTCTCTCTCTCTCTCTCTCTCAAACACACACACACACACACACATACGTGTGTGTGTGTGTGTTTGTTTGTATGTATGTATGTATGTATGTATGTATGTATGTATGTGTGTGTGTGAATATGTGTGTGTTTAACAGTGTATACAGAGACCATGTGAATGTGTCAAATCTGAAACCTGGGCACTAGGATCTGAACTCTGTTCTTCTGTGAGAGCACTGTACATTCTTTACCTCAAGCCATTTAGCCAGTCTATCTACCCTTTTTTCCTTGAGACAGGGTATCTTATTTTCCTACAACTTTCTGATTCAACTGGGTGGACTGGCCAGGAAGCCCCAGGATTCCTCCTGTCTGCATGTCTCCAAACTGGAATATAGTCATTTGTCACCATATTTAGGGATTTTAAACAGATTCTTGGAATCTAATCTAGGACTTGAAGTTGTATGGCCTGTGCTTTATCAATAGAATTATTCCCTCAACCCATACTTTTCAAATTTTGATGTGTACAAAAGTCAACTGAAACTGAAGACCATGACAGATTATTAATTAGCATGTATAAGACTATGCTTTCTCCAAGGTTCTGTAAGCTGCTGATTCTAAAGTGTCATGTCCTAGTTAGAATTGCAAGTAAGATCATACTCTTAAACTGAGACACTTATGTATCTCATGTTTCCAAATCCACTGCATGTTAAACCTTTGGCAGGGCTGTTCCGTGTGAAGAAGCCCTGTGGAGATTCAGATACTTGAATACATGTTCTAGTCTGAGAAACCTTTGTCTGTTCCACAACATCACCATCTGTTGCTATTTGACATGGTGAAGCTGGGTCACAAATACTTCCCTTTCTATAATAGACTGACTCTTCCCCGGCAGCATGTCTGGGGTTTCAAAGGAAAAGTGTTTTGTTCTCTTTTTCCATGCTGACAATTAAAAGGACATTATTCTCACATCATCACAAAATAGTAATGGATTGGACACACTGATCTTTGTTCAAACACTGAACTATGCAGTTTGCATAAAATGAAGGAACTGGTTCTGTTCTTCAGGGCCCTTTCTGCCTTTGACAGCCTGTAATTTCACTATTTTCTAACTAAAGAGATTGCAATAGTTTTTGTGCCTTCTTTACTGAACTCACTTAGCCAACTCCACACTGTAATGATACTATTGTTACAACCCTCTTTAAATGAAGAGGCAAGGGCAAAGGTGAACAAAAGCCTCAGATGAGGGGAATATGTCTTCAATTCATTTAAAACAAGTAACTGCTAGGAGCTGGACCTGTACCTCATATAAAGATGCTAAGGTAGAGCATGCAGGAAACATCCAGCAGCTCACAATTCTGTTATAGTAGAGGGATTTCTAAGAAACATTCTTCCCTGCTTCATTGTCTTTAGTACAGACTAAACACTCTTTCCGTAAGTGTTTTGAGCCCTGAAATGTATTTCGTTAGGGGAAATAGGGTTATCAGTCATCCTGACTTTCAAGGATGGTTTTATTTTTAGAAGAGAAATTTTCATTTTGTGAGATATGCCTTAACCCCTATCAAATGGTATAGTTGACTTTACTATGTCACGGATTCTTAATTAGTGTAGCAATTATGTAAATAATTTTTGATAGAGTTTGTAGGGGCATCCCTATGTACTGTAGGAGTTTATCAGCATTCCTAGCAAATGATATGCCAGTAGAACAACTTTTGTGGCAAGCAAAAGTGTCCCCTGTCATGTTCAAATGTCCTTTTAAGAACAACATTATTCCTGACCAACAGATACTATCCTATAAGTAAGGGTTTATAATCTGAACCTACACTGAGAGTAAAATTCTACAAACATTAGTAACCATGAGGATCACTTGAAGTTTTAATAAGCATCGCACCAAAGACTATATAAATGTCCAAGAAACACATAATAAGATGCTTAAATTCATCATAATATCAGAAATATCAGTCAAAACCAAATGAGGTATCACTTTACATACAGTGCACTAGCTAAATTAAAAAGACAGGCAACAGTAACTATTGATATAGATGTATAGAAATTAGAGTCTTTCTTTACTAGTCAGGGTTGTTTACTAATAAACTTCCTTGAAAAAACAATATGGAAATAAAACAAAAGTCTAAACACAGAGTCAGCACACAATCCAGTGTACAATCTTCTAGGGATTTACCCAAAAGAACTGAAAACCTGCAAAATGATGTTCATAGAACCACTGTTTACCATAGCCAAAAAGTGGATCTAATGCTTTTGTTTCATATTTTTGGGAAGATATAAGTAACATTTGCTTACCCTAGATGAAGAGGCAATTATAGACCAAAGTAATGGTTACACCCAAGTTGAACTTGATGAACCAAAGAGCTTACTGAGGTTACTTATAGGAACATGAGTGAGGAATTATGTACAGGATTGTTTATAACTCAAAAGAAGATGCATAACAGAGACTATACCAGCATGAATGATGACTCAGAAAAACTGGAAATCTGAGATTTTTCTGGATGAATGAAAAGTGTTTAACAGGTAAGAGTTTCCCTTTCTGAGTAACCATATGGCATGAGAGAGGTTTTGTGAATCTAGTAAACTTCTATGACTTTCTTAGATTTGGTAATTGCTTACATCCTGTGTCCTAAATATGTTAACTCAGAGAAAATTGCTACAGAATTTAACTGATGAATGGATAATCAATCCATCAGCACAAGTGGACACTGATTCATAAAAGGAATATAGCAAGAATGATGCATGTTGAAATAGGTGACCCATTGAAATGTGCTGAATATAATTGGTCAGAAGTAAAGATCTCATCTTGTAAGGTATCATGTATGCTGTTTTAGTTTGCTTTCTATTGCTGTGATAAAGATCATGACCAAAAGCAAGCTGGAGAGGAAAATGTCTGTTTGGCTTACATGATCTGATAATATGCATTATGAAGGTTAGTCAGAGTGGGAATTAATGGAGGACAAGACTGTAGAAGCAGAAACTGAAGCAGAGGCAATGGAGGAACACTGCTTAATGGCTTACTCCTCATGACTTGCTCAGCCTGCTTTCTAATATACTCCATGATCACCAATCTAGAGGTAATACCACCCACAGTGATGTTATCAATCAGTAATCAAAGACTTGCCTACAGGCCAGTCTTATAAAGCCATTTTCTCAATTAAGATAACTTCTTCAAAGATATTAATATCCTTCTGTCAAGATGACAAAAAACAAACAAACAAACAAACAACCACAACCAACAGATATATGGAATGCCGAAACAAAAAATACATAAAAGTAGATTTGTGGGTTCCAGAAAGAGAAATGTGGAGAATAGTGTTGAATTGCTAATAGATACTTAATTTTCTTGGAGAGTAATACTTGACTCCCTTGGAGATAGATACTTGATTTCCTTGGAGAGTGAAATAAGTTAAACTAAAGTGCTAGTGTTCAACTTTTCAAATAAGCCAAGAACTAATAAGGTATACATTTGAAAAGTGAATTCTGTGACCCATGGATTGTATCTTAATAAAATGTTTACTGAAAAGAAAAATTACAGGGAAGAAGATTAGCATGCACAAGCTGATTCCAAAAGTCAAAAGAAGACCTGGTTTATTAGAGAGCATATTTTGAAAACCAAACCTCTAAGCAAGAAAGACTTTGCTAATGTGTTGCATAGTTGTGTCAGAATTAACCAAGAAATTATTAGAAACACTGCTTATTTGTCTCTACTAGGGCTTACAAGATTTGAAGTTCTGTAAATAAGGGCACACAATACCTCCCTACAAAGCTCTCTTAGTCATTTGAACATTACTATCTAGGCCATTTCCATCCTGGTGTTCTTGTGTCCAAACCTGCTTTGAGGTAAATATTTAGTTTATTAAGAATGTAGAATATCTTTAAATAAAGCATTTCATTAAATAATGAAGATATTTGACTACCTTGTTTTGCCCACCTTGCAGTCATGCCTTTGTTTCAGGAGGGAGTAGTTTGTTATGCATATGTTATTCTCTTGTAACACCTCAGATTTTGTCTCCCAAATCTCCCATTTGGAAACCTTCTATCCCTGAGCTATAAAGTCTTGTTTTTCCTCACATCCAATGTTGATCTCAAGAACACAGCCTTATGGGGAGGGAGCCCATATATACACATAAAAATAGTGGGCAAAAATAAAAAGAGGCTCTGCTTCTCCATGTACCAGAGAAAATCACAAATTTTCATGCAGTGCCTGCCTCATCTCTTAGACATGATTGTGAAGGTTGGAGTGAATGGATTTGTCCTTACTGACACCTAGTTACCAGGGCTACATTCTCACCTGCATCTGGCAATGTGGAGATTGTTGCCACTAATGACCTCTTCATTGACTGCAACTACATAGGTTACATGTTCCAGTATGACTCTACCCTTGGCGAGTTTAACCACACACCCAAGGCTGAAAATGGAAAGTTTATTATCAGCAGGAAGCCCAACATCATCTTTCAGAAGTGAGAGCTCGCTAACATCAAATGGGGTGATGATGGTGCTGAGTATGTCGAGAAATCTCCTGGCATCTTCACTACTTTGGCAAAGACTGGAGCCCACTTGAATGGTGGGGACAAAAGAGTTGTCATCTCTGACCCTTCTGCTGATGTCCTCATATTTGTGATGGGTATGAACCATGAGAAGTATGAAAACTTGCTCATGATTGCCAGCAATCCTTCCTCTACCAGTTACTGCTTATGCCCTCTGGGCAAGGTTGTCTATGACAACTTTGGCATTGTGGAAGGACATATGACCACAGTCCTTGCAATCACTACCATGAAGAAGACTGTGGATGGCCACTCTGGAAAGCTGATGTCCATGGGGCTGTCCAGAACATCATCCCTGCATCCACTAGACCTCCCAAGGCAAGGTCATCCCAGAGCTGAACAGGAAGCTCAGTGGCATTGCCTTCTATGTCCCTACCCCCAATGCTTCCATTGCAGATCAAATAGCCACCAGGAAAAGCATGCCAAGTATGACAATATTAAGAAGGTGGTGAAGGAGACATCTGAGGGTCCACTAACAGGCATCTTGGGCTACACTGAGGACCAGGTTGTCTCCTGTGACTTTAACAGTAATTTTCACACCTTTGTTGATGCTGGGGCTGGCATTGCTCTCAATGACAACTTTGCAAACTTTATTTTCTGTTAAGACAATGAATATGGCTACAGCAATAGGGTGGTGAACCTCATGGTCTACATAGCCTACAAAGCATAAGAAACTCTGGACCACCTATGCCAGCAAGGCCACAAGAGCAAGAAAGAGGTCTTTGGCTTCTTAGGATTCCCTGTCCCAACACGACCTCAACACCAAGCATCCTTCTCACAGTTTCCATCCAAAATCCGCACAATTTTGGGATGGGCCTAAGAAGCCCTACTCTCTTGAATACAATCAGTAATGTTCACTGCAACTACCAAAAATAGATAGATAGATAGATAGATAGATAAACATTTCTCATAGTGGGTGAATCTTTCATGTAAATGTATTTTATTCATATGTTTTGGAAGCCCCAAATTGGTTCCTAGGTAATTTTTAATCATTCTTTTAACACTATGCTAAGAGTTAAATAACATCTTTGGTCATGGTGGCATATGCTTATAGTCTTAACACTTCAGTAAAGGATGGTTAAAGTTAAAGGTCAAACTTAGCTATACAATAATTTCTAGGTCACCTTGAACAATATGAGATCCTCTCTCCAATACACACACACACACACACACACACACACACACACAGTGTAGTTAGGGATTATACTGAGTTACTCAACTGGCAGTTGTAGGTTCCCCTCCAAAATCCATTGGTTATCTCCAAGTTATACCTGCCATTATAGCACCTGTGGGGATGTCACATGTTGGACATTTTTGTAGTACAAAGGTGTGGGACTGTGAAAGAGTATTCTGGTTCATGGCTGGGCAGGTGCCTAGAACCTGAGACTCTGTGTGAGAACCGGCAGGAGTTCGGTGCACCCCCAGAATCCAGGGTCCTGAAAAGCAGTGTAGTCCCCAAAGATTTACCCCCCCTCCCAATGTAAACAGGTAGAGGGTGTGACTAGAGGCCTCAGGGCCTAGGGATTTATATACTAATGATGGCCAGAGGACAGAGCAAATTAAGCATGTCTCCCCAGATCCTCCCCCTTTCTCCCTCCCTATTTAACTCAGGACTGGCCTGAGTTTTACGGGGTGTACTTCCAGATTCATCCACTATCTGCCATGACAATAAACCCTTTTGGAACCAAGGACTTTCTCGTGCTATTGGGGCCTGCTGCCATCAAAGCCTCCAGGCCACTGGAACCATAGATGTTCCTCCTGCATGTGGGGCCTGCTGCAGCGTGGAAGCCTCCCCAGACCCCACTGCTGCGGCCCTAATTTTTCTCCACACAAAGGTATCATAGGTAGGAAGGACTGTTCATTATTTCTCTCATTTAGTAGCTTGCATAACACCTTCTGATACCATAAAAGGTAGATGCCATAAATGAAAATTTTAAATTATTTCTAAGTGAAGGGCCTCTAGACCCTTTTTCTGAAATGCATAGTGTCTTCCACAGTAGAGCTTACCTTCCACACCTAGGGGCAACCAAAGCCAATATCAATAGCCTAAAATGTTAGAGGAGTCTATTGGACTATATTAGCCAAGAATTCAAAAGATTTTTATTCATTATGGCTAGTGTTAGAGCTTTTGCTAGATTATATTTGCCTCTTAGAAAGAGCATTATCAGACAAGATGGGAAATTTTCATTTAAATTTTATATTCAAGTAGGACTAATGAAGGCAATATAGAAATAAAAGATAGAAAGTGGGTATATCCACAAACAGGATTTGTTTTTAGTCAGAATAACTGAAGGGCCACAGTCTTTTCGGGAAGCAGAAACTATGTGCTATGGCACCAGAGACTTGAGAGTTTGCATGGCTTGAATTAGGGAAAGTCATGTCCTGATTATGGTTCAGTAGATAATTTTCTAGCCTTGATTCTGTCTCTACAGTTTCAAATAGGAATGGTCTATGCTGAGAGTTATTCTTAAGAATGGGATTTTTCTGGGTAAGTATTTACTAGACTGAGTTATTCTTACCCTTTCCTCTATCTGTATATTTGGATAGACTCATGTATTTTTATTTTGTAGTATATTCCTCACCTATCATCAAAGAAATGCCTCTTTACAACAGAAGGAGACCATTACAGAATATCATAGGCAACAGAAATGCAGACTTGTATAGCCCTGTTCTGACAGATATAGCTGCAATACATTTCCTGCTCCTAAGGCTCAAGAATCATTCCATAAGTGGAAAGATTCTAAAGCTAGAGAACAGAGAGTCTACTATGAGATTGTGTCTCCTAGGAATATCAGGAAATAAAACCATAAAGTCTCACCAGCATGACTGTCAAATGTGAGCTGAAGAAGGACAATAACAACACATATGCAGAAATGGAAGGATAAAGCCCACAATTCCCTTAACCCTACACAATGAACTAGAGGCAACTAAAGTATCCCAAGAGTATTAGAAATTATATTTACCAGGAAATAGCATGCCAACTGGTTATCCAAAAACAAAAGGTCAGCTCTGTACATATATATCCGACTAACAATACAGAGACAGAGCGTGCATACATATATGCATGTAAAACTAGTTAATGGAAAAAATGCCATAAATGTAAGAGAGAAAGATGGGGTATACTGGAGGGTTTATAGGTTGGAAAGGGAAGGACAAAGTGTTATAATAAAGGTATAATCTCAAAAACCTAAATAAATAATTAATGATAAGAAAAACAAAATATGCAGTATCTTTTGCATATTAATATTGTACACTAGCAAAGTATATATAGGACCCATTTGCAGGTTGTTGCTTAGAACAAATGGAGAAAATAAAATGAATAAAATGAATTATAAAAGAAAATGAAAATCATTGTTTTTAATGCTAAGTAAACTGTACTTTTTTTTAATTATAAAAGAAAATTTCCTGTGAGATGTTTATTTACCTTGTTCTGAGGGAAGGCAGGAGTTGCTGTACAAAGACCTTGTTCTTTGGAGTACATCTCTTTTCCCATTGCTTTGACCATGTACCTGATAAAAAACAACTCCAGGAAAGCTTCTGCCATTGTGGATCATCAGGTTGATTGCTCCTTTATGACTGCACATTCTGAAGGACATTCAGGAGATCTCCTGCACACAGGGAAACATATCAGCAGCTTGTCTGCCCCTCTGAAGACACCACAGTTTGCTATAGGCCAGGACCACAGGTCTCCCAGGAGACCTACAGCATCCCGAAGCAGAGATACCTAAATCAGCTAACACCAGATAAAACCACATGGCAAGAGGCAAGCACAAGACCATAAGCAACAGAAGCCAACATACTTTGACATCCTCAGTACCCAGTTCCCCCCAAAAGAGCAAGTCCTGGATACACCAACACCCCTGAAAACCAGGATGCTGACCTAAAATCTATCATGAAGATAATAGACTCCTTTAAGGGAGATGTAAATAACTCATTGAAATAAATACAGGAAAACACAAGTAAACAGGTAGACATCCTTAGAGAAGAAAAAAAAATCCGTTAAAGAAATGCAGGAAAACACAATCAAGCAGGTAAAGGAATTGAACAAGGCAGGTAAAAACCTAAAAATAGAAGTAGAAACAATAAAGAAAACACAAATGGAGGCAACCCTGGAGATGTAAATTCTAGGAAAGAGGTCAGGAACTACAGATTCAAGCATCAACAACAGAAAAGAAGAGATAGAAGAGAAAATCTCAGGCAGAGAAGATACCTTAGAAGATATTGACACAACAGTCAAAGAAAATTCAAAACATAAAAAAACTCCTAACCCAAAACATCCAGGACATCCAGGATACAATGAAAAGACCAAATTTAAGGATAATAGGAATAAAAGAGATCAAAGGTTCCTAGCTCAAAGGATGTAAAAATATCTTCAACAAAATCATAGAAAAAAACTTCCCCAACCTAAAGAAAAACATCCAGGACATCCAGGATACAATGAAAAGACCAAATTTAACGATAATAGGAATAAAAGAGATCAAAGGTTCCTAGCTCAAAGGATGTAAAAATATCTTCAACAAAATCATAGAAGAAAACTTCCCCAACCTAAAGAAAGAGATGACCATAAATGTACAAGAAGTCTGTAGAATGCCAAATTGATTGGACCACAAAAGAAAATCCTCTCAACATATAATAATCAAAACATGAAATGCACAGAACAAAGTAAGAATATTAAAATTCGTAAGGGAAAAAAATCAAGTAACATATACAGGCAGACCTATCAGAATTACACTAGGCTTCTTAACAGAAACCCTAAAAGACAAAAGAGCCTGAGCAGAGGTCATGCAAACCATAAGAGAACACAAATGCCAGCCCAGGCTACTCTATGCTGCAAAACTATTCAATCATCATAGTTAGAAAAACCAAAATATTCCAGTACAAAACCAAATTTAAACAATATCTATCTACCAATGTAGCCCTACAGAGTATTCTAAAAAACTCCAAACCAAGGAGGGTAATTACACCAAAGAAAAAACAAGATGTTAATCATCTCACAACAAAGCCAAAAGAAGAGAATCACATGCGTGTCATGTCACCACCAGCAATAAACATAAGAAGAGCTAACACTTATCTGTCTATAGTATCTCTCAATATCAATGAACTCAATTCCCCAATTAAAAACAAAACAAAACAAAACAACTAACAGACAGGATACCTATGCATGATCCAGCATTTTGCTGTATACAAGAAACACATGCCAATAACAAAGACAAGCTCTACATCGGAGTAAAAGGCTGGGAAAAAAAATCTTCCAAGCAAATGGTTCAAAGAAACAAGCTGGAGTTTCCATGCTAATATCCAATAAAACAGACTTTCAATTAAAAGTTATCAAGCAAGATGGGAAAGGACATTTCATCTTGATCAAAGGAAAAGTCCACCAAGATGTTGGGAGCCAACTCCTAGCCAAAAGCGGCTATCATCTTTACAGCCATCTCGAGCCATATACCCTGACAAGAGACTTGTTTTCAACAGCCCACAACAGCTGAGCACACTCTGATAAACATCTTGTTTTTCTTACATATCTTGTTTTGTTGTTTAGTGTCGCCAGCTGCAAGGCACACGTGGTCTCCATGCTGATAGCAAGGTGCACATGGTCTCCTCACTGCTAGCTAGGCGCACGTGATATCCACGCTGCAAGGCACATGACATAGTGTCTTCAGCTGTGCTTGTTCATGAGGGCCAGGCACATGGTAAAGGGTATAAATACCCAGGATTTCCTTTCAATAAACGAGATTTGATCAGACCCATTGTCTTGTCTCCATTCTTCTTGTCTTTTGCCTCTCCATCCCAACTCTCCCTCAGAAGCAGCAGAACGGGCCATTACAAAGTGGCCCCCAATAGTGGGTCAGCTCAGAGGATTACACCAAGAGACTTGGGTGGAATAGGGGAAGAGGAGGGGGAAATGGGAACATGATCAAGTATTGAGCAGGGGGTGGGTGGGGTGGAGGAGGGCTGGGAAAAACAAAAGTGAATCCCCGAGGGCCAACAGAATAAATGGAAACAGGCAACTTCAAGAGATGGGGGGACCCACTAGAATGTATCAGAGACCTGGGAAATGAGAAATTCTCAAGATTCAAAGGGAGAGACCTTAGATTAAATGCCCAACAGTGGGGAGAGGGAACTTGCAGAGTCCACCTCCAGTGGAAGACAAGGCATCAAGTGGAGGGATGGGGATGCCATACACAGTCAAAAACTCTGACCCAGAATTATTCCTGGCTGAAAGAACTACAGGCGTAAAAATGGAGAAGAGACTGAGGGAAAGAAGGTCCAGTGAACGTTCCAACTTATAATTCATCTCAAGGGGGAAGATTCAAGTTCTGACACTATTATTGATGCTATGGTGTTCTTATAGACAGGAGTCTAGCATGGCTGCCCTCTGAGAGGCCCAACAAGCAGTTGTCTTGAGGCAGATGCAGATAATTACAACCAACCAGTGGACAGAAGCCAAGTACCTCTGTGGTTGAATTAGGAAAATGCTGGAAGAAGTTGTGGAGGAGGGTGACCTCACAAGAAGACCAGCAGTCTCAACTAACCTGAACTCCTGAAATCTCTCAGACACTGAGCCACCAACCAGGCAGCATACACTAGCTGGTAGGAGAGCCCCCCAACACGTATACAGCAGAGGACTGCCAGGTCTGGCCTCAGTGAAAGAAGATGCACCTAACCCTCAAGAGGCTCGATGCCTCAGGGAGTGGGGTTGGGGGTTGGGGACATCCTCTTAGAGACAAGGGGAAGGAGGAATGGGATGAGGAACTGTCAGACAGTAGACCAGGAGGAGGACAACAACTGGATTGTAAAAAATATTTAAAGATAATTAAACAAATAAACAAAAAGCCTCTGGGAAAGCCTGGTTTGCTTTGGATTAGAGCTTGATAAGATACACTCTAGCACAGAGAGAAAGAATAGTGTCCATGAGGTGCTGATCACATTGTATCTCTAATAAGGTAGAAAAGTACAGGAAGCAGGCCTGAAAGATCAAACTTGAAGACTAGCCCTTAGGGCACTAGATTTCCCTTCTTCCAGTGAAGCTCCACCTCTTCAAAGCCTCCTAAACTTCTAGAAAAGCACAGGCGGCTGGGATCCAGCTTTTTAACAGACAAGTCTTTGGGGGACATTATACATTCAAACCACAGCAAAAATGAAGAGAGTTCTTCAGGGAGATGTTTTCACTTTAAGTGTATTCCTAGCCTTGAAACTAGTGGGCTGCAATCGTATCTTTCATTCTCTTTTCTGGGCAGTGGTTTGGGTGTGTCTATTCCTTTTTTGAAAACAAAGGACATTAGTTTTAATGCAAAGTACAGTAGTCTCACTCCTCTATCTCTGTCTCTCTTGCTATCTATCTATCTATCTATCTATCTATCTATCTATCTATCTGTCTATCTATAGTGTGTGTGTGTGTGTGTACGTGTGTGATTATTGTTTATTTGCCTTTTATTTATGTTTTAAGGAAAGATCAGTCTGTAATACCAAGACATAGTTCCTAGTAGTTTATTTCTACAGAGCTTAATACCTAGATGTTCAAGAATTGTCATCCATACACTTAAGCGCCCCTTGGTCAAAGTGAGACCTGCACTTAATTAAGACATCTCAAGTTCCTTATTCACTAAAGAGCCGTATCCTGGTCTGAAGAGTGAATGAGCTCTCCACATCTCTAATCTATTGCCAGAATAGAGCTTAGCCTTAGGAAGAGTTGGGTCTGTCTGCTTACCATTGACTGACAGCCTCATGAATCACATAGAGCTCCACAAACATTGACAATTTCCCCTGTGGTCCAGCTTCATGCCTCATGTGCCTTCCTTCCTCAAGGCTCTTTCCCAAACTCAACAATAGGGTCCACTTTCCACTTATGAAAATATAAAGTCCATCATTTAATTTAATCAAATTATTCCACATTTTATAGCTCAAAGTGATTTTGTGACACTCTGAAATCACCCCACAGAGAAGGGTCTGGTCAGGTGTCAACTGCTATAAAACATTCACACATCTTTCAATTGACCCATTCACTTTCTGAACAAACATTTACTTTTCCAATGAACTGACCTATTTAAATACAAATATTTTCATATGTACTTACCTGTAGTCTTAAGTAACTTAAGACCCCGTAGCATAAGCTACAAAGTCTTGTCTCAGAAATTTTGCTAAACTCTTCCAGTTATTTCCATAGGCTTTCACATACTTAAAGCACCAGCATGGTTATGTTATACTTTGGGCTAATACATGCATGGAGTCTATATTTTTTTAAAATATTTATTTTATTTGTGTATGTGTGTGTGTTTATGTGTGTGTGAATATATATTCACTAGTGTGTGGATGTGCCTGTGGAAGACAAAAGATGGCATCATATCCTTTGAGATCAAAGTTTCAGTCCTTTGTGAGCCACCCAGTATGGAGGCTTGGATCCAAAGCCTATCCTAATGATTGTGTAACATGTCCCCACAACTTCTGTGCCATCTCTGCACCTCCATTATACCTCTACATGAACATCATTAGCACAATGTTACTAAATCCCTTTTCCATAGGCTTATCCCATATATATGTCACACACTGAGGTACATGAGGAAACATGTTTTAGATCTTGCTCTTGTCTGTCATTCAACCAGCACCAAGCAAATCATATTCTTTTTCCTTATACATTTAATCCATCACTTCTCACTCATTTTTCTATAACATCAGGCACCATATCTTGTTTCTACATATTCAATGGCCTCATCATGATTTTTCTGTTTTTTTTCAATCTATGTCTTCTCTAGAAACACAGTAAGAATGTTCTTGAGATACTTACAAGTCCTTTTCTTCCATGGCTCCCAATAGTTCTAAAATATCTCATAACAAAGACACGTTAAAACTGTCCCCAACTCCCTCCTCCTCTGGAAATCATAGGCCTGCTGGTAGCATGGTTTTATTTCCCATCCTAGAAGAAGTCAAATATTATCCACTTTGAGTCTTTAGGCTTGCTTTCCCAACCCCATAAAACACTGGGTCTTCAGTTTTCACAAGTCTTCTTCTTTCGAAGTGCTGAAGCTAATTTTCCTCTTTCAGAATGATTTTCTGTGACTAATGAGAAATTAGTTCTTATTCTTTCCCATACGGCAGAATTTATTTTTCTTCATAGGACTCTGTCACAACTAAAACTGTTTTAAATATTTGTTTGCTATCATGCTAATCTGTTTTGTTGACATGGACTTTTACTCCACAGAGAAAAAAAAAAAAAAGTGTCTCCGTTGTTATATTACCCAATGGTTAGTGTCTAGCGTGACTATAAAACATTATTTCCAAAGTACCAGTTCAACTGACTTTTTGCTTCTCAGAGAACCTGTAAATAGAACTGTTAGGATTTTGTTAAGCAACCCCAGGTCTCTGTGGTGCTAGTCATCAATTAAATTAAGTTAACAAAGGGACCGAAAAATGGCTGGTAACATTGTCTAAACAACATAGAGCCTAATTAAAAATGCCCTATTGCTTTATTCTTTTTCCTTTATGCTTGTTGTTTTTTCTCTCTTCATTTCTTCCTTTTGTTTTTAGAAACTTGGTGTAAATCCATGTCCCTTGCTTACCAACTCAGTTATTCTAACTATGCACTTCTCCCTTTCTCACCCACATATATGGTTTAAATGAATTATTTTACTTGGTGATTAATAAAGGAATCTGGAAGGGGAAAGGATTTAGTTTGCCCAGTATGTGGAAGGCATAAGGTTCAATACTAAGCATTGAAAAAACCAAAAGATCAGGCCTGTGTTAGTAAATGTGTAAACAAACACAACATGGTATCACCTATCTCTTTATTCTTTCTACTCTTGGTCACAAGTTAGGAGATTCAAACTGGGCAGCGTCTTTAGATAAAAGAGAACCCGTTATGTGTCACTTTAACTCAACTATTCTTGAACCCTCTTTAATTACTTGTGATAGACTTCAGAAACCACATGGTTTCAGTCCTACCCACCTCAAAATGCTACCTCCAGCCATATTTAGAGTTTTGGTGTGAAATGTCTGCCACAGACTTGTTCAAACACTTGGTCCTCAGCTGGTGGTGCAGTTTTTGGATTTTGTGGAACCTGTGAGACTGACTTAGCCATCAGAATTCAGTGTCTGGTGAAGTACATGGACATCTGTTTCTAGGCCTAGCATGGACTCTCTGGTTCCTGTTTTGTCCAGTGAGAAATATACAGATATAAGCTTACCACCACAGACCAGATGTCTCCCAAATTCTCTAAAAAATAAGTTAAATATAGCCCCCTTATTTTTAGAGGCTTCTATTAGATATTTGGTCACAGTGACATAAAAATGATTCATACAGCACCACACAAATACTGTCAATTACCCTAAACTCTGGTCTTTCTTTGTGATGACTCATCAGTTTTTGATATATGTCACCCTAATATTCAAAAAGGAAGTTCAGGGGAAATGTGCTTTCTGTTAGCTCTTATATTGATTTGTTTAGTGTATTAGTCACTGTTTTCCTGAAAAACAGAACTAAAGGGATATAGAAGAAAAATATTTTTAGTTCTGGAAGCTGAAAATACATGCAACTTTCTACCTACAAGCAGAAGGTTCAAGAAAGCTAGTTGTTGGTTAATTCAAATCAACCCTGATGGTTCATTAAATGTCTGAGTCCATGAACCACAGTAATATCGCAGTGAATGGAGAGATGAATATGCCAAGGGACTAAACTGAGTAAGTTGGAAACTTTTATTTCTCCAGCCACCATTTTAACTGAGACATAGTCCTTGAAATCTTGTCCTTTGGTAAAGCCTAAAATAAATTTCCCAACTAAGCTTTGTTCAGATTCTTGGTCTTAAATATGAAATGGAATAATCAGTGTGGCATTTTGAGCACATGAAGTTGGAAGTAAATTACCTCACAATAGTAGCTAACTACACAAACTTGACACAAACTACAACAATGCTGGTATAATCTAAGACTTATACTTTGACAAATAAATGGATACATTGCTTTTGAGAATTCTAGAAAAGAATGGTTAATAGATACATCACATGCATGCAATTTTGTGTTATTTCAATTTCCACATAGATATTTGGATCCCTTTATTCTTATTAATTTTATTTTTCAGGCTATCTTTTGGTGAGTAGGGACTTTCCTCAAAGTCTGAAATAAAAGTCACAGGTACAAAGGACAGAGAGACTTTACCAAGCTGGCTCATTTTCCAAGATTCTTTGTACTGGAAGCCTAGACGTCAAAAGTATCTAAGTGGACTGAGCTGTGATCTCTGCTGTGGTATCGATTTGCTACATGGCCTCTGGCCAAGTGTGGAAGCTACCATAGTTTCTTCTTCTTATCTGTGAAATGGAGATGAAAATTCGTAGCCTCAAAGTGATTTGGTGGGAATTAAATGATAGCTTGGAGCTCTTTGAAAGGGCGAAATGATAAACGTTTCCCTGTTGCTTCTATCAGATGTGATATAATTTTCCATTTAAGTGAAAATGAACTTCAAACCTATCACTCTCCAGTTTGAACCTAATCACCTGTGGATGGGTGATTCAAAGGGATCAGTGTGGGTCAGAAATAGCAAGTGTGAGTGCCCGCATGGCAAGTTCATGGTCAATCTAGTCCTGAGGAAAACTCAGACTTCCTTACATTCCCATACATGTTTCAGTCCTCTCCAGTAGTTCACATATGAAATTTAATAGAAATTTGAAACATTGCTTCCTTTTAATTTGGTCCTAAGCAATTAACAAATATTCTAAGATTTCCTGGATCTGTTTCAAAGAAGATCTTCTTGTCATGTATTAACATTTTCTCTTCAGGTAGTTGTTTTATTTACAATGTTGGATAAATCTTGCCTGCAAGGCAAAGTAAATTGTTTAAATGACAAAAAGCAACCCATGGGTAAATTTCTCATAGGTTTAAATCACCTTAGAAGAAGTTTTGACATGTGTTATTTAAAAGCAGTGTGACATTTTAGTGAAGGAGCTGGGATCTGGACTTTAACTCAGCTTAAGCCTCAACTTCAGGTCAGTTCCCAGCAGTGGGAGTAAATTTTCATCTTTCTACTTCCTTTTTACTGTGGAGGGTTGTCTTGAGGTCAAAGAACATGACTTATCAGTTCCCCTATTTGGGCATCTAATTCAGTTTGAGCTTGATACATCATTATGAAATTACTTAGATTAATAAGTTTTGGGTACTTCATAAACTTTTAAGAAAATTTGAATAAATTTATCCCCAAGTCAATGTAACCTAAAGTAGCCCCACATATAAGGAAAATAAAAGGAAATGTGGCTCTCCATATGTTTTGGCAAATACTAAGGGCACTAGTCTGTTAATGTGCTCCATGGGGATTTAGAAAAAAGTATAGTAGCAGATGTAGAATTGCTACTGAAGGGATTGTCTGCCCTCCTAGAGAACGCCACAGTAGTTATTTCAAGCCAAATTGCTTAGGGAAGTAAAATTCTCTTCTTGCACAAGAGTGAAATTACTCATTGTACTCAGCCTCCCATAAAATTTAACTATTTGTCTAGGCTGCCCGGAGCTTCTAACGGTCTATCTTTTTGATGATGTGAAGTACATCATACGCCTGCCACATTAATGTAATACAACATGCTATCAGCTTTCTGTTCCCAAAGGAAAGAAAGCTTTCATCCTAAGTCTAGAGAACAAACTAGACTAGATAGAACAGAAATCACACCACTGTGACTGCTATTGACTAAGGGAACATAGAATTTTTATCAATTACTTCCAAGGCTCTTGTGAAAACCTTTAGTCCTGAATCTATCCTACAGAAAGCCTTGACAATGCTGTTTGGGTTCTTTTTATGTACACTTTAAGAGCTTCTCCTGTTTTCCTCCTAAGGTGACTACAGAATACCCAAAGAGTAATGTTATATCTTTTATTGTTTATTGGCTATTTTATTTATTAACGTTTCAAATGTTATTCCCTTTCCCAGTTTTTCCTCCACAAACCCTCTACCCTCTCCCTCTCCCCCTGCTTCTATGAGAGTGCTCCCTCACCCATCTACCCACTCCTGCCTCAGCAACCTAGCATTCCTCTACCCTTTCATCTAGCCTCCACAGAACTAAGGGCCACCCCTTCCAGTGATGTCCAATAAGGCAATCCTCTGTTATATATCCACCTGGAGCAATGGATCCCCCCATGTGCATTCTTTGATTGGTGGTTTAGCCCCTGGGATCTTTGGGGAGGGTCTGGTTGGTTGATATTGTTCTTTCTATGGGGTTGTAAACCCCTTCAGAAATGTCAGTCCTTGCTCTAACTTCTTCACTGGGGTCCCTGCATTCAGTCTGCCCACTCAGTCCATTGTTTGGTTGCATGCATCCTCATCTGTATTGGTCAGACTTTGGCAGAGACTCTCAGGGGACAGCTATACCAGGCTCCTGTCAGCAAGCACTTCTTGGCATCAGAAATAGTGTCTGGGTTTGGTGTCTTCAAATGGAATGGATCCCTGGGTGGGGCAGTTTCTGCTTCAATCTTTGCACCTGAATTTCCTTTTGACAGGAGAAATTCTGGATTAATATTTTTTAGGCGCGTGGGTGGCCCCATCCCTCAACCGGGGCCGTGCCTATCCACTATGTATAGTATCTATAGGTTTTATCAATTGCATATCCAGTCTTTTAATGGATTTGAGAAAATAATGCCTCAGAGTTAGGGTTGGGGGCTGTGTCAACTTCTTAGTTCTGGAACACAGTGGAAGCCCTGTCCTTGTGACCCCAATCTTTGTAAGTTTCCATTATTATCATTTAGCTGCTTAGGAAGGCTTGTTTCCTTCATGTCATCGATATCCATTGATTCTTACAACCTTTCTGCCTCCTTTCCTGCAATGTATAAGGGTTCTGGGTTTCAAACCCCAGATCTATCCTCACCAGCTGGATAACCTCATCTGAGACAACAGCAGGCAGTTCATCTGACTGAGTTCCCCTCTGGTGATATATGGCTGTAAAATGTGCTTACACCACAGAAAGCTCAGGGCAGATGTTCTGTCCATTTGCATCTCACTGGAGTAGGCTGAGCTCACTTTCACATGTAAACCATAGCCTGTATGGAGAGTGTTCAGGAAGCATCCATTGAACTGGAGAGAAGCAAGAAGTTAAGACTGTATTTTGCTGGCCCTTGGAAAATGAAAGCAAAGTATTCTGGATGGTAACAGATATTGAGCAGTTCTACTGTGGGAATGCAGAAAGGAAGCAAGGAATGATTCCAATGTATTAAGAACTGGAATTTAATGGTAGCAGAGATGACTCAGTGCTGGCTACTCTTGCAAAGGTCACAAATTCATTTACCAGCACCAACGTTAGGCAGCTCACAGTTGCTTGTTACAGTACCAGGGAATCTGATGCAATCTTCATAAGTTCAGGGACTAGAAGATGCACTCAGGTGCAAATATTCACACCCTCCCCACTCAACACATACATGTGAATTTTTAAAAGAATATTTTAAAAATAAAAAATTCTCAAGATATTTCTAGAAATAATAGGCTGATGAATTAATGTATTTCATATAGGTTGCATATAAATCATATCTCTAGATATAAATGTGATAAGTGTGCTATTTATGGAAATATTTCTAAATGCTCACAAAGGTTCTGATGAGCCCTCTGTGAATTCTTAACAAGACATTGTTTAGTATTTAATACGTGAAAATTTTATAAATGCTTCTTCAGGTACTGTAGACTTTTATCATTTTACCTACAGATGACTCTACATAAACAACAGCCTTTAACAAATGTGGTTTTGGACCATATATTTTCTGGGTAGCACAAAGAAATCCTGAGAATGAATAGTCTTACTATCTTTGAGATATTTTCATTTGGTTCAAAAAAATCATATATTTGTTTTCCAATATTTCAGGTGGCTACAAATTGCATACATACTGAATTAGCACTTTACATAGAACACGAAGTGAAAGAGTTTTATAATATGGTTGCTTAAATCTTCATAGCATATGGGTCAGCAAAATGACTCAGCCTCCACCATCAAGCCCAAAGCTCTGACTTCAATCTCCAGAACTCACATAGTGGATGGAGAGAAGTAGCCCTGTACAGTTTTCTTCTGAATTCTGTGTGTACACCTTTGAACACACACATGCACACATACATACAAACATCACACCTCAAAAGAAACCTCAGAGACCAACTAATTTTAGGGACCTACCAGTACCCATGTACTCTACTTCCAGATGTAACAAAGAGGTGGCATTTCACCTAGACTAGAAATATACAAATAATATTTATATCTATAGATGGGCAGAAGCTGTTTGCAAACTTTGGTTTATGTGTCAGCTATTCTGGCTATTCTGGTTGTTCAAAGATTCATGTTGCTAACTGACATCTGGTTAGGGGAATCTGCAAAATGAACAGTGAAAATCAAGGGCTGGGAACTTGACACCAATAGGCTCTAAGGAATAAGACCTGTCTAAATACTGTGTTGAAAGGAACAATACTGAGAGGTATATGTGCTTGCAATTAGGAAGAGTCAGGAGAAGTGAGTTACTGCAAGAAAAAGAGCCAGAAAATACACAGTTGACTCACAGTAGGTTCTACTTGAAGCAGACAATTGTTTCTTAGGCGCTGAGAAAAGGTATCTATAAAAATGTAAAGTGAAAAGTCAAAATTATAACAGTATAACTGATAAGTCAAGAGTGCAAAGTATCAGGATATTCCTGCTTTGTAGACAGACAGGAAGGAATGTCCTTTTTATTGGTTTTGAATAGGAGAACAGAAGTTGTAATAATTTGCAAAGTATAAATCTCTTAGGACAGATAAGATTAAAAGACCTTGATGAATAAGCCTGATCTTTCTCCAGGCAACCTGGAGGTGATGAGACATGAGTCAATATCAGAGTCAAAATGTGGAATTAGGGATACAATCAATTGCTTAGGATGGATTCATCTCAGCATATGAGAGTTTAGGTTAGTGATTATGTTTTTCTTTCCAAGGGACAGACAACCTCTCAAATATTCACAGGAAAGAAGATGTGTATATTTATATCTATAAGAGTAACTATAAACAGGCAGTTTTTGTGACAATTTACCAGCTTGAGTAGTCACAGACATTGTAAATAGGTAGCCTTGGTAGATAATACCAACTTAGATAAGGACAAGCAAATCATAGGCAGAGCCATAGTGACCTGTCCCCTGAACCCTCACCCAGCGGATACCCTGTTCTGAAAGATCTGTATTCCCCCTGAACACCCACGCTCCAGTGTCATCACCTTCCCCACGTCCTGCCTTTTTGTGTTTGTAACCCCTGTGTGAATGAGTATAAATTACAATTTGAAAAAAAAATATATATGTATATACTCTCAAGACTTAAAAACAAAGGAATGATATCAATATTAAAGAAAATAGCAAAATGATGATGATTTTCATCTACATTTGTTTATAATTCATTCTAACATTCTATTTTGCTTTCCTTGGCTCTCCAAGTTGAGCTTTCTGTTTCAACAGAAGTGCAGAAAATAAACATTACCTTTCTACTTCACAGCAACTTCTTCCTTTAGGGCTATTAAAGAATCACAACCACAGTGTGAAAGCTAGTGTGAACTGTCAACTCGACACGTGATATTGCCTGGGAAGAGAGTCTCAATGAAGGATTGTCTAGATCAGATTCAGACTGGCCTGTGGAAGGTTATCTTATTCATATTAATTAATATGACAAGAGTTGTCTACTATGAACAGTATCATTTACAAGATAGGGAATCCATCTTATCAGGGTAGAGAAGAGTACAGGCAAGCATACATCCATTTTTTCTTCCCTTTACTATGACTGTGATTTTACTAGCCATTTCAATATCCTTCTATTTTGATGTCTTGGCAATGTTGGACTGTAACCTGGAATAGAAGATAAAATAAATTCTTTCTACTCTGAGTTTCTTCAGGATATTTTTTTAAATTATAAGAAGAGAAATTAAGCTAGAATTTTCAACATTACTAAGCCTATCAGATCATATTTGACACCTTATTTCATTTCCTGTAGAAATCTGTAGGGTTACATTGAATACATATGGGCAAAAGACATAGAGTAGATGAAAAGTACACAGATTTAGCAACTCAAAACTACCTTTTGATCCAGCTCCACGGCTTCTGATACCCTATAGCATTCCTAATACTTTCCATGACTCCTGGACACGTGGGCACATGTTATACACAGACATTCACACACACTTCTATAAAAATAAAATAGAAATTGGAGCAGAAAAATATTCAATACATTGCTTATAAAAAACAGATTTTCATTTTTAACCAATCCATAATTAACAAGACAAAATAATAATGAAATCATAAGTTATTATGTTTGAAATTACTGTGAACTTATTATATAAGTGGAACACTTTTAAGGAAAGCAAAAAGAATCATCTGATCTCCAAAGAGTGATAGTTTGAATTGATTGAGAAACAGCATTATATACGCAGCTGCCTATCAGCTGATCTTTCTTTTTGTAAACATAAATATTAAATATGTTTCATGTGTTATATTTGGTTATGACAGTTCTTATAAAATTTGATATTTGGAATTGATAACATAAAATATGAGTTTAACTAATTTTCTGAGAATTTCATGTATGTATATAGAGTATATTAATCATATTCAACCCCCACTCTGAAACTTTTTGATTAGCTTTAAAAGCCTCTAGGAATCACTGGGGCTTTTTTTCTTGTTTGTTTGTTTTTGGACACAAACTCATGTATCAAATGAAGAGATGGGAATTAAATAAATAAATAGAGTGGTTTTTCCTAAGATCAAAAATCTAGGTCTCTGGTAAAAAGCTCAGCTGAAATTTGATTCCCAGGGCAAGGATGAAGCTCACAAACCTTATTCCTGAATCAAAAATAAAAATTATTTCATTTTGACTTTTAATTATTGTTATTTTGCAAGCATTTTACAAATCTATAAATATATGCATTGAAATTTCACATATTGTAAAGACAAGCAATACATATTATAACTTCCAATGTATTTTTTATGTGTATGTACTCTACAGTATAAAATGTAATGACTTGTCATAAACACTGTCTAGGTATTCTGGTAGTAACATGTCTACATTAATAAAACATCAATCTTAGTGGTTATGCCCTCTATCTAGTGGAACAGATGAGTTTTGAAAACTTCCAGAGGATACTCTCAATAGTAACACACGTGCTGTCAGAGAGCTTGGATTTATCTCTTCCTTGTCTGTTTATCTGACCATTTGGTAACATTTTCAAAGGTAATATTAAGTATAAGAAGGTAATGAGGATTAAATGTATTCTGTCCATTTCTTTAACAAGGTAAATGGACAGGGGATAGACCAAGTGCCTTCTGATGGTAGCTTACTCTGAGTCTCTAAGGTAGTGATCAGTCACCACAATTTGAGGAAACTTACTTTGGGGAATATTTTGTACCTCAACAACCTCAACAATTAGACAATGCTTCAAATAAAACTAGACCATGAGAAACATCTGAGCTGAAATAAAAACTGTAATGTGCCTACACTCTAAAATATGCTTATTTTTAAAACAATATTATTACACAAATATGGAAATGAAAAGGGATTATTTTGTTCCTTTCAATATGAGAACCACCATTTTGCGCTGGTATTTTAAGTTCTTTTTCCCAGTTTGGAAGCAATGTGGCAGCCATGCCTATTCAGTCAAGATCATTAGCCTTATGGTAGGTTGCACTAATCTCTGAAGCTTCATTTTTAGGATAAGCCACACTTTGTGCTATGATTAAATCAATTTTTTAGGCATGTGAAGGGCAGAGTGGCTCCCACATATTGACTTGGGCAATCAGACGCCACTGATGAAGAGTTCCAGTGTGCTCTTCAATGTCATTGTTGCCACTCAGTGAGTTCCATTATAGCTATCTCCGATTTTATGTCCAAGAGTCTGGAAATGAGACAATGAAGTAACTAGGTAGTTTTTTTAAGGAGAAACTCTGTAATCTAAAATCATTACAAAAGAGGAGATCCTTGGTCCCAGGAAGGCTGGAAGCTGTGTGTGCGGGAATTTGAGGATGGGGAGGTGGGGGAGTAGGTAGGAGCACACCCTCATAGAAGCAGGAGGAGGGGGGATGGGATAGGGGGTTCCTTGGTGGGAGGTATGGGGGGAATGGTGTAAGGTGAGAACATCTGAAATGTAAATAAAATATCCAATAAAAAATATGATCAAAATACACTATATAAAATTACGAATGAATTAGTTAAAACATTATATTAGAATGAAAATTTACCCTAACACCCTTTAATTAAAAAGAAATAAAGATGAATTTTGAAGAGAAAATAAAGAATAAAATGCCTACCATTGCCTTCCATGTATTAACCAATTTCTAATTATGAGTCAGTTGTGTGAAACATGTTATGTAAAATTTGAAAATTTTTGAAACATGTAACTAATTTAAAGCACTGAATCAAATGACTCCTATATATGGTCATGGTGCAGGTTTCATATCTAGTATATCAACTTTATTCCAGGAATCATTCAGCTATACATCACATACATCAAAATGTGTGCTTTAAAGTTACTGTCTTATGTAAATAGTATGTACCCCATGAGCATATTCTGTGGGTAAGTCATTGCTTAGTGGAAAATTAATGGTGATGTTCAAGCATTCGAACAAATTTAGCTCAGGAGGTTGAATTTATATTAAAACTCTCCTGAAATACAGTAATCGTGAGGTTGTTTTCTATACTTTTAATACCAATAACATAATCAATCAAACAAAAATACTTTTAAGTATGACCCCTAGCACTATTAATTTAATTGAGATGATTGACAGGCAGCAAATGTGTCAATGGGATGTGTGAATAGAAGTGTTAAAAACTGACAAGCTTTCAAAAATGTGTTCAGACACACACATTAGAAAATTACTGTTTTCTGTCGTGGTAAGAAAGGGATGGGCCTGGCCGCCTAAGCTAATCTGCTAAAGCTTTGTCATGTGTGACCATTGACAAATTTGACTCCCTGAACCTGGTAGATTCAAATGTCTCTCTTCTTCTAAACTAGACAGTAGTTTAAGAAATAACATATCTCTTGTTTATGCAGTTGTTGTTTGTTTGTTTGATCTGTTTGTTTTTACAAGAGATTAGGTCTATGTTCCAAACAAGGCAGATGATTGACTGTTCAGCCAACCATCACCTACTTTAATCCTGGAAATGCTACACGAAGTATGGCTGCATTATTGAGGCAAACACTAAAAACAAAAGTAATTTATTAGAGGAGAGATTCTATTTTATGTCCCAAGTTACAGTCCAATGTTGAGTGATGTCAGGACAATAATTCAAGCAGGAGCTTAAAGTAAAAACAATGGAGGAAATTTGTTTGCAGACTTACTTGTTGATTAATGTTGCTAGCATTCTTACATAGTTCAAATCCACATAGTAAAAAAATAGTACAGCTCATGCTGTGTGCTGGATCCTCCTGTACCAATTAAAAATCAAGGTAAGCCCCCCTCAAACATTCCTGCAGAACAATCTGATCTGGGCAGTCCCTCAACAGAGACTTCATTCTTATGTGAACTTAAGCTGTGTTAGTTTGTCAATCAATCATTAGTTCAGGGACTTCTAAGTTCGTTTTCTTGGGTGACAGTCAAAAAGATTGAAGTGAGATAAAGGGATGTTAAGTTTAGTGAGAATGGATGACTTTCCTGTGCCACTACTAAAAAAGTATGAGTTACTGTCTACTATTGACTTTGTCATGATACCCATATTTTAGTCTGTCATGGGTATCCCATTTGTGTGAATAGACAAGTATAATATGTCCCCAGCAAGTTTTATCACAGAACAGATGTTTGTCACTCTCCATGGTGCTTCATTGACAGTGACTAACAATATTCAACTTTAATCACAGAAATAACATGGAACCTCAGCCTGGGAATGTGCACAGTACATGCTACTGGATATGTTAGTAATAGGGAGGAAGGGAGGGAGAGAAGGAGGGAGGGAGAAGGAAGGAAGGGAGGGAGGGAGAGAGGGAGGAGGAAAGGAGGGAGGGAGACAGAGAGAGATAGCAACTTTGAAATCTAGAAAAGTAGAAGAACATGAGATGTGAATGAATGTGGGGAGAAAACATTTTTAAAAAATCATTATGCTTATTCTTTACAAGACATTAATATGTCTTCCTAAGCATAAGACAAACATTCTAACCTCTATTTATATTCAATAAGCTCAGATAGACTGTACCTTGGGGATGGTATTTTTAGACAATGGTCTGTTCTATGCAGACCATATACCATGCTATGTTCTATGTCAACAGCACTTGGATGGGATGCTCAGTCAATGAAGAATGGAAAGAGAGGGTTGATCAAACGGGCCAGATTGAAGTCATCTGTTTCTTCTGACCTCCTCTGAGATCATTATAGTCTGCCTATCTCTCTGTTTCTGTCAGGGCACCCTCTATGCCCACATTATTCTATTTATAGATCTGGCAGATACGTTGTTGGCTCTTATTTGATAATAATGTCAAGAGACCCTCATAGCCTCAGAATGTTCTAGTATCTCTTGTTATTCTCCGTTACATTCACAAAGCTTGGCAAATAAATGGTTTTCAAATGTTCTTCAAAACTATTTTGTACAACTCATTAGCTATCTCTTGGGACTCCAAATTATTAAAAGATAAGGAGTCATTAATAAAAATTATTACATGTAGTCACCACTCAGGGCAACTGATGTAACCAAAAGATAGTCAAGGTTTGGGGGAATCACTTTACCATGTAATACTATATGCTTTTTAGATATTGTGACCAAGTTTCTCATCATTGAACGTTGATGTATAGGTAAGTGGCATAAACAAGGCTCAATTATATTCTTGTTAAGAACCAGGGCATTGCTTAGAGTATGGTATTTAGGTTGATGATATCTAGGTAAGTGATCATAAATAATCACGTTATTTTACTTCTGTGTGAGTTCACTATAAAAATTATAAATTACTCATCCTACAAGTGCTACAAAGCTAAAGTTGTTTTTCTCTAATTAAAGACTTCCCACATGCACACATACAAATATCATAGTGAGCTTTCTGTGTATACTTCATATATATCATTAACAAACACAGATCTAGCCAATGACATCTAAAGCAAAGTTAATCTACAGCATTCTGCATAAAAGCAGAAGTTTGATTATGTTTTTCCTACTAACTCAGCAGTTCATTCAACCTTTAAAACCATTTTATTCATATTTTTGAATTAATTAAGCAAACAAAAGAAACCTCAATTGGAGTTATTTTGTATGCTTTTTATTAAGCATTTAAAAGTAGGCCCAAGTTAGTGCTATAGTAAAATGGAATACTCTCAGTATTGTTACTTTTGTGAAGCCTTTGACTTTATTCTCCCCAAAGTATGCTGACATTAAACTGCAGATTCTACTCAACTGTGTGTGTGCTTTACAACCTAGGAGCACTATTATACAATTTATTTTCATGTTTCTTGGGAAAACTTAGGTTTTACTACTCATGCAACAATTAAAATCTGCAGAATAAAATGATACTTCAGAATGCTGAAATTATTAACCCTGCCTTTTCAGTGCTAGAATCAGCTTGGAAAACAGCAATTTTATGTTTTATGTAGTTCTCCCTGAGGAAAAAGTAAGAAAAGTTGGAACACCTATTGTGAAATATAACTGCAAAAAACAAAACAAAACAAAACAAAACAAAACAAAACAAAACCATTTCCACATTACAAGATATCAGAAACAAAAGCAAATTGTGAGAATTACTTTGAGACAACAGATGCATTATTTTCAGTAAGGAATGAAAGAGCTATCATGAAACTGTTCTTCAAAAACCTACAATATCCACCTATACCAAAGATATTTAATTGTTATATTTCTGAGTCCAGAGTTCATTATATAGAATAATTCATTTTTCCAATAAAGTATAATCCTGAGGATTGGTAATGAAAAGAAAATGACTATAAATGCAAGTATATAAATTCATTTAATGAAAAATTAGATCTTTTATTATGAGAATGGTCATTGACTCTTAAACCCCATATCCAGCAAAAGCAAGACTGTTTATAAGACTCAGGTGGAAATATATGTTTGTGATTAGCCTCCTAGAAATATCAAGGATTTAAAAGAAAAAACAAACAGAACATATGTTTTGACCAGCTCTTGTCTAAGGCATTAAGGACAGAGGACAATAATGTTTTGACATGGTTCAAGACTATTATATTGTCCTTTGGATTAGTACAGGGAGTGCTGATAATTCTCTCTCTCTCTCTCT
>NW_021604591.1:8395733-8403263 GCF_004785775.1 Grammomys surdaster
TGAAGCACAGCATCATCTTCAATTAGTCACTGTTTCTTAGATTCTCATGTTCTGTTGTAGGGTTTATGTAGATTGTTCCAGATTACATCTCACACTCCTGTAACCTGAACTTATCCCACATATTGAAATTCTGCATGGAGTTTATGTCAGCCTTTATTGTCAATTTCAGTAGTTTTAGCATCAACTAGGAAATTGCTGAGGGTCACCTCTATGGTGTGCTTATGGGAGCATCTCCAGGATTGACTGACAGGGGTAGCTGTTTTGAATGTCAGTAGCACTGCCCCTTGGTTTGGGAATCCAGAGACAAAAACAAAAAAGAAGAAATGCACCCAACCAGTAGCATCCCATTGTCTCTCTGCTTTTGTTGTTGAACCATGTTGTTCCACTGTGCCTGCCTAGCCATAGCCAACTGAAACCACGAATGAAACTTTTCCAGCACTATAGAAATGGCTCAGTAGACAGGAAAGAGCACTGCTGCTCATCCAGAGGACCCAGATTTGATTCCTAGCATCCATATAGCCTAGTCCAATTTCAGAGAACCTGATGCCCTCTTCTGTCCTTCTTGGCCACCAAGTAAGCACATGGTACACAGGCATACACGCAGGCATACACACAAAAATAAGTAAACAGGATTAAAGTAAAATAAAATTTTCCTCACTGTGTTGTTTTTGCCAGATATTTAACTGAAGCTAGACTGAAGTAATGAATACAGAGTTTAGCCTCACAAGGAAGTTTCATTTTTCATTGTAATGCCAATGTTCTAGTAGAAAGTAGTTACATATATTTTTTCATTAGAAAATAGTAGGGATTTTTGATGTCATTGTTTTCAGATCTTTATATGATTTGAACAATCTTTTTATAATGATTTTTTATTCATTACGAATTTCACATGTTTATAATGTACTTTGATTATATCTGTCTTCTGCTTTCCCCATCCACCTTCTTCCAGACCCCATCTTGTCTTCCTTGAAATGTCAAGTCCAGTCTTTTTCTTTAACTCTCTGAGGCTGAGTCCACTTGTCACGTCGTACATATTTATGAATTTAAGAGTGTTTTGTGGAGGAAGGGCAACTCACCAAACAACACATCCCTAAAGAAAACTTGATTCTCCCTTCTTCAGAAGCTATCAACTATCATTATCTCCTTTGCCTTGGCTAGAGCAGAGATTTGTGAGTTCCTCCTTCATCCAATGTAGACTAGGGAGTGACTTTGTTTTATGCAGACCTTATACAGACATCCATGTATACAATGGCCTAGATCTGGTCCTGTCCAGAAAACACTATCTCATAGCACTCCTCTCCAATTTCTAGCCCCTTCAATCTTTTGGCTTCTTTCTTTTTGATTATTGCTCAGACTTGGAGATAACGTGAATATTCACTTGTCATCTGGAAAAATATGGAAACATTCATTCTACTTCTTAGAGAAGTCAGAAAATTTCTCTTTCAAAATTAGCAGGTCTGAAAGAAAATTAATTCCCAATGCTTTGCTGAAAGTTTAAGTACAAGCACAACCAAATCAAAAAGAATTTGAATATCCTTTGCTCTGTGCTGATCACAGCCCTCCTTGACAATGCTTAGCAAAATATACTTAGTGAGATGTTTTCCTTGAGTCATTGTGAGGAAATGCAATGGATTCTTATGTCTTTTCATCAAAATAGAATTATTTTACATTTGTTTTTTTTTTTTTGTTTGCTTTTATAGTCAGAAATGGTTTAAGTATGTAGCCTTAGCTGGCCTGTAACTCACTTTGTATATCAGGCTGGCCGCAAACTCATCAAGATCCACTTGCCTCTGCCTCCCAGCACTGGAATCAAAGGCATGAAACATCCCACCAATCTCAAATTCTTTTAAAAAGTAATTATCTGTTTACTCCTAAGATGTGTGTTGCTAAGGTTTTATCTTTTACTGTCTATTGTAATGCTATGTGCCGCCCCCAATATCTAGAGTCTGCCTGTTGCACCTGTGACTGCCTACAAGTTAATTCTGATTATTGAATAAAGATGCCTACAGCCAATAGCTGGACAGCAGAGGCAAAGGTGAAATTTAGGTTTTACAGGCTTTTGGAGAAAGGAGGACTATGAGGAACAAGAAGGTTCGGGAGAGGAGATTAGAGAGTTGCCATGGGTTAAAGGGTCAGGAGAATGAGGCCCTTACGGCTGCCCAATTGAAGCTAAGAGCAGCCCAGACAGAACACAGTAAATAGTATTAATTCTGGGTTATCAATAGGAAAGTAGATTCTAACATCCTGGAGGGTAGGCAGCTGCCCAGCTGTGTGCTGTTTAAGGCTTATTATAAATATAAAGACTGTGCAACAAAGGTAGGATAAAGCCCCTAGCTGGGATTTTTAAATATTTAATAATTTCCACAATAGTGTGTAGCTATGTGCACATTTATGAAGGCATCTGAGATGAGAAGGAATTGGGTACCATGGAGCTGGAGTTACAGGTGTCTGTGATTCTTCTATCATGGCTTCTGGGAAACAAGCCTGACTCCTTTACAAGAACAACAAGTGCTCTTAACCTCTGAGCCATCTCTTTATTACGATGTAAGAATCCTCTAGTTCGTTTCTGCCAGTCCCATCAAAAAAAGTCATTCTTTTCTCTGCTTTTGACAAAGCAATAAGCTGGTGCTCTCTCGTGCTGAAAGAAAAAAATAAATTTTCTTTATATTTGCCATACTATACAGAAAAGTTTCTAGGAAGAATGGATTTTGGCTTTAACTTTAACCACTTGATTTTCCCATCTCACATCATGAAGAAAATAAAAAAAAATGTTTAGGCTCTCCACCTGCTGAACTAATATCTTTATCTATTGCACTTCACTCAGAAAATAGAATGTTAATAATTATGTCTTCAAAGTGAAGCTGCCCACTGTGAAAACGGTTCACCTGCTATTTCTTTAAAATAAAAAATGTGAAGTGCAGCAAAGCTTCTGCCTAGATTACAGATAATTCAGAAAATAACTATTCCAAAATTACAATTCTCTCCAGAGGAAAAAAAGAAATGGATGGAAATGATTTGATTTTTATGCATGCTTAACCACGTTAACATTACCAGTGAAAGCTGGCAGCATTTAAAATATGATTGCATAGGAAGTACGTTCGAAATAAAAATGTCTCACCCTTATTCCATCCTAAGCGACACAGAAAAGAAACTAGATGGTGAGTTGAGTTTTAAAATCAAATTTCTCAGAAAGGTTTTTCAAGATCTCGTATTTAACATTTCAGACAATGTCAACTTTAAGTAAAATGAAAAATCAAAATTTTATTTTATTTTTATATGTATTTCTCCTTCCCTCTTTCTCTCTCTCTCTCGTGTGTGTGTGTGTGTGTGTGTGTGTGTGTGTGTGTGTGTGTGTGTGAATACAGATGCCTGAGGAGACATAAAGGGGGCTTCACGTGCCTTGTGGCTATAGGTATATGTGGTATGAGCAACACAATATGACATGAATGCTGGGAACCTGTAGGAGGAGCTAAGGTGGGAGGAGTTAGGAGAGGAAGAGGAAAAGGAAGAGGAGGAGCTAGGAGAGGAGAGAGCAGAGATGTAGGAGGACGGAAAACCATGCAGGTATGGAGAGCAGTGCAGGTAACTACTTTTATTTAGGTTAGCTAATTGGGAAACAACTCTCTTTGTATGGGCATGTTGTTATTAAACTCTACCAAATATATAAGCCTTTGATTAATTTTTAAGCATTAGAGTCTCATCTTTCTATTGGGCCTGTGTGGATGGCGGGATGGTCTGGGCAATGCCCAGCCTTGTGGAGACAGCATGGAAGATTTGTAAAGCCATCTCCCATGCTGGCGTCTCATATGTGGCAGGGCTGGTGTTTCTTCTTTTTTTCTTTCTTTCTTTCTTTCTTTCTTTCTTTCTTTCTTTCTTTCTTTCTTCCTTTCTTCCTTTCTTCCTTTCTTTCTTTTTTTTTGGAGCAAAGCATTTATTTAGGTTATAGTTTACAGTCTACTATTGAGGGAACCCAAGGGGAAACTTGAGGTAGAAGTTTGAAGGAAAAACTGAGTCAGAGACCGTGGAGGAATACTGCTTACTCATTTACTCTCCATGGCTTGCTTAATCACCTTTCTTATTTTTTTTAAATAATTTATTTACTTTTTTCAAATTGTAATTTTTATTCATTCACATAGGGGTTATAAACACAAAAAAGCAGGTTGTGGGGAAGGGGATGACACTGGAGCATGGGTGTTCAGGGGGAATACAGATATCTTTCAGAACAAGGTATCGGCTGGGTGAAGGTTCAGGGGACAGGTGGCTATGACTCTGCCTATGTTTCTAGCTGGCCATTTCTAGCTGCAGCACGCACGTGGCCTCTGGCTGAGAAACATGGTGGCTAGGCTAGGCAGAGCTGCTGCAGCTTAGATAGTCGGCTTGACCGGAGGCCATTTTAAATAGTTATTTCTACAGGAACCAAAATCAAGTCTTCTGCAAGCATAATGTATGTTTGTAACCACTGAACCATCTCTTTAGCATCAGTAAAAATTAATTTGATACTTCATAGTTCTGGACTAGGAAAAATTCTAATGAACTTTTAAGATTATTGTACAAATATTTAAGACAAAAATATATAAACAAATAATACACAGGTTGTGACTAAAAATTATTTGTTTTATAGAGGTTGCTCCCCCACCCCCGTATACATTCTAGGTTGGCCTTAAATGAACAATCCACCTGCCTCAGCCTCTTCATCATTGGCATTACAGATGTGAAGCAGCATGCCTAGCAGTTTACTATTATTATTAAAGAAGAGAAATGTTAGAATATACTTACTTTCTTAAGCACATAACTTAAGTAGTAAGTAGTAGCTTAAGAAGTAACAACATTTTCCTAATCTGAGAATTGAATATATATATATATATATATATATATATATATATATATATATATATATTCTCTTTAAAGTTACTCTTTTTACTCATAGGAGCATTTGCAGAGTAACTCGGGAAAGCAGTAAAGACTTGTCTTGGCTCTCATGAATCCACTCTAGTAGCCCTGATTGCAAATGCAGAGCCACATCCCTGAACAGAATCAAGAAAAAAATCTCCTGATTACATAGTTCTTTCACACTGCTCCCCCTGAACACTGTTTGTCAGCATCTGAATTTCTATGCTCCCTGATTTTCCTTCAGCTTCTCAGATCTGCTTCGTGGTTCGTTGCAAGTCTGATTTGTTGGTGTCTATTCTGATCTTAATAATTAGCATCTTAATGATCTATCCTTAGCTTTTTAAAATAATTATTTGAAATTTCATTTATTTTCCCATTTGATTGTTATTTTCCTTCTCTTGATACAATGAATGTTCACCATAATAAAAATGATCTCTTCCGTGGTTGATCCTTTTGTACAGAGAATGGTGTCTACCATCTTCTTTCGGCTCCTTTCCAAGAATTAATAGTCTGATGACCTCAGAAACTATAACCTCATTGTAATACCTTCTCCAAATACTAGACCTTTTTTCTAAGCATCAGATCAGAGGTCTAAATCTCTGAAATTCAGACTTTAAAACTGAAAAACATCTGTAGTTAATGATTATATCTTTCTGCATTATGATTTAATAATGTATGTATTATAAATAACCACCTTGGACTATTCACTTTGGATAAAATTTGCTGACCAAGAACAAATTTATTATACCCTATAATTCATCCTCTCATCTCCACATGTGTCCCATGGCATGAATGTGACAGCAAGCAGTGGACTCATACATATATACACACACAACACACACATGTGGGCTTATACACAGAAAAATGAGTACTTAAAAATAAAAATATCTGCCCTTAAACATGCCCTGACAAGAAAATAAAACAGCACACCCAGTCAAGAACATTCTACTAGTGTTTCAAAGAAAGAATGTTCTGGGCACATGCCCTTTACCTGGAAAATTGATATGAGAGTTTACTGGGGCAGGTGATAACTCAGTGCCCCAACCCTGAGACTTCATGCATAGTTCCATAGAGTTTTCTCACTATGCAGCTTACTGTAATCATTAGCCAAAACAAGGCACATTTTGATGAAAAGATGATTGATAGCTGACCACTACGTTCTTTGCTACGTTATAGCAGTTGGTTGTACTTCCTGTGGTACTGCTGATACTTCATTTCTAGGGGAGACCTCAAGATCATGGCCTTGACTGTTCAAATTCCTACCAGATTTTTCTTCTTTATCACTTGCTCATTCTTGAGAGCATGAGCTTCCACTGTTTCCTAAATACTCAAGAGAATCAGCTCTCAGTGAGTGTCACTACAGCCATTTGCCTTTTACCATTGTGTCCCTTAAGTCTTTTAGCTTAACCCAGCAATTAACCCCAAAGCTGTGGCTACCTGCAGTTTTAGTTATTGAAAGCTAAATAAAAGAAAGCAAACCTGACAGATCATAGTGACTCAGACAACAGTGGATAAGTGTAACCATCTTTCATTCACATGGGTGCACATGCAAGTCTATTTGAATGATGAAAATAAAAGAGTTTAAAACTCTTGAATAAACCACTAAAGGACACATGGCATACTGAATAACAAAGAACAAAATATGGTATATTTGTGAAAGTATACATACCAGGAAATGAGATAAACTTTGAAAGCATTGACAAAAATGCTACCAACCATGAATTCTACAGCTGGCAAAAGTTTAAAATGAAGTAATTTTGCAGGGAATTTACCAAGCCAGGCCTAGCATAGCAAACATTGTTGTCATGGTTTGCACTTTGCCTCAATTCCCTCTGTCTTACAAAAAAAAAATGAAAAAGAAAAGAAAAAAGAAAAAAGAAAAAAAGAAAAAGAAAGAAAGAAAAGAAAGAAAGAAAGAAGAAAGGTTATATCTTTAAAGCTAGCCACCAAGATCTACTTAAACTTATGTGTGTACATTCTCCTCCTAAGGTTGACTACCAAGGTCCAGCTATTAGCAATCAAAACTCCCCTCTGGCTCAACTTTCTCAAATGCCCAATCAAAATTAGACATCTTATCCTAACACAGGGTTTCCCATTTTGCCTTTGTAACTCACCATTTGCCTGTGTGCTAAGTCTCTGTCTTCTGTATTCAGAGATAGTCCCTTATCCCCTTCCAGGACTTCCCCATCTCCCTTGTTCTTTTCCCCTTCTCTCTTATCTCTACCTCCTGTCTTTGTCTTTCATTCCGCTGCCTTTTGTTCCTCTGGGGCAAGTAAATCTGTTGCTGAGATCTTGGTCTTGGGGATGCTAAGCTGATACATTACCCTCACAAATTTTAAATTAAAATGTAATTTAATTTTAATTTTAAAATAAATTTTAAAATGAAATAAATATATGTATAACAAACAAACTCTAAGAAAAGTTACATTGTAAATTTGATTTGTACTATAAAAGATGTATAAGAAAAAAAGTACCAAACAGAAGAAATACAGTATTAGGCAAAAGCTTGAGTCTGCTGAAGAAAGTCCTGTTAATAACTGAAAAAACACCAAAGAGAAGTTTTGTCTTGTCTTGTCTTGTCTTGTCTTGTCTTGTCTTGTCTTGTCTTGTCTTGTCTTGTCTTGTCTTGTCTGTCTGTCT
>NW_021604591.1:8403663-8404766 GCF_004785775.1 Grammomys surdaster
AAGTGTAACCATCTTTCATTCACATGGGTGCACATGCAAGTCTATTTGAATGATGAAAATAAAAGAGTTTAAAACTCTTGAATAAACCACTAAAGGACACATGGCATACTGAATAACAAAGAACAAAATATGGTATATTTGTGAAAGTATACATACCAGGAAATGAGATAAACTTTGAAAGCATTGACAAAAATGCTACCAACCATGAATTCTACAGCTGGCAAAAGTTTAAAATGAAGTAATTTTGCAGGGAATTTACCAAGCCAGGCCTAGCATAGCAAACATTGTTGTCATGGTTTGCACTTTGCCTCAATTCCCTCTGTCTTACAAAAAAAAAATGAAAAAGAAAAGAAAAAAGAAAAAAGAAAAAAAGAAAAAGAAAGAAAGAAAAGAAAGAAAGGAAGAAAGAAAGAAGAAAGGTTATATCTTTAAAGCTAGCCACCAAGATCTACTTAAACTTATGTGTGTACATTCTCCTCCTAAGGTTGACTACCAAGGTCCAGCTATTAGCAATCAAAACTCCCCTCTGGCTCAACTTTCTCAAATGCCCAATCAAAATTAGACATCTTATCCTAACACAGGGTTTCCCATTTTGCCTTTGTAACTCACCATTTGCCTCTGTGCTAAGTCTCTGTCTTCTGTATTCAGAGATAGTCCCTTATCCCCTTCCAGGACTTCCCCATCTCCCTTGTTCCTTTCCCCTTCTCTCTTATCTCTACCTCCTGTCTTTGTCTTTCATTCCGCTGCCTTTTGTTCCTCTGGGACAAGTAAATCTGTTGCTGAGATCTTGGTCTTGGGGATGCTAAGCTGATACATTACCCTCACAAATTTTAAATTAAAATGTAATTTAATTTTAATTTTAAAATAAATTTTAAAATGAAATAAATATATGTATAACAAACAAACTCTAAGAAAAGTTACATTGTAAATTTGATTTGTACTATAAAAGATGTATAAGAAAAAAAGTACCAAACAGAAGAAATACAGTATTAGGCAAAAGCTTGAGTCTGCTGAAGAAAGTCCTGTTAATAACTGAAAAAACACCAAAGAGAAGTTTTGTCTTGTCTTGTCTTGTCTTGTCTTGTCTTGTCTTGTCTTGTCTT
>NW_021604591.1:8404866-8439727 GCF_004785775.1 Grammomys surdaster
CTCTCTCTCTCTCTCTCTCTTTCTTTCTTTCTTTCTTTCTTTCCTTTTTTGGTAGACTTGTCTATATTCTTCTCTTTTACAAAATATACTGACCACTGCCTCTCTTCTTTCTACTCTTCCCAGTTTCCTGAAACACACACACACACACACACACATACACACACACACACACACACACACATACACACACACACACACACACACACACACACATCTTCTCCCCAAGATCCACTGCTCTTCTGTTTCCCTTTAGAAAAGAGCACATTTCCAAGGGATATCAACTAAACATAGCAAAACAAATTACCATAAGACTAGGTGCAAACCCTCATATCATGGCTGGACAAGGCAACTCAGTCAGAGTAAAAGGGTCTCAAGAAAAACCAAAGCAGTCAGAGACACTAGAACTCCTACTTGTAGGAGTCCCACAAAAACCCAATCTAAACAATGACAATGTACATGCAGAAGACCTACCACAGACCCATGCACATTCTGTGATTTTTGCTTTAGTCTCTGTGAGCCCCTATGAGTCCTGCTTAGTTGATTCTGTGGGCAGTCCTCTCCTGGTGTCAACTGTCTGGTTCCTATAATCATTCCTAATACCTAATAACTACCTAGCAAAAATTCCAAAATGGCTAATATTTGTTTCAATGTCAAAACAAAAACAAAAACAAAAAACAAACAAACAAAAAAACTAGTAATATATAGCTATTGAAACTTGATTTTTATCCAGTGTGATAGAGCAAATCTTTAACTTTATTGTAAGTTAAATGTAGGCAGCCACATGTGTTTAGTTTCTACTTCAGTAGGTGGTGCAACTCTGAAAGATAATGGATTGAAGCAAATGGACTAGCTAGTATGGTTACAGCAAATGCTAAGGTAAATGGGTGTTACCAATAAAATAACTGAGAGGAAAGAGAAAGGGACTATGGAATGCATAATACTGCATTTCAAGTTTAAACCAAAACCTCCATGAAAACATCCATGCAAAACTCATCTATACATCCTTTTTTAAAAAAGGGGAACAAAAACAACATTTCTTTCAGGGGCAATGATTCAAGGAATACACAAACAATAGCACATTCGGGTCACTATAAAAAAAAATGAATTACTCACACAAACAGTGGTAAGGTAAATTTCAAAATCAGCCTGTTAAGTGGCAAAAATCCAGTTTCTAAGACTTACATTCTGTATTCTATCCTTCATCGTCTTCTGAAACAGAGTGATATGCAGAATTATAATATAATTCTGTGGTTACAACGAATTAGAAATAGGGGAGGCCGTGGGTATAAAGTAGCAGGAAAAGGGTATACACACTAAAGAGATAAATCTTACTGTAATTTAATTACACTTTAATATTTGAAATAAAACCCTCTTATATCTAAAGCAGTAATATTTAAAAGCTTAATAACCACTACAATAAAATTTAATATAAATTAACAAAATGCTTTTTAATAACTATAATGTCTAAGACATCATTTATTTTTCAGAGATAGACTTATAAGTTTAGAAATTAAATATGTTGTTAAAACATACTTTTCATTTCTAGCTAAGTCACCCACTAACTGGAGGTAACCAAAGCTTCTTTGCTCAGTGATCTATTAGTCATCCTTTGTTACCCTATGTATTGCCTTCATTGCACCAGTCATCTATTTTTCCCACAGCTTGAATCTTGCTTCAAAAGCATGGGTGCTTTCTGGTGTATGTATGAGCTCTGAACTTCCACCATCATTACAAAAACCACTAGTTGAAAAGGGTCATCCCATATCATCATATCAATATGAAGACACCTTGCTGGTTTACAACAAAGATGATAACATGAGATAACCCTACAGACGAGAAGCCACCTCTAAATCTAGTACAATGACCCAGAAGAATCACTCCCATACTTATTCTTTGGATGATCACACAGTTTCAGTACGTTTTCCACCTTGAAAACATTTTATAATCAACTTTATTTCTTAGAGGCTCTGTGACATTAATCACCGGTAATGCCTGAAATATCGTCTTTGAAGAAATTATGAGCATAATGATGGCCACCCCCAAATAGGAGGAAAAATCAGCTCCACAGTGGTTTTCTAGTTTGAAATAGCATCATTTCCTTTGTGCTGTGTCAAATGCAGGAAATAAAGTGAAAGTGAGTGCAGCCAGGAGTGTCAGAATTGTTCTCACTTTTCCTCTTAAGGAGCAAGTTTTCTGTATTCTTACTTCATGGACTCGATGTATGAGCTACACAGAACAAAGCAAATACGGTATGTTATTTGAGAGGAACATTCTACTAGGAAGCACTGAGTATAGGGACAAATTAATATATTAAAAAAAAAAAACCGTTGGGGCATTATCTAGACAAATAAATAAAAAGAGAAAAAGATACATATATATATGTATGATTATTAATTCTACAAAATCATTGTCTTGGAATCATTAATAATATATTACTGTTTTGAGTTGCAACACGTGGTACTTTAATTTTTATCACCTTACCACAAACTACAATCATCTGGGAAGAAGATACCTCAGCTGAGGTACTGTCTTTATCATACTGAGTCTGTTGGGGCATTTTCTTGACTAATGATTGATATGGGGAAATGCAGTCTACTGTAGGTGTGTTACCCCAGGTAGGTAGGTAGATGCCAATAGAAAACATTTCTCCATGGTTCTGCCTTGAGTTCCCTCCGTGGTGAACTATAACCAATAACCCAAATAAACTGCTCCTTCTTAAGTCAGTCATGGTGATTTGTACAGCACCCAAAAAGCAACTAAAATGTCGAATGTCTTTTTATTTTATTTATACTTCTTTAATTACATTCCACAATAGGTCATGATTCTAATTATACAACATGTTGTTTGTTAATTTTAGGTCAAATGAAAACATGCTAACAATTCACAATCTATACTTTATATCCTTTGCTGTGCTAGCCTATACACAATCTATGACGGGAAAAACTAAAATAGGTGAAGGATACTTGACCAACAACAAATTCAGCATAATCTATGAGTTCCACACAGCAGCAAATGTGTTTATTTTAACAAAATTTTAATTGCTAAAAGCATCAGGATCCTGACTTCCTAAAACACTGACATTTGATTTGTAGAAATAAACCCATTATTTTAATAATTATTTTAAATATAAAGAGATTCAATAAGTTGTTGAAGTTTGGTGTTTCAATATGTATTACAATGCTAAATACTGCCACCCCCCAGGGCCTGGTTGTTCCCAGGGACATAAGGGTGCTTCTTAACTTAAAACTATTAGTTAAATACAGATGCCAACAGCCAATGGTTGAGCAGAAAGGACATAAGCAGGGTTTGGGGTTCTCTGGCTTGAGGTATGAGGAGAAAGATGGGGGGGGAAGAAGGGAGAGAAAGCAGGAAGTTGCCACAGGTAAGTGAATCTTTAAAATATGGCATAGAGGTAGATATGTGCCCTGCTCTATTCCTGATTAAGGCGTACTATAAAAATAAAGGTTGTGGGTCTTTTGTCTGGGAAGTGATTAAACTATGGTGGGATATAAGCCCCTGATTGAGATTGAATATTTTCTATAACAATAGGTATGAACTAAGACTATGATTTTATATATATATATATATATATATATATATATATATATATATGCATATATGCATATGAGCATATATATGTAGTAAGAAAAATTGAGACTGAGATGAGAGGAGTCACACAATTTGATGGATGTTATCTGAACCACACAGGATTAAGAACAAAGATAGTTGGTAACATTAAATAACAGTCTGATGGAGAGGACATCCCAATGTACAGATATGAGCATTTTTTTCAGAAACAAAGACTCACAAAATAATAAAGAAATGCTAAACATCCAAGATTTCCGTTCAGAAGGGAGCCCCCATGGAAACCTGGATAATTTACAGAGAACTTTTAATGGTCTAATACTAGCAAGCTAATGAACGAAAAAAATCAATTAACCAGACTTCATAGTTAATATTTTATTATTAATCTGATAGGATCTACTTTCACCTGTGAAACAAATCTCTTGGCATATCTGTACAGCAGTTTCCAGATTTGTTGAGTTGAGGTGGGAACACTCATTCTAATTGTCTGTTACAACATCTCATTGGCTGTGGACCTTGATGAATAAATGGGAAAATGTGAGCTTAACAGTATTCCTGACTATAGATGCAATGTGATCAGATTCCTGAAGCTATGGTGCCATGGTTTCCCCAATTCTTCTTTTTTTTCTCCCAACATATTTTCCTTAATTATTTAGGAAATTTTGTGCACTGCACCCTAATCACATTTACTTACCATTCCTCCCTGGTCATCCCTTTAAACCTCACAAAACATAACAAAACAAAACACTAAGTCCAATTTTTCTTGCCCATATAGTCACTGGAACATGCTCAAACTCCCAGTAGCCAGCCCCTTAAAGAAAATTGAAGTCCTCCCAACACTTGCCGGAAGCCATGGACTGTGAAGAGCTACGTTTCAGCATCTTTGTCACATTTTAAGAACTCTTTTCAATAGCTTCCTCTCTGGACTGTTTCTTTTCTAGGAACATGTAGTGGAGTAAGGGAAGAGGTTGTCACAGAAGCCTTCAATGTCTCTCATTCTCAGTTATGAATCTGTAGTCATTGATACCACTGCAAAAGAAGCATCTTTGTCCTTAGCAACATGGATCATGGAATTCCACATTCCCTTCCTTCTTTAATTTGTTTCTGTCTGGGAATTTGTGACATTTCACTTAATTCCATTTCAGAATCATATTTTGCCTTCAAATATGAATGGATGTGTGTCTGAGATGTCATAAATACTCCCTGACTATTGGCTTTTGAATTTGCAGTTCCCTTCATGTTTAACAGAGATCAGGGATCAGAAATGAATGGAGAGATGTAGAAAAGAGAAGATACCAAAAACACGGTTCCAATTGTAACTGATGTACTAAACCTTCCCAGCTAGTGAAATAAATGACCAAGGTCACAGGGTTTTCTGGCCAGCCTTCCTTTCACTTTACTTAGTAGAATTGTCCAATTTATTTTTTCCTCTTGTAGTTACTTTTAAGTGATGTGAAGACACAACATTCAAGACAGCTAGAAATCCAATGTTGCTGTGTAAACTGTGTCACCTTGTGTGTCAATAAAACATTCAAATTCAGTTAAAGTTAATTTCTTTATCTTTTTCTCCATGGAACTATTTCTACTGAGATAGTCTTGTCTACTACCACTGAGTTTGTCCTCTCACGTGTCAAAAATATTTTGAACAAAAACAGTTTCTAAAATAAAGAGGTTTATTTTCACTCCCAATTTCAAATTATGCTCTATCAATGCCAAGAAGTCAAGGTAAGAACTTGAAACAGTGTTTCATATTGTATCAGTTGTCAAAGTGCAAAGTAAGGGAGGGAGAGAGCAAGAAGGACAGCAAGAGAGTCAGAGAGCAAGATAGACAGTGACAGAGGAAGAGAAAGAGTGAGAGTAGTTCTCAGTCCTTTCAAGTAAATCAAAGTCTTTCATATCCAATCAAAGACACAGTGCTGACAATATTAAAGGTGTGTCTTCCCACTTCAATTAACTCAATTAAGAAAATCTCTTATAAGCATATCCACAGGCTCACCTAATCCAAAACATTCCTCATTGAGACTATCTTCCTATATGATTCTAGATTGTATCAAGTTGAAAATTAAAATTAATCACTATGGATTCCAACATGTTAAGGCTTAGAGTTGGATTGTCAGAGGTTGAGAAAGACTACCTAAAAGGATGACATGATGGAACTAGTGTGTGTGTGTGTGTGTGTGTGTGTGTGTGTGTGTACATGTGCATACGTGCATTTCCTTCTTCTGAATTTTGGTGTGACTTTTATTGATGAATCATTAGCAGTCTTGGATAGTTTAGTAGGAGATCTCTTGGATCTATCTCCTCTGAGTTGTTTGTCTTTTCATTATTATTATTATGATTTTGTCCAGAAAGAGAAACCTGTGTCTCACTCAAAGGCAAAGGCAACAGATGACAGGCATCTGATCCTTTCAATATCTGATAGGAGATACAGCCCAATAAAAACTAATGGAAGTGTGACAAGAATGAGGAATAACTGTTATTGCGTTAAATCTGAAAGATTGATTGCCATTTCTTATGGCTGTTCATTTCTTGAACCCTAATTAATATCAAGAGACAGAAATAAAATAGAGAAAGGAATAATTGCTTGGCATGAACATACAGTTTCGAGGAGCTACCCCAAGGGAATATTTTGTACTTTTTACCAGCATGTCTCTTGATGCTTACATTTTATTCTACTCTTTTTGGCATTGACTATTATACCCAGTTTTCCCTTTATGATACTTCTCTAAATATCCACTGATAATATCCACTTATCCCTGCATCATACATGACCTCAACTGATCCATTGAGAATATTCGTACACCTTTTCCTCCCATAAATTCTGAGAGCTCTGGCCAACCATCTCAGTCTCATGACCTCTGTCTTCTGCTTCAGTACAACAGCTTCTCAGATTGGCAGTAACAACAATCTGCAATGCTTAATTTTTTCTTTTACATATTATCTGATTGTATTTTCATATATTCCCCAAAATGCAGAAAATGCTCTGAAATTAGTAAGTTGACTTGTTTCTTACATTCATTCTGAATGCATTTCATTGACCTTTCTTTCATGAGGTTTACTGAAAGGACAGAATACTATGGCATAGGCACCTTTTTTTGTGTGTAGCTGAAAAGGCACACCATGTTCTTCAAAGAGTTTTCTTTACTCTCCCCTGCACCCAAGAAAATCTCTTAGACACTTGAATTCCTGTATGCATCTTATTTAAATTGCTTGGCAATACCCATTTTGACCTGACATTTCTTGGACATGCTATATCTACTGAATTATCTTCCCATGAAGAAAACTTCAATTCAGAAGTCTTCAATTCAAGCTTCTCAACATAGTATTTTAGAATTTATGGTGGTTTCTGGACAGAGATATCCTGTTATTGCGGAGTTATCATATAAAAAGCATGCATATCTTATAGTTCTTATTTAATCTTCTCTCCCTCTCCATCCCTCCATCCTTTCCTCCATTCCACTCTTCGTTTCTCCCTCCCTCCTTTCTGTACATATGTCTTTCTGTCTGTTTCTAGTTCACACTCTCAGTTTGATTTCTTTCTACAACATGAATTTAGAGACATCATTTTTTTCAAGAGACTTTAGATACTAATCAGAATTTTCCAGTCTGCAGATTACAACCATTCTTTGGAAAAATTGTCTTCTTTTATTTCTTCAGGTACTGGGTCCTACTATATAAAGTTGTTATATATTTCTACAAATTCTAACATATAGTCACTGAAACAGTTTTCATATATATTTATTGTTTTCATATATATTTATTGTTTTCATCAGGTTCTTGTTTGGGTACATTATCCCTTTGAAATTTTAGCTAATAATTTTTCAAGTTGACTTACAAATCTTTGCCATCAACATCCACTCTATTCATTGTGTGTCTTTCTGGTTAGATTTGGAAACATAGTTTTATACTAAACATTCTGGGAGTTCAATTCCTTCCTTCAATGCATATATAACCTCCTCCATATAATCACCCGTTATATTGTACTGAGGCTTCAAATCACAATCTTGTATAGTTTTTGATGTTTTGTTTGTTTGAATTTGTTGTCATCATTGTTACCTTCTTTTCAATTGGCAGTTCCCTTCAAGAGGCTAATGATAAGTTGTTTATGGTCAGCTTTTCACCAACTTACTGTCCTTTACATGTTAGATTTTTTTTACGTGAGCCCATGTACTTTAAGTCAGTGAAAATAAGGCAGTCAGTTGACAGAGCTATGAAAGTCACATTCATTTTTCAAATGAACAGAAAGGTATTTTTTAAAATGCATTATAATTATGAATAAAGTGAATATTTGAAAGCACTTTGACAGCCCCAACTAAGTTGTAGTTATAATAGCTTAGTTGAAAAAAATGGCATACATTGTACAAAACTATTGTGAGTGCACTGCCTCTGGACTTGGCCTCTTTAAAAAGTCATTGTAGGGGAACCTACTATTTTGTAAGCTTCTAGATGTAGTATTAAAAATAAATAATTTCATATATATGTATGCATATAAACATATATGTGGATGTTATATTTAAAAACAAAAGGAAAATACAGTATCATTATATATTCTCATTGGTAACAATTTAATGAAGAGATGATAAAGAGTTGCTATCTCCCATTTTTGACAACTTGTGCTCTTCTTTTTCTTACTTTTTCATCAGTGACTGGGGTGTAATCTATAATGAACAACCTTTGCTAACTCATGAGCAGTACAAGCCAGGTACTAAGGACAAACAGAAACAGAAGGAAGAGCTATGCCCACAAGATTCCTATCACAATTATTTACAGACCTTAAAAGGAAAATTCTCAACTTCATACGAAAAAAAAAATCTCTAAGATAGCTACAGTAGCCCTTCTAGAGGTATCACCATCTCTGATTTCAAGCTGTATTAAAGAGCTCTAGTAATAAAAACAGAATGGTATTCACAACAAACAGGAATGTTGATCAAGAGAATTGAATTGAAGGCCCCAACATAAATCCAAATACATATGGACACCTGATTTTTAATAAGAAAGCAAGAAAGATACACTGGATCAAAGACAAGATCTTCAACAAACAATGCTGGTAAAACTGGATGGATTCCTGAAGAAGAATGAGAACAGATCCATGTTCATCATGCTGCATAAAACTCAAGTCCAAGTGGATCAAACACCTCAACATTAAATAAGGTATACTGAACCCAGTAGAAGAGAAAGAGGAGAAAAGATTTGAATGCATTGGCATAGGAGATGACTTCCTTAACATAATACTGATAGCACAGGCAACAAGATTAACAATGAATAAATGAGACCTCATAAAACTCATAAGCTTCTGTAAGGCAAAGGACACTGTCAATAAGACAAAGGTACAGCCTCCAGAATGGGAAAAGATTTTCATCATCTCTATGTCTCTTAGGGGTCTAATATCGAAAATATATGAAGAACTCAAGAAACTAGATATCAAAGAATAAATAATCCAATTTTAAAATAAAGTATATATCTAAATAGAAAAGTTGTAATAAAGAAATTTCAACTTACTAATAAAAAACTTAAAGAAATGCTCAATATCCTTTAGCCATCAGAGAAATGCAAATCAAAACTCCTCTGTGATTCCATTTTTCACCTGTCAGAATGGCTAAGATCAATAGCACAAGTGACAGCTCATGCTGTTGAGGATGTGGAACAAGGGGGAACACTTCTTCATTGCTGGTGGAAGTGCAAACTCACGAAGTCACATGGAAATCGATATGACATTTCCTCTAAAAATAGGGAATCTATCTACCTCAAGATGAAGTCTTTTACATATACCCAAAGGATACTTCATCTTATCACAAGGACACTTTCTCAACCCTGTTCACTGTAGCTTTATTAATAATAGACAGGAACTGCAAACAACCTAGAATTCCCACAACAGAAGAATGAATAAAGGTACATTTACACAAAGGAGTATTACTTAAAGGTTTAATAAAGCATTATGGGATTTTTAAATGAATGGATGGAAGTAGAAAAAAATCATGCTGGGTGACGTAACCCAGACCCCAAAAGATAAATATGGTGTGTATTTACCTTGCGAGCTGATATTAGCTCTAAAGTAAATGATAACGAAGCTACAACCTATAAACAGAGAAAGATTTGATAAAAAGGAAGGATCTAGTGGGAAATGCATGGATTACTCTGGGGTGGGTGGACTGTGGGTGGAAAGGGATGGGAGCAGGAATAACCAGGTGTAGGCACAGATACAGAATCAATATGTAGAAGTCTCAACTCCTCCAGCACCAAATCAGCCTGAACACTGCCATGCTCCCTCCATGACAATGGACTAAAACATCTGAAACTGTAAGTAAGCCTCTGTTAAATGTTTTCCTTCATAAGAGTTGTTGTGATCATGGTGTCTCTTCATAGCAATGGAAACCCTAACTAAGACACAGTGAAAACATAGTGCAATGGCCATTTCCTGGAGTCTATTACAATAATCCTTAGGAGAACTCCTAGTAATGGAAGCAACAAAGTTTTAACTGGCTGTCTTATAGCTAGCAATGCTTCCAGTGTTGGGAATGACTTGTACTCAGTTGAGTTATTGGCCAATAGAGTCTCAGAAAAATCCCAGAACAACCCAGGTCAGTGCTAAGACAAAGAATTTCTGTCCACAAACTGATATCAAGGCCCCACTACTAAGAATCAGCTCCACACAACTCATGTTGAATATGAAGAAGTCAAACTGGTGCCTACATGGAGCCTTCATCCTGATGTTCTAGTCTCTTTGATGTGGGAAGTTAATATGCAGGCTACTGAAACAGAAGCAAACATCAGGCCATCAACAAAAACTTTATGTACAGACTATTCTCCCTGAAAAAATTCAAGGGCAGTGGTTGCACAAATTATGTAGAAGTACCCAACCAATGTCTGATTTGACTTAAGGACCACTTCACAAGAAGTAATGCATACCTGATACTGCTTAGGTACACAAGAACCAGAGAGAAGATAGTCCAGAGAGTTATGATAAAACTAACCATTACTGGAGCTGAAAAGATGGCTTTGCAGTTAAGAACTCTTCCAGAGGTCATGCGTTTAACTTGCAGCAACCACATGTTGACTCAAAACTATCTGTAGTGGGATCTGATGCCCTCTTCTGGTGTGTCTAAAGTGGGTGATGGTGTACTCAAGCACATAAAATAAATATTTTTTTTTTAAAAAAGCTAAACACTACTGGTCTAAAAAAATAATAAAATCAATAAAATGGTTCCTACTGATATTCTTCTATTCTTATAGATCAGTGCCTTATTTATTAACCACCATAGAGGTTTCCTATGGAGACATATCCACAACAGATGCATAGACCCACAACCAGACACTATGTAGAGAGACTAAACCATCAATCTTTCCCTTCAGAGTACAGGAAATCCTGGGGAAAAAAGAACTGGAAAGAGTATAAAAGCCAGAGAGGGTGGAGGACACCAGGAGAACATGTACTTTTCAATCAACCCAGCAAGGCTCCTATGTGCTCCAGAGACTACATCATCAGGCACAGGGCCTGCATGGGTCTATACCAGTTCCTCTACATATAAAATAATAGCTATTACTTTAGTAATTTTAAGGGACTCCTGACTATAAGAAAGAGTGGGTCTCTGCCTCTTTTGCTTGCTCTTGGGACTCTTTCCCCTTATTGTATTTCTGTGTCCAACTTCGATGTTAAATTTTTGCTTCATCTTATTATATTTTATGTTGCCATGTTTGGTTGTCATTATCTCTTAGAAGCCTGATCTTTTCTAATGAGAGGCAGAAAGAGAGTAGGTCTAGAAAAGAGGGGAAATAGGGAGAAACTAGGAGGAGTAGAAGGAGAAGAAATTATAATCAGGATATATTGTATGATAAAATCTATTTTCAATAAAAAGAGAACCAATTTACAATAATTTAATTCTTTTGTGTCAATTAGTCTGAGTGGTTTTCTGCTTTGGAGTCAATTTTGATGGTGAATGCACATTTATATTTATTAGTTAATATAAACTAATCTGGAATTCTGTCTCATAATTTAATAACTGCCTTCTGAATTAGAATTATTGTTTCTAGTGTTTTATATTTATATTTCTCTTTTCATTGCTTCTAGCTCTTTGGATGTGAGTTTTAATAAAATTGGCACTTGAGTTTATTTTTAAAATGATCTCAGTTGTTGCTACCAAACACACGCACATGCATACGCACACAGCACCTTCACATGTACACACAAATGCACACACAGGACACATACATACACTTTTACACACACACACACACACACAACACAAACACAGATACACACACACTAAATACACTCAAATTTGGCTGGGATATTTTACTTGGAAGAAGCCAATCGTGTAATACAACAGTTTAAACACTCACATGTGAAACAGAGTAAAGCCAATGGTTATAGTCCACTAGGCTGAAGAGGACTGCATTATGGTCTTAATTTAGAGTTTTGTGTGTGAGTGAGTATGTCTGTGTGTACATGCACTTGGAATGGGGCATGTAGACACTCCATGTATTCATGCGTATGCAACTGCAACCCTGAGGTCAGAGGTTTTCTTTGATGACTTCTGTCTTAATTTTTGAAATAGGGACTTTTGATGAGCTCAGAGCTTACTGGCTTGCTAGGCTGGCTGGCTAGTACACTCCAGAGATCCTTCCATTTCTACTTCCCAGCTGGAGGGTTACAGGCACATGCTACTCTTAACTTCTCACACAACTGCTGGCTATCCAAACATAGGTCCTCATATTTGTACAAAAGGCTCTGAACCATCTCCCCAGCTCAAAAGTCTTAGTCTTCATAAAAATATGATTAAGGGACATGATATATTATTATGATGTTGTGATGTACTTAGTATACCATTAATTTACATGGAAGGATAATAAAAGATTGTATTGTACAAAATGTCAGTGAAGGTGACCTTTTATGGAAGGTGAATGGAAACTAGATCTGTGATTTTAACCACTAGCTAATGTCAAAACAGTTCAAAGTTCAACATGAAGGTGTGGGAAGATAGCATTCTGGTTAAGAGCACACATTACTCCTCCAGAGTACCTGAGTTCAGTTCTCAGCACTCATATAAGCCCAATTACAGGCTTCATACCTTTAGATTCAGGAGATCCAATACCTTCTTTTAACTTTTACAGACATATAACACTTGACCCCATGGAATCACACATGCAACTATATAATTAGAAGTGAAAAATCTAAATCTTAGGAGTTCAAGATAAAAGAGAAAATGGATTATTTGCAGAGATTCCCCTACCTTTGGATTGCATGGAGGTCTAAAGATGGTTTCCTATTTTGTCTGAATTCAACTACATCATTCAGAACATTTTAGCTCTTTGGGGAATTAGCTAAGAGATGACTGGTTCCTAACATGTGAAAAAATATATAAAGGCCTAGGAAATATCACTGATCAGCTAATGAAATGATAGCATATGAGATTAGCCTGAAGAATCAATTTTACAATTTCCTATGAACTAGAAGTTTCTTACAGTCAAGAAACTCTACAAGAGGAATTCAAAAGAAGTTAGTGCTTAAGACCACTTACTACTCTTGAAGAGGATCTGAGTCAGGGCCTTTCCCCACAACTACATGAAACTACAGTCCAGGGGTATGATATGAACTTCTGACATCTGTGAACTCTTATATGCAAGGAGTGCATATAAACACTCACAGATACCCATGCATATATGCAAAATATTTAAAATGTAAATATGTGTAATATTTTTATTATTCCTTCAACATAGCTCTGATTGGAGAGTCTCTGTTTCTCTATCTCTTTCTCTGTATCTGTCTCTGTCTCTATCTCTGTCAGTCTATCTATCTCTCTTACACACACACACACACACACACATACACATGCACAACAAAATCTACATATGTCAAGGGGTTGAAGAAAGAGTCCTGAGTAATCATGAATAGTATATAAATTATTTTATGCCATGAGAATGGCAAGCAGTGAGTGTAGGAAAAATAAAACCTCATAAGTCAGGGAAGAACAGAGAAATTGTCCTCTCCAAGGGATATTTGCCAGTGTCTAGAGACCATCTTTGATTGCCACCCTTTAAACAGCTTGTGGGCATTGGGTCTGCCTTCTAGTTCCTAGGGACCACTAATGATGTCAATTTCATTGACCAAAGAGGATAGATCTTTAAAATAGAAAATTACCCAAGAAAATGCCAGGCATAGTAAAGAAGAAATACACTGAACCAGAGGATGCTGTTGAGCAAATACTACTTAGATTTCATATATTTATATCAAAAGGTTATAGTTCTCATTTATGCTGTGGTCTATGGTGGGTGAAACAATTTCCTCTTGTCTCTGGCTCCATGTCCTTTCATGCTGAACTCACTTTGAATTTGATAGGGCAATGAGAAAGAAATATACTCAATTAGACCCTGTTTTCTAAAGTTCTTGATGGGAATACTTTACATTTTTTCCTTTCTAAAATTCAATGACAAATCAACCTCCATCATTGGTTGTTACTACACAACAAATGACTCAAAAATTTAGTTTGTTAAAGTAGTAAAGATATGGCATGATATTGTTTCTGTTAGAAAGAATATGAATCAGAATGGCTTCCTTTTCTTTGGGATTTCACAAGAGCTGCGGTCTAGGAGCCAGACAGAACCACAGCCCCTTCTAGCATTTAAGTCTTCCCAGTGATTGTTGTGAGGATCAAGTATCCTTTGTGCAGGTGGGTTGAGGACTTAATTTTCTTGCTGACTGTGGCTACAGGAAGTCCTTGGTGCTTTGCCAGGTGCCTGTATCCATTAGAAATGATACACAAGATACAATGATACAAGCCTGTAGCCAGAGACAAACACAGAATGTCCTTTTAGGCAAGCTGCTACATTAAACCCATTGATATAGATGGGGTAGGTATTATATAAGAGAGTGAACAATGTGAACAGGAAGTATAGGGGTAATGTCAGAAGCTGCTACTGGCACCTTAACATTCCCAAATACTACACAGTAGGGCATATCACTCTTTCACAAAACAGGGCAGCTTCACAGGGCATACCGAAAATATTTAGTGAAGGTTAATTCAGTCCATCTTTTGAAAAGGATTCTTTCTTTCCTAGTGTATCAGGCTCAGAACTGAGATATCCTTGAGATGAGTGGTGACACTGGGCCCCCCAAGCATAATATAATCATAGAAAAAGATACTCTAGGACCCGGGAGGTGGAACAAGATTGTGATTATAACATGTTACTTCCGCCATCATTAGAGTTACTCATGTTTGGACACTTCGGAGACTCCTGTTAGGCAGAAGTCCTTATTCTCTCCTAGCAAAGACAGACATTCCTTATTTAATGTACCTGTACCATTTCAACAAGAACTCGAAAACTGGAGATATTCTAATTCCTATATAACCATACACCATGGTTAGCATGTAGGATACAAAAATTGCTAGAATCATGCAGACACACCATAGATCATTCCCTTCTCATTTTTGTCTCTATATGAATAATGATGTAGATGATTATTTATAGACATAGAGAAGAAGGCAACAGTTATCACTTTCCTCACTCATTTGTACATTTACATGGTCCACCTATGAGCAAGGAAAGCATTTATAGTAAAGAAAAACAACATTTTTGTTTTCATTTAAACAACTAATCCAGCTCCCAGATCACCTGCACCTAATGGAGGAGCTGTTTTGAACTGAAGCAATAGTAAAACCCAAATATATATGTAAAAGTACCACTTACATTTAAAAGAAATGTGTCCCCCCAGACAATTAAGGTATTATACTTTATACGTTCTGCAAACGTAAGGAAATTGGATGGGAAAATCAAAGAAATGTACAAATGTGCAGCGCAGTGCAGTTTACAAGCTACCTCATGAGTTGTTTTACTTGATCATCTGACTGACCACACTAAAATTAAATCTGGTTGGTTTAGCCAAGTGTGGAAATAAGGCAGATAATACCACAGTGTTGCTGACAATAGTAGAGCCAGAGATTTGACAATCAAGCTATTCCTCATTCTTCTTGACAGCTTGGACTTTTATGCCTGGGTAGGCTGGATGGTGGTGTTGAAGAAGAAATTCTTCCAGTCACTCAGGTGACTCTCACTGCCAGTGGTGGCAACACCTGACCTACCAGTTACCTACAACTCTTTCAGACTCAGAAGTGTGCTTTTCATGGGAAGCCTTATCCACTTTCCTATCTTCCAACATAGCCAGTCAATAACTGATTTCATCTTGGATACTTCATACACTGTCACCACACCAAAAAATTGTGAACTCACAGATCATGATGAAATTGTTTAATGACTCTGTTATAGTAGAAGGTAGGAACATCAGTGAACATTGAAGTGCTAATGGATGATGACTTAGGCAGTATAGTTGAGAGCGGTGAGATGGCACAGTACACCCAAGTACTTGCTGCCAAGCTTGATAACATGACTTCAATCCCTTGCATCAACATGACAGAAGAAGAAAATCAACTCTTGCAAATAATTTTCTGAGGCCTACATGTACTCAATGACATGTGTATTATGTGTGCAGTGTGTGTTCATGCACACAAACACACAAAATAAATAAATAAATAAATAAATTACATAATCACATAATGTAAAATTTAGAATTTTATTATTTGCTTTGATTACTGAAAATTTATCAAGACTAGCTCTTCAGCATTTTTTGAAAAGACAATATTCTATGGTGCTTTTGTAGCAACTCCAGTGATACATGTGTGATGTCACATACAGAAGCAGAAGGTATATGTTTAATGCAACAAGATTCTGTCTAATTAGGCAAATAAGAGGAAAAATACATGGAGAAATTTACATTAACTAATTACTGGTACTTTTAAAGTTTTAGCCAATATTCCAAAATAGTTTAACAGATGTACCAACATATACTCTTCTGTTTGTGCTTTAGCCTGTTTCAATTTTTATAATTTTTATATCAAATCTGCATGTAACCCAGTTAGACCACTCCTGGGGATATATTCACAGGACTTCCTTTCCCAACTTACAGGGAAATTGCATATAAAATGTTACTCACAACATTTGAGTGGCTAAATAAAATGAGACTTCCTTTTTGCGTCATCTTCAGTCTTTATAGCAAACATCCTATTCCTCCTCATATTCCTTGTCCTCCTCCTCTCCCTCCCCCTCCTCCTCCTCCTTCTTTTCCTCCATTTTTTCTTTACTGACTTCCATGGTCCATCCACATCGTTCTCTAGCACTTTAGCTGCTTCTTCTGTTACCTTCTGTGTCTCCTTTTTACTTACTTAAATGTAAATATATTTCCACATTCTTCAACCTTTCTCATTTTCTTTTGTCACTGTTATTTCTGTCCTATTATTCAACCGTATAGTTTCTCCTACAGACATAACATAAACTGATGTATTTCTGCTCTCTTTTTATCTTTAGTCACAAACTACATCCTGAAATTGCATTTTAACCCTAAGGAACAAGAGATGTACTTGATAGCATAAAATGACAGTATTGTCAAAAACTTGGAGTATATAAATTACCTGTATTCAAACTCTTATTTTGCTCTATGATTATATGGGAGAGATAAACATTTAGACAACAATGGTAATTGAGAAACAAGAATTCACCTTGCTATCACAGTGTTGTCTTTACCCACAGGAGATACAGGGCTTTCTGCTAAGTAGGGCTTAAGGATGAATTCTAAGAAAATACTAATCTTCATGTGTCGGTTTTCAATGTAAAATGTTCCCCATGGTATCACATGTTAGAACATTTGCCCCCTGGTGCAACACTTGCAACACTAGCATGCTGTTCAGGAAGTTTGTGCAACCTATACAAAGTAGGTCCATGAGGGTAAGCCCTGAGGCTTAATACACACTACTCATTCCTACACACTCCCTACTTCCTGAGCATAGATGTAATGTGATCATTTAGCTTCTTCCTCCTCTTTTGCTATGTCTTCATTAGTACAATGAAATACACACACACACACACACACACACACACACACACACAGAGCCTGTGAGCCGAATTAAACTTTTTATTCTCCAAGTTAATTTTCTGATGATAGCAAAGAGAAAAATCTAAGAATGTACAAATTTAATTTCAATTTTCCTTTTCAATAAAGAAGAAATAATAAAATGAATACCCATATCTCTTGCAAAATAGGAGTCCCTGACTTAAATTTTCCTTTCTATTGCACGTGAAGAAATGCCCACCAATAGGAAACAGGAAACTGACGTATTCCAAAGTTCACGTATTCCTCATGCACTAACACCTAATTTATAAGCAACTCAGGCAAAAATCAGTCTGAAACCTGCCTCTGTCATATGTTCTTTACTTGAAAGTAGAGGTATGCAGATATGTACATGGACCTGGGGTCACGACCTTCTTTTGTCTCCTGTGCTGACTCTCTCTGCAGGGGAGGCCTTTGCTTGTCCACCTAATCATCAATGTAATTTTTCACTTACGTGTTGATCCCATGCACTATGCTCTGGTATTTGCAAACTTAATAGTCCAGGAATGGAGCCCAGTTCATTCATCTGGAGGCCTAGTTCTTGCCAAATTTGATCAATATGATATCTCTGGCATTCTGTAGAAATACATTGGATAATTCCAGAGACCAGAACAGGTGTCAGATTCCCTGGAGCTAGAGTTAAGACCATTGTGAGCCATCTGATGTGAGTGCCAGGAACTGAACTCTAATGCTGTCTAAGAGCAAGCAATGTTCTTAATGCATGAGCCACCTCTCTAGTCTATTACCTACCTAGTCTCTCATACCTACCGTACAGTTACAGTTAGAGCTCGCAGGACAATGCCAATGTTTGTTGCTTTCTTTGGTAATGTGGCTTTAAACACCTGCTTGTTTTTGTCAGGCATAATTTCTTCTTGGAAGAGAGTGAAGCTCTAGTGACATTTTTACAGTCATGAATTACTGACTGCCTCTCATCTGAACCTGAGCCTGTGAAGATAAATTCAAAGAGAGGCAAAAGGACTATGAGAACCCCCAAAATAGGGTTTTGGTTTCAACTGCATCACCTCATGAGGAAATTAACATTCTGTGATTTAAATTGACTGCAGTTATATTTAGAAAATGACCATCCATTCACAAACCACAGCTCTCCCTGCCTCTCTGGAGGTCTGAAGCTACCCAGGACAACTAGGTAAGATACTTACACCTTAATCCCTCATCTGGTAGGCCCCAAATAAGCCAGTAGCCTTGAGGTCTACCTGTGCTCCTCTGTCTCCATATTCCAGTCCACATTTCTATCTGCAATCTGGATCTATAAGCTACTCCCAGGGCCACACCCTTGCTGCCTCTCAGAAGGCTGGCTGCCACCCAGGAGAAACAGCTCTGCCTGGAGTCCCAGGGGCCTGCCACAACTAGAGACTCCCAGACCAGCAAAAAACAGATACAACCAGATGGCTAAAGGCCAGTGCCAGAACAAAAGCAATAAAAAGCAAGGCAATATGAACCCAGCATTTCTACAGCAAGCTCAGGATATTCTAACATACTGGAAGATAAAAATGATGACCTAAAATTTCATCTTATGAAGATAATAGAGTCCTTTAAAGAGGAAATAAATAAATCCATTAAAGAAATGAAGGAAAATGCAATCAGACAGGTGAAGGAAATGAATAAAACTGTTCAAGACCTGAAAATGTAAATAGAAGCAATAAAAAAAGCAAAAATGGAGGCAACCCTGGAAATGGAATCCTAGGAAATAGAAGAGGAGCTTCTATTTCCAACAGAATAGAAGTTAAGGAAGGGAGAAACTTATGGGTAGAAAATGATATAGAAGTAATTGGTATATCGGTCAAAGAAAATGCCAAAACTCAAATGTTTTTAACACAAAATATCCAGGAAATTTGGGATACTATGAAAACAAACCTAAGAATGATAGGAATCAAGAACGAAAAGATTTCCATATCAAAGGCTGAGAATGTATCTGAAAAAAAGAAAAAAATTAAATTTATTCCTAGCCTAAAGAAAGACATGGTTATAAATGTAGCAGAAGCTTAAAGAAGAGCAAATAGATTAGACCAGAATTGAAAATTCTCTAATCACATAATAATTAAAACACTAAATGTACAGAAAAAAGAATATTATTAAAAACTGCAATAGAAAAGGGGCAAGAAACATATAAATGTAAACCTATTAGAATTATACCTAAATTATCAACAGATACTCTAGAAGCTAAACAGGTCTGGACAGATGTCTTGCAGACCCTTATAAACTACAGATGTAGATTGATATTACTATACTCAGTAATACTTTCAATCACCATAGATGAAAAAACTAAGATATTCCATGTTGAACCAAATTTAAACACTATCTTCCCACTAATTCAGCCCTACAGAGGATACTAGAAGGAAAACTGAAACACAAGACAAGTAACACAAGACAAGTTTTTGTGTTTCCATGAAAACACAATAAATTAATAATTTCACAGCAAAAACAAAAGAAGAGACTCTCTCTCACACACACTAAATACCACCAACATCAAAATAACAGGATCTAACAATCATTGATCATTAATATCTCCCAACATCAATGGACTGAATTCACATACAAAAGACACAGACTAACAGAATGGATACATAAGAAGCAAATAGGATTTTGCTGCATACAAGAAGCACACCTCACTAACAAAGATTGACACTGTCTCAGAGTAAAGGACTAGAAAAAGGTTTTCCAAGCAAATGGACCCAAAAAACAAGCTGGAGTAGCAATTCTAATATCTAAATAAAATAGACTTTTAACAAAAAGTAGTCAAAAGAGATGGCGAAGGACACTTCATACTCCTCAAAGGAAAAATTCACCAAGATTACATCTTAATTCTGAACAGCTATATCTCAATGAAAATTAAGAGTAGAAATCTGAGATGCATTTTCCCATGACCAAGCATAGAGTATTCATGCTGTATTCCTCCTGCCTCAGTGTAACATGAGAATGGTGGTAATAGAAATAGTATTATTTTTTCCCTAAAACTGCAGACATCAAATCACAGAAATTTTTTTAAACCTACAAAAATTATATAGTGAATTTAAGAAATAAGAAAAATCAAATCCTTAAGCTTATTTCTAATATTTGTTATCTGCCCAACTCTAAACATGCATGAACCCGACTTTTATGGTTTTTATTTTATAATTTTGATTTTGAAGATTATTTATCTACATATAGTTCATCTTAGGCATTATTTTCAAGTTCATGGTTAAGTGACTGTGAACAAGGCTGAATTTGGAAGACCAAATCGCTGAAAAGCCTAATGCTTTCCACTCTTCATCTCCTAAGTACTTAAGAATGTTAATAGCAGAGAACTGAAGTAATATGAAGAGTACGCATGCATACACTACTGTCAAAAAATCATCTTCAAATACTAAGAATGTAGGATTTAAACGCCCAACATCAACATAAATCTAGAACAATAATGAAAGGTTTTTTTCAGCTATGTTAAAGAAACATAAAGGAATTACTGAAAATTGGATATCTTATACAGTGGTTAGAAGTGTTGAAGGGCTTGGTTCTGGACAGGGACTGAAGGGAGCTTTCTAAAACATACACCTGGACTTCAAGGAGAGGTAATCAATTTCTATTCCCAGTAGAAAGATGCAGAATATGACTCTGCTACTTGAATTGTTCAGTTGAAGACCATAAACTACAGAAAAAGCTAGGAAACTGTTTCTACCTATACCTAATAGTCTCAATAAAGCTTGTACTTGAATACCAGAAGAACAAGAGAGCAGTTCTTGGCACCGCCGCCATGGCCAACGTGGAGGAGGGCGAGGAACCTTTTGTCCTTTTCTCTCACTCTGGAAGTGTAGGCTCCAAGTTGGGGTGACAAGATGTTCTCCTTCAAGAAGTGGAACACGGTAGCCATGTGGAGCTGTTGAGTGCACCTAGGACACCTGCACCATCTGCAGGGTCCTAGTGACGGATGCCTGTCTTAGATGTCAAGCTGAAAACAAAGAGGAAGACTGTGATGTGGTCTGGGGAGAATGTAACCACTCCTTCTACAACTGCTGCATGTCCCTGTCGGTGAAACAGAACAATCGCTGCCCTCCATGCCAGCAGGACTGGGTGGTCCAAAGAATCGGCAAGTGAGAGGTGGCAGAGGCTCTCCTGGTGTGGATGGTGACCCTGGACAACCTTGCCATCAAGTTACTGGACAAAGATTAGACACTCCAGGGGATTCGTCCTTCAGATAGAGAGGATGGTGTGTGGCCTTTGAGACTCATTCAAGGCCTGGTTTATCATTTTGTTTAATGTTGGGAACTTCTCTACAATAAAGAAGATAATTTATTAAAAATGGCCTTTCCTACCTCTGTGTGTGTGTGATACGTACTGCTCAGAAGAGCTATAGCAGAGAGAGAACACCAGAAATTGAATGATCTCTGTTGTCGATCTATCAGTTCACAAGGGCTGAGAGAGTATTGTGTTCACAGGAGAACGTTGTTTGTGTTTATGCTTGAGGGTTAAAAAATAAATAAAAGAATGTTACAGTAACAAATAAAGTGCATTGAAAAGCTGACTCCTGCCCTCTGCTCCTGATACTTTCTGTTGTTGGGAGAGAGGCAGCCATGGTATCTTCATTTGCTATAAATGAGGATTGGGCTGAGTGAAGATGGTAAATACAATGTAAATGTCAGGTAGATAGACTTTTCCATCTTTGAGTCGGCAAGGAAGCCTAGACCTGCACTCACTTCACTGTTTAACTACTTAATTTTAAAGAAGTATTTCTGTTTCTGGGAAGATTGTATTGTGTGTTCTAGTCAAAATATTAGTGGGAAAATGCTTATCAGTATAACACTGGAGTTAATTACGCAATGTTTCAATAAATGAAATATTGTGTTTTGAGTTATCAAGAGAGAGAGAGAGAGAGAGAGAGAGAGAGAGAGAGAGAGAGAGAGAGCAGTTCTGAGCATACTTCTGCATAGCAATAGGCAAACTAATAGAAGATAACACTCTTCTTATTTTACACGCAAAAAGTCTTATTCACATATATTTGTATCATAATCCAAAATCTGTAACAGATCTCATTACCAGGGTGTCTCAGATTGTTGATTTCATCTATGTACTCACTTTAAGATTTAAAAAAAAAAAAGAACTTGATGAGAGCTATGGCTATTTTCTACACATTCTATATGTGTTACCTTAATAGATATGCATCTTTTTACTAAAACAGTTACTGTCTTGAAATAAAACAATAATCAATATTTTATACATAAATATTCCTGTAAATAGTTTCTGTCTAGTATATCTATAATTATTATTGCCATCATTATTTTAAGACTCATTTTTAAAGTATGTGTATGTATTCAGGGATATGTTCAGATGCCTAAAGAAGTCAGAAAAGGTGTCAGATATCCTGAGTTTGGAGTTTCAAATTGTGATATAGCCAGTGTGTGTTCTAGTAGCCAAACTCAGGTCCTTTGAAAGATTAGTAGACACTCTTAACAACTGAACCATCTCACTTGCCCATAGTATTACTATTTTCAATATTTAACTACATACAACCTTTGTACATTTAAATGTGATCCTTTAGCCATGTTTAACTCTAATTTAAATTTTATGATTAAGTACTCACCTTAGAGATTTAATTTTGTTTGGATGTTGTTCAATTTATTCAAAGTATTAGATTAGTTGAAAGAAATTTACATTCATTGCATTTATACATTTATTTATAAAATTCATTACTGTTTAGGATTTATATTAAACAGACAGTTAAACTTCCTGTGAAGAAATTAAAATATATGAAGAACTTTGAAATTTTAAAATATTTAAACTTATCTACGTAATAGGAAACATTGCTTAGAGTGTACATAAAGTGATTCCAATATCTAGAAAACTGACAAGATTGTATCTATGCTTAAAAGATTAAGAACTCAACATGTAAACTGAACTTCTGGTGGTGTGGTGGTATATACCTATAACCTCAGTATATTTGCGTCAGCCAAGAAGAATTACAATGGACATCAGATAAAAAAGCAGCCACTAAATTTACTTCTAGTTGTTAGCAATGAGACTTATTAAGCAGAAGACTTTAAGGATCCTAAACACTGAAATGATAAACCATAGAGCTAACACTTTAGACAGAAATTTAACATGTAAGTATCACCTGTGTGTTTCTGTATATTAATGAAAATTTAAAATGAGGCTTACTAATTCCATTTATAATGCTCAAAGAAATAAAACATATAAATGAGTATAGAACAAAGACTACATCTTTTAATAGAAGTATAATATGTTGTTGAAACAAGTAAGGCTACATAAATTAATGTAGAGGTACCATGTAATCTATCAAAAGACTTCCATAATTGAGTTTTTTCTTTAATAAAGTTGCTTTTAAAAAAATTCTATGTTTTTCTTTTTCAGAAATTGATGAACTAATCCTAAAATTTGTATGAAATATCCTTCCTAGCCACATATTCATCCAACATTTAAATTGATTGCAAAAATACTGTGATCATGACTATTCTGTACTGTCATCAAGATAGAGAAATCCATAGACTATAAATGAGACTTCAGAAATAAAAAGATATTAATAATTAAATCTCTAAAATAATGTCAAATTTTATCAGGAAAAGTGACAAGATTGTATCTGTGAAGGATCCTGTAAAGATATTGTATTCAATAAAAACCTACTGGACATACATATACAAAAGAAAGACTTTGCATCTTCTGTTTCTCTATACAAAGTTAATCAGGGTCTGGATAAGTGACTGAGTTGGTAAAGCTCCTAGTTTGCAGTAGTGGAAATTCTTCCCTACAGCACTGCAAAAACACTTTAAAACACATTTTACATTATTTTCACATTTTTACAATGATGTCTTTTACATTACATATTTTTACTGAAAGTAAACTTTTTTATAAAACATATATTTTCCCCTTTCCTACTCTTCCCATTTCATCTTCACACCCCCTTTCTGACAGACCAGATTCACAACCTTTCTTGTTTTTTTGTAAAACCTAAATAGTAATAATAATAATAATAATAATAAACAAGATACAGTGAGATAAAATAAAACTAGACTTCAGCTCAGGAATCAAGGAAGACTAGTTATAGATATTCACCTTTCCCTCATTCTTCCAAGTCAAAGTGCCCAGCCTCATCCCCAACTCTGTAGCAGATCTTCTTTCCACACTCTGCCCCCACCACCAAGGGAATAACTAAGCAGATGCTAGGGGAACCCCTGATTTCCTCCTTCTTGTAAAGCTCCTCCATCATCCCCGAATGGTCCTCATTCCTAAGTCTCAGGTTCCAATACCCAGAAACATATTTTACTACCTGGATCCCCTAGGGTGTATACCTGTCTATATCCCAGAAGCATTTCCTACTATGAAACACACACCTACCATACTCTAGTAGCAACCAGAAAGGGCAACAGAAAGCAAGGAACAAAACACCCACCCATCAAAGACAAAAATAGGCATCAGCACCTAAAATTACTATCTTTCCCAGACCTTGATTCCTAGATAAAAACATAAAAACACAATCAATAACAGCCAGAACAAAATGTTTCCACTACAATCCAGTAATCCCACCACACCAGGCCCTGGGTACTCGAACATAATTTGAAGCACTCATAAAAGACCTTAGAACAGCCTGTGTATGTGTGATAGAGCTCCACAAAGAAGAAATCAATAAATCTCTTTAAGAAATCTATGAAAAGACACACACACACACACATACACACACACACACACAATGGATGGAAGAAAATGAATAAAATCACTTGACTTGAAAGTAGAAATAGGATCAATAAAGAAAACCCAAACTGAGGGAAAATTGGAAATGAAAAATTTAGAAACATGAATGAGAAGCACAGAGACAAGTTTCACCTACAGAATATAATTAGTAGAAGAAAAACTCTCAAGTGTTGAAGATACAAGAGAAGAAAGTGATTCATTGTTCAAAAACAATAAATATAAAAAAATCTTGAAAACTGGAAGACTATAAATTACCAAATGTAAGAATATAGAAATAGAGGAATGAAAAGAAGCCCTGGGAAAAGACAGAGAGAATATTTTCAACAAAGTCATAGAGGAAAAGTTTCCTCACCTAAAGTAGGAGTTTCCTATCAAGTACAAGAAGCATACAGAACACCACATGAACTGGACAGGAAAAGAAAGACCCCCTGGCACATAACAATCAAAACATTAGATATCCAAAACAAAAACAGAATATTAAAATGTTCAACGGGGAAAGGCCATATAAAGGCAGACTTGTCAGACACCTCAATAGAGACAGTAAAAGCCAAAAGGGCCTGAAAAGAAGTGCTAACAATTGTATGAGACCACAAACACCAACCCAGAACACATGTCCAGAAAAACCTTCAACCATCATAGATGGAGACAAGAAGAAATTCAATGATAAAACCACATTTACGCAATCAATATCCATTTAGAAATTTAGAGCAAGAGCAAGTGGCAGAAGATTAACTTCAACCTTAATAAGTTACCTATCTCCAAGGAAACAAGGAATAAAAGATTTGTGTACACAAACACACCGCAACCACCACCATCAACACCATATCTCCTACCCCCAACCACCAACAAGACAACAAAAATGAACAATTATTGGTCATTGATATCTCATCAGAAAGTGTCTCAATTCCAAAATAAAAAGACACATAATAACAGAATGAATGTGAAAACAGTATCCATCCCTCTACTCAATCCAAGAAACACAGCTTAATGTAAAGTGGTAGACATACTCTCAGAGTTAAGGGTTAAGTGCTAGAAAATATTATTCTAAACAATCAGACCTGGAGAAGCAACCTGGTGTAGTCATTCTCATAACTGACAAAATAGACTTCAAACCCAAAAAAACAGAATAAATAGGGAAGAACATTACATATGTATCAAAGGAAAACTCCAAGAAAGAAATTTCAATTCTTTCCATCTGTGCTATAAACACAAGGGCACCCAAATTTGTAAAGAAAATAGTTCAACATCATAAATTACATATTGATCCATCCAAAATGATACAGACTTTGTTACTCCATTCTAACCCACAGACATGTCATCCAGACAAAAACAGAGAAATTCTGGTGATAACTGCAGTTATAAGCCAAGTGAATCTAACAATTATTTATAGAATATTTAACCCAAACACAATGTATGCCCTCTTCTTGGTATTTCATGGGTTATAGATCAGTTTAAATTGCTTATCCCATCTTAACTTACCTTTGGTAGGTGGTATTTATCTAGAAAATTATTCATTTCTTTTAGATTTTGCTATTGTGTGGAACACAGATTTATAAAGAATGTCCTATGATTGTCTGGCTTTCCTCAGTGTCTGTTGTTATGTTACATTTTTATTTCTAATTTTGCTAATTTGGGTGGTGGCTTGAATAGCTATGGCTCCCATAGATTGATGTGTTTGAATGTTTGGTCATAGTGCCATTGTTATGAGGTGTGGCCTTATTGGAGGAAGTGAGGCCTTGTTAGAGGAAGTATCTCATTGTGGAGGTAGAGTTTTGAGATCTTAAATGCTCAAGCTATGCCCAGTGTGAAACACACCCAGCTTCCTTTTGACTGCCTTCGGAGCAAGATATAGAACTCTTGGCTCCTCCACCACCATGGCTGCCTGCACACTCCCATGTTTCCCTCCATAGTGATAATGGACTAAACCTCTGAAAACATAATACAGTCCCTATTACATGTTCGCTTTTATAAAAGTTGCCTTGGTTTTCGTGTCTCTTCACAGCAATAAGACTCTAATGAAGACAAGTTTAATACCTCTTCTTTGCCTTACTGTTAATTTCTATAAGGGTTTGTCAATCTCATTAATTTTCTCAAAGAACAAACACTTTGCTTCATTGATTCTTTTCATTATAGTTGTTGTTGTTGATTGTTTTTCTTTGTTTTTATTTTATTGATTTCAGCTCTGAGTTTGCTTATTTCTGGTCATCTACTTCATTTGATTGTGTCTTCTTCCTCCTCTTCCTCCTCCTCCTCCTCCTCTTTCTCCTCCTCCTCTTCCTCCTCCTCCTCCTGTCCTTCTCCTGTCCTTCTCCTGTCCTCCTCCTCCACCTCCTCCTCCTCTTCCTCTTCCTCCTCCTCCTCCTCTTTCTCTTCCTCTTCCACTTCTTCTTCTTCTTCTTCTTCTTCTTCTTCTTCTTCTTCTTCCTCCTCCTCCTCCTCCTCCTCCTCCTTCTTCTTCTTCTTGTCTTCTTCCTCCTCTTCCTCCTCCTCCTCCTCTTTCTCCTTCTCCTCTTCCTCCTTCTCCTCCTCCTCCTGTCCTTCTCCTGTCCTTCTCCTGTCCTCCTCCTCCACCTCCTCCTCCTCCTTTTCTTCCTCTTCCTCCTCCTCTTCCTCTTCTGCTTCTTCTTCTTCTTCTTTCTTTCTTTCTTTCTTTCTTTCTTTCTTTTTCTTCTTTGTTCTAGAGACCTCAGGTGTGCTATTAAAATACTAATATGAAATCTGATCATTTTTTTTAATGTAGGCACTTAGTGCTGTGTACTTGCCCTTTGAGCAGCCTTCATTTTCTCCCATAAACTTTGCATGCTTTGTGTCTATTTGCATTCAATTTTAGAAAGTCTTGTATTTTTTCTTAATTCCTGTCGAACCATTTTTCATTAAGTAGAGAGATTTTCAGTTTCTATGAGATTGTAAGGTTTTTATTATTTGTTTTGTGGATATCCAACTTTAATTCATGGTTGTCAAGCACACTGAGTATTATTTCAATTTTTATTTTTTTATGAATTGAAACTTACTTTGTGTTTGAGTATATGATCCATTTAGTAGAAAGTTCCATAAGATGAGGAGAAAAAGACATATTACTTTGTTTTGAGGTGAAATGTTCTTTAAAGACATGTAGGTCCATTCATTTTGCTTTTGTAGTTAGCTCCAGCAGTTCTCTGTATGTTTCATCTGGATGACCTGCTCATTGGTGAGGGTGGGGTATTAATGTTTTACCCTATCAGTGTGATATGTGATTTACACTGTAGTAATACTTCTTTTGTGGGTACCCTTGAGTTCAGTGCACAGATGTTCAGAAATGCAATTTTCTCTTGTTAGTTTTTTTCCTTTGAGAAATATGTAATGCCCTTTCCTATCTCTTCTGGTTAGTTTCTGTTTGAAGTCTATTTCTTCTGATATTAAAATGACTCTTTTGGGGAATTGAGAATATTGGTGTTATCAATGAGGAGTACTTTTTTACTCCCGTTATTTTCTTGTAATGTGGGTTTTCCCTATTTCTTCTGATTTGCTGGTCCTATATTATTTAATCTTTATGTTTTATTAATACCATTAGCCTCTTAAGGTGGAACTTTTCCCTCTAATACCTCTGTCTGGATTTGTAAATTGACATTGCTTATTTTTTTTTCTTAGAATATCTTTTTTCCTCCATTTATTGTCAATGAAAGTGTTGTGTTCTATAGTAGTCTGGACTGGAATGTGTGATCTCTTAGAGTCTATAGAATAACTTTCCAGGCCCTTTTGGCTTTTAGAGTCTCCATTGAAAAGTCAGGAGTAATTCTAGTAGGTCTGCTATTATGGATTATTTGTTAATTTCTCCCTTGCAGCTTTTAATATTTTCTTTGTTCTGTGTTGTTTCATTGTTTGATTATTATGTGTCATGGGGATTTCTTTTATGGTTCAGTGTATTTCAGGTCCTTGATAGGCAACTCCCTCTTCAGGTTGGGGAAATTTCCTCAATGATTTGAATGAAAATATTTTCTGTAATTTTTACCTGTATTTCTTTCCTTTCTTCCGCTATTGCTTTCATTCTTAGATTTGATTTTATTATAGTATCCCAGATTTCTTTGAATACTTTGTGTCATGATTTTTTGTTTAGATTTAACATTTTCTTTGACAAAAACATTGATTTATTCTATGTTGTCTTCAATGACTGAGATTCTATTTTCTATCTCTGATATCCTGTTGGCTTGTTGGCTGCTGAGGCTCCTGTTTGAGTACCTAAATTATTATTTCTGTTTTTGCCTCAGCTTGAGTTTGATTTATTTGTCCTATTTCCACTTGCATATCTTGGATAGTTTTCTTTATTTTATTCCTCTGTTTGCATTTTCATTTTAAAAATGGATTCATTCATTTTCTCTTTAATCACACTGGTAAACCTATTATTAAACTTCTTGTCTCATGCTCCAATTACATTAGTTTTCTCAGGGCTTACTGTGGTATGGTTACTTGGTTTTAATTTGACACATACTGTCCTGGCTGTTAATGATTGTGTTTTTCCTGGAATGTAGGCATCTGGGTTTGAGATGAATATAATTCTAGGTGAATTTATTCCTTGAGTAAATTTGGTCTTGTCCTTGTTAGGTGGATGTTTCATTTCCTGGTTTTTGGTGCCCTCTCTGGTACTTAGGAAAATGTGGTAGTCATGGGATGTCTGGTAGGGCATGCTTCTGGGAACCTCCATTTGTCCCAACTTGAAACTTGGGCCTTCATATAGCATGTTTTTTAGTACTATGAGCTAGATAGAGATGAGCAAGATAGGGGCAGGGTTCTCCTGGATAGGTACAGAGTCTGAAAAAAGGCAAGATGTACCACTATGATCTTGGTCCCTTGGAAATGTATGTATAGAGCTGGAAGAGGGCAGAGCAGATTGTCTGCTACAGATCTGGGGATGAGACTGGGCAATTAAAATTTAGAGGAGAAGAGGGAGTGGAAAGGTCTGAAGCTTGCCTCCCCACTTCCTTGGCTGGCATGCCCAGTGAATTCCCAGGAAATGCTTGCAGGAGTTGGCAGTTGAAACAAAATATTGAGGTTATGAATGAAGACGTAGGAAGAGATTTTTCCCACTTAGCATCAAGTGAATCCCTGTGTACCTTTTTAAACTGTGAACAAAAACCCTTTATTTCTCAGTTTTTGTCATAGCAATGAGAAAAGTAACTATCTCTTTTAGAATGGAACAAATAATAAGATATTCATGCTTGCTGAGCATACCTATGCCTTGTATAAAAGAAATCAGCTATAACATATGATAGATTTTGTTTTTGCCTAAAGTGAAATACCATAAGAGGCAAACCTGTAGCAATGGAAACTAGACTAATGGTTTACAATAGCCAAGTTCATTGGAGAGGAAAGAAAGAAAAGTTCATGAATTTCTAGGATTAGATAAATGTTCTCCGAGAATTAGTAACATTTGCCAAAATAAATAGTGATAGTTGTTTGGCTCTATAGCTATATTAAGTTTATTCAACTGTATACTTGATGTGTTAATTCCAAACAAATAATCAGAAATTTCTACCAGGGCTGGGGAGGTAGCTCAGGAAGTAACGTACTTGTTCTGCAAACAGGAGAACCTGAACTTAATAACCATAACTCACAGGAAAATAAAGCAAAGCACAGCAGCATGTATTTGTAATTTCAACAGGAAGGAAGAAGATCCTTTCTTGCAAACGAAGATACAGGAATGTGTGTGTTGTGAAATCAGATAGCAGGAGAGGCAGAGTAAAAAATTGTTCTTTCTTCTTCTGCACTACTTTTGCGTGCCTATCTCCCTTAATTCATCTAGTTCAGCTTTCAGACTGCTTTTGTCCTCTGTTTTTACCACAACCCTCTGGTCCTGTTGTCTCATGGAGGTAGTGATGCCTAGCTGTCACCCTTGTCAGCGGTTCTCAACCTTCCAAATTCTGTGACACTTCAATACAATTTCCCATGTTGTGGTGAGCCCTAGCTATAAAATTATCTCATTGCTACTTCATAGCTGTAATCCTCATACTGTTACAAATAGTAATGTAAATATCTGATATTCAAGATGTCTAATATGTGACCCCCCCAAAGGCATTGTGACCCATAGGTTGAAAACTGCTGTGATGGAAGCACTGAGTGTTCATGCGGCACTTTCTGCAATTTCTAAACTGCAGTGTGTTTTACCTGTGTCCACGTCTATTTTTCTCCCAGAGCTGCTAGTATATTATAGTTTCTGAATCAGACCTTCAAATTACTTTTTGTGTTTTTAAATCTTCATATGCTCTTATGGTTTTAATTGGATTGCAGGTAGGCTCTAGAAACAGATTTCAAATATAGGATATTTGAAGGATATATGCTATGGAACTTCAATAGATTACTGATATGATTACATGCAGAAAAGTGGTAACTTATAATACAGGAAATGTGGATAACTTATTGCTTTAGATAGAAACCTGCTGAGCGAAAGGCTCTGTTAAGCCACATGGTTCTTGCATTAAACTGTTGCATTAGCAACAGGTACTATCATAGATTTGAGGAAAAGAAATAAACATAAGTCTTTTCTCAACTATGCTGGGTTACTTCTACAATACTGGAAATCCTAAGACTTTGATGTATTCGTTCAAAGCAGGTCTGAGAGCTGTTTGGGGTTCTAAAACCACATTTCAAGTTCTAGATTTGAGAAAAGCTGAGTATCTACTTATCTGAAATAATTCATCCAGTAGCGGCTTTTGAGTCCATGCATATGTCTAAAACCCATTTGCATAGACATACTCTAAAGCTTCAGGGCTATCAGGTTAACAAGTGCAAAATTTGAACAACAGAGAAGAATTATATAGCAAAATTATAAAATTCTTACTTCACACATATATGTTGATTTTATATATATATATATATGTATATATGTATATATGTATACATATATATGCTAATATTTTAGAGACAAAGAAAATTTGCAGAGATTTTATACTTAATAAAATTCATTGTAAAAGTAAAGTAGCTTGGTGATGGGCTGATCCTTGTACTGTAATGTGTTCATACTTGTTGAAGAGGGAAGCATTCAATTTTTTAGGATAATATAGAAGAAAGATTCTAGGTGTTCAGGAGGAAGAAGTAACAGATTGCATTATTTTCAGCTTGACCATTGCCTAATTCAACAATTTTTCCTACATGAGCCTAGAGACCTTTCACCACGTTAAGACTAGAAATGAATTAGGAAAGAGTAGAACTATAATCCTAAGAATTCTGTGATCAAAGATGTAGTTAAGAGTCCAAGATGAAAGGTGATTGCTTATTAACTGATAATTGTTGCAACTTAAGCATAAGTCACGATGAAATAATTAAAGGATTGTTTTGTTTTGGGAATTGCCCTCAGTCACATCACAGAAAATGAGTCTTAAGGTCACTAAGTCATTGTTTGGCTGGGGGTAGTAATGGATAAGGCCAACTTTGAAATGGCCTGTCCAATATGGACAGGAATGATGGATCTCTGCATGGCAGAAGGAAAGCAGTAATGTTGTATGCTAGAGCAAATATGTTCACATTGACATGATTTGTGGCTATCCTACAGACAGAAGCTCTTTGGCTTCTGCAAGGATAAATCAAAGCAATCATGTGCAAGGTGGCTCTCAAGGTAGGAACAGAGGTCCTTGAAGAGTTTAAAAGTAGGTGTCTCTTATCCTAGTGCTCCAATTATTCTCCTTGCTGAAATCAAAGAATTCAAGAGCTGAGATCAAATTTAGACCCCAATGGGATAGAATTTCTTGTGATACTCAAACATATCAGTTAGATTTTTAAAGATCATGCCCTACTTTCAAATGGAAAATGTATTTGTGCTTACTTTTCTTTGTACACTTAAAAGTAGATATTTGCTTTGATTTTTTTGTTGCTTGTTTCTAATAACTGATTCACAATAAAAGTCAAGGGACTTCCATGTGACTTATTCACAATCTGGATACTCCATACATTGAAACTTCTGACCAATGCTTGATTTGTACAGCAAAAGAACTTCAACAATTATGTTGAATAGAATTCATGATGATTGACATGAAGTAGAATTGTCTTGGAATGAATTCCTCCATTAAAGGGACATCAGGTGTCTTGTTGAAGAATCAGACACAGGACCAGCTGAGGAACAATAACCTAAACATTGAAGTTATTCAATCCAAAGTGTAGTATCTTATTGTACTAGATGTCATATGACACTTTTCTGACTTTAGACTTATTAACTAAGAATAGTAGTTAACTGTGATTTTTTTCCCAATGCCTAATTTTCATCTCTGTTTATTAAGTGAGATTATTTTCACAGATGTAATTTAATTGTTGGAGGGTGGGTGATTCATCAGTATTTTGGACTTCTCAAATCACTGAGACAAAAGAAAAATAATTATTATGATTTCTGATTACCATGGAAAGACTGGCTTGCTAGACAATAATTAAAGCAAGATATGTGAATACAGATATAGACATATAGAGCTAGAGCTAGATAGAAATTGAGATTGAGATATAGACGACTGAGATAGAGACTGAGATACAGCTCAATTGTTGATGGCTGGGCAACAGGCAATGTTCTTGCTAGGGCTGGGGGCTGAGTTTGAGTGCATATTGGGTCACTTACAAATACCGATAACTCCAACTCCAGGCAACCCAATACCTTTGCATTCACATACATGTATGTATACATGTGTACGCACACACATGTAACTGAAAAGAAACTAATGGAAATCAAAAATCTTAAAATGACCACCACACCAATGAAGAAAGACTTAGCTCACATCTACCCAGAAGTGACTATATTTACTGAGACTATGTCTAGTGTAAAAAACACTGAATGGCTAGCAAACCAAGAAAGTTATACATATATGACTACTATAATGAAACACATCACTGTAGGACAGAATATATGTGACATCCATTCTTTGCTTTTTCTCTTCTGATACACAGAAGATCTATAGTAGCTGAATTTACAGGTACAGAATATCCACATGGATATGTTGGTGATAAGAATTTGTGTTTTCTACATTTAAAGAGAGAAGAAAAGCATTTCCCATTAGGCAAATGGATTTTACATTCTGGTTAGAATTATTTTGATATTGTTTACTTTTGATTGCTATTTTTAAGTGTTGATAGTAGGGCCTATCTTGCAAAGTTGTCAAAGAGAAGGACTTTTTTTATAATCTGAATGAGCTATTTCCTTCCTAGTTTCCCTCTCATTGTCTTTGTTAGGTTTCTCTAACTGATGAAATTATGACCAAAGCCAACTTAGGGAGAAAAGTGTTTATTTGACTTACACATCCCAATCAGAATTCATCACTGAGGGAAGCTAAAGCAGGAACTCAATCAGGGAATGAACCTAAAGGCAGGAACTGAATCCAAGATAGTACAGGAACACTACTCACTGGATTTCTTCCTAAGGCTTGCTCACCTTCTTTTCTTATACCACCAGAACCACCTACAGTGGGGAGATCCTTCTCACATCCATCATTAGCCATGTAGTGCCATCTGACCAAGGCATCTCCTTGATCCCTGTTTCTTCTGCACAGATGACTCTAGTTTATGTCACATCCACAAATTTGACCACCACATCCACTTTTCATTCTAAGAGGAGCACATTAAAGTTCCAAGAAGTTATTTCTAGCTAGTCTCTTCCCTTCTCTTCCCTTCTCTTCCCTTCTCTTCCCTTCCCTTCCCTTCCCT
>NW_021604591.1:8439827-8442348 GCF_004785775.1 Grammomys surdaster
CTTCCCTTCCTCTTCCCTTCCTCTTCCCTTCCCTTCCCTTCCTCTTCCCTTCCTCTTCCCTTCCTCTTCCCTTCCCTTCTTCTTCCCTTCCCTTCCTCTTCCCTTCCCTTCCTCTTCCCTAACCTTCCCTTCCCTTCCTTTTCCCTTCCTCTTCCCTTCCCTTCCTCTTCCCTTTCTCTTCCCTTCCCTTCCCTTCCCTTCCCTTCCCTTCCCTTCCCTTCCCGTCCCTTCCCTTCCCTTCCCTTCCCTTCCCTTCCCTTCCCTTCCCTTCCCTGTCTTCTGTTCACAGAAACCACTGTGGGTTGATAAGAAAGCAGGGAGAAAGGAGACACTAATCTCTTTTGTGCCACAGCTGGAGGTGGTGGTTGCTCTCCTTCAGGAGTGGTAGCTTTTCTTCACTGTTCCAGGACTGATCAAAAGAGGTTTTTTTGTTGTTGATTCTATTAGCCTCAGTTTTGCAAGACCATCTCCTTCCTTGTAGTCACCAGTTTAACAAAATTAAATGCTTTCAAGAATTTCTAAACTTCATTTGCATCCCCGTCTTTTAATCCTCCATCTTCCTAGCATCCTTATGCTTTGCCCTGTGCCCTGCATTGAATGCTGTTTTTTTTTCTTTTTTTCTAGAAACAGTGGTTTATCTTTTACTGCCTGAATCTGGCATGATACAATCATAAAATGACTGAGTCACTTCCTTGTTTTACACCCACATTCCATTAAGACCCAAAGGAAAGTGACTAGTTCTTATATTAGCAGTCTTTAAAAGAAAATTGTTTCTCAGAAGCCATCAAAAAGTTATTCTCCACTCTGTGCCCAAATTCCATCATATATCAATTCTTATGCCAAATGCTGTAGTCTGAGAATGAAATGTAGTCATGGGACAAGACTTTAATTTTCTAACCAACATGTGGGATAAAGTGCATGGAACCCCATTTAGATAAAGTTTCATTGTGGATGCATGGTCAGACTTACATGAGCTTGAAACTTTTAGGCTTCATGGTAGAGGCTGTGTAGCTGTTTGAATGAGAGCAGATATGCATGCATTCTGGAGACGTTATCTGCCTTGTAGTGTATGTGTTTCATACCTGCACATTGTACCTACTTTTAAAAACTGCCTGTTTCTTTAAAAATTGTGAGATCAGCCTGATTTTGTTTTTTAATAAAAATAGTCAAGATTGAAAATTTTGATTGTCATTCAAAAGGCAAGTGTCAAACATTTCTTGAATGGAGGTTTAGAACAATGTGTCAAGATTTTCAGTGTCTGTTCTTTGACAAGGTTTGAGGTTGAGCTTCAGTAAGATTGTGAAAATAACGACAATATCAGTGGAGATTTGCTTGTTCAGTAGCCTTCATTTTTAACTCAGAATAAAACATTGTTAAAGAAACTCTACAGAAAAGAAATGTGTAGATGTCTGTTTGTACATAGAGTGAAGACATTTCCATAGGCAGAAGGACATCACTTGTATTGAGATAGGGAGCCTAAATATTTGATAGGCATTTATTGTCATCCTTTTAAATCACTGAAACTCCTTTTCAAACATCTTGATCCCCATGCTAAAGGTAAATCTTCATCTACCACCTTCAAGCTTAAGTCAGAACTCGGTGTTTTGACTCACTGAAGAAAGCATTTTTCTTCCATTAGCAAGGATAAAGTAGAAAACTGAGAAAAATAGTGTGGACTTTGCATTCCAACTGTGCATACTAGGAACCCAACCCCATCACTTGGCAGTTTGGTCCTCTGATGCAAAAATTATCTACAACAGCATAAATATGATGGTCACTTTTAATGTCGTTGGACCCAGCCTTGATTAAAAAATACCACGTATTTTAAATTCTGTATTCTAAAACTGTCAAAGATCCTATTCATTTTGTGTCTTAACAGGTGGAAAGCACTTTCTCCAGTTTGCAACACTAGTAAATAATCTGTAAATGACATTGATTATGATTATGTATTTTCCAATCATATTTGGTAATTAAAACTAATGTAGACAATACTATAAACTGCCAATCAAGAGAGACTGTATTCAAATGGAAGTCAACCATTCACAAAATATTTAAGGTTGCATGTGTTTGAGGCTTATTGTAGTTTTCTACTTTGTAACATCTTAGATTGTGTGACTATTCTGTGTAAAATGCAGAAGCTAGTCCTGGGCCAGGTCAACTGATTGTTTACTTTCTTTCTATAATGATGATAAACTAGACTCCAGATGCAAACAGGCTTTGCTAAGTTTGCTTAAGTCTTAGAATTACCACACATGCAAAGGAATTATCAAGGAAAGCTCAGGAAAAGGAGGTTGCTCCTTAGTTCACTACAACCTAGTGTTTATTCTTTATGCAGCAGGTGACATGTTCTGTTGGCTTGTGAGGAAAATAATGATCAGTCTCAGCTTCTCTGTCTTTAAAATAAAGGGACTCAGTAGGAAAGGGTCATCAATAAAATAAAATACCTTTATTCTAAAATTAATCATCTCTCCTCCCTCTCTCTCTCTCTCTCTCTCTCTCTCTCTCTCTCTCTCTCTCTCTC
>NW_021604591.1:8442358-8460662 GCF_004785775.1 Grammomys surdaster
TCTCTCTCTCTCTCTCTCTCTCTCTCTCTCTCTCTCTCTCTCTCTCTGTATCTTGAGGTCAGAGGTTGACATTGGGTATTTTCCACCATCACTTTCTACTTTATTTACAGAGGCAAGGTATCTTACTAAACCTGGTGCTGACTAACATGTCTAGTATGGGCAATCAGCTTGTTCTGAACAATCCTTGTCTTTTCTGCAAGAAACAAACTCATTAGAACAGCATAGTAAGTGAAAAGGAAGTTTGTCTTTTCCCAAAGAATGTTTCTTAGAACTCTTGTCAGGACAGGTGCCGTGAGGGAAAGAGTTCCTTAGTCATATATGTATCGGGAACACTATTGATAAGGTAATTGCCTTACATAATCTCTGTGATTTGTATAATTTCTAAATGAAAATGAAAATTGATACAAAGTGCTGTTAAAATATGCTAACTTGAAAAAGGAAAACATCTTATGCAAGTAGCTCATAACAGACTTATTTATTCTAAAACAGTCAAAGATAAATCATGTAATATGTTTATTTTTAAACAACACAGGTTTTCTTAAAACAAACACATGTGTTTATCTATGGGTATCAATAATAATTGTGTCTGGAAAAATAATGTGTAGAATTGATATTTTATATGCCCTAGTCAGAGAAAATAAGAACTGCAGAAAAAAGTTATCTTAGATGAATTAAGACTTAAAAGAGTACATACAAATAACTAAAGTGAGAGTTTCAGTGTTTGTCTATCTTTTAAACAATAGTATAAAACTAGTGACTGATCCAAGAATAAAGTAGACTTATATAGAGTACAACTGACAGATAGTCAGTTGGCTAAGTCTGACATAATTAATAGGTTATTAAAGTTGAAAATGTTATGGTAGCTTTCTCTGTATTTTCTCAAAATTAGAGTCAACTAAGAAGTACGACAGTAGGTGAATGGGTAAACTTTGTCTCAGCCAGTATTATATGGGATATAATTTGATTATATATTATATATCATATATTGTATATCATATCTCATATATTATATATTATATCTCATGTACGTATATTATATATCATATGTTCTATCATACATCATATATTATACATCATATATAATCCCATATAGCATACATCATATACCATACATTACATTACATATCACATTTTACATACTACACATTACATATTACACATTACATGACATATGATATATTACATATTATATATATATGTTACCAGATGAAAGGAACTTGTTTGAAAAATTACTTACAGTTCAATTCCACCAGTCAGACAACTTAGAAGGTAGTGAAATTGAGGGTAGAGTAAAAAGACAAAAGGGGAATGGTTGTCTAGATAAAGGTCTTAGTGATTAAGAGTATACACTTCTTGCAGAAGACCTGGGCTCAGTTCTGAGCACCCACATTGTGTAGCTTATAACCACCTTATAATCTCCCAAACAAGGGATCTAGCATCCTATTTTAGCTTCTCCAGACACCTCCATTTATGTGAACCCGCAAACATATACACATAATTAGAAGATTAAAAAATAATCATAACCAGAGACAAATGATCATCAGGGAGTGAAAATAGACAGGGATTGATAGAGCACTGAGGTGTTCTAGGGCAGTAGAATCATTCCTTGTGATTCTATGGTTTGTGATACATGTGATTACATTATCTGTAAAATCCAAAGTATGCAACAAACCAAGAAGAAACTACTATAAATTCAGGACTTGGGGGATAATAACGGGTCAGTATAGAAGGAAGATGATTGTGTGGAGATTTGTAAACAATTTATAGACATCCCACTCTCCACTCAGTTTTGCTGTGAATATCAGGTAGAACCCCTATTACAAAGAGACATTTCTCAGGAGAACATCACAGAAACAAATCTTCAAAGCTGACAGACTGAATAAGGGCCCCATTCTACAGAGTTCTGACATTTAAATGTATAAGCTCTCGGTGTAATTTTACTTAAGATTGTCAGTGTTGTTTGGAAATCTTTTCTAAAAAAAAATCTAGATGTCACACCATTGCAGATAAAATTATCCTTAATTTATATGATACTTTTCCATTTGAACACAGATTTAACAATACTCTGCTATTTTTTGACATTTATTTATTTTGAATGAATGAGGGAAGGGGGAGGCTGATGTTTTTTCTGAGGGCTGTATATAAGGTCAACAGTTTGAATCCAGAAAAATCAAAGATGTAAAAGATAATGGCCACAAGCAAAAGAAATAAAGACATATAGTAAAGAAAAAAAGATAGCTTTGTGAAGTCCAATGACAGATATGATATTATATATAACATTTATTCTATAATTTGAAAATAAATGACAAATTTCATGTTCTGTTTGGATTTTCAATAGAAATAGGCAAGAGGGCTTCTCTTCTTTCAAAATACAAATGAGTTATTAAATTCCTTGGAAGCAGAAAGCAAAACTATCAGCTGCCATTTGCCTGATTGTGCCTTACTTAAATAATTCCTTAGACAATCTGACAGACAACAATTAACATGTGATAGGCCCAGTGTATGAGAATTTGGAGATGGTTTTGCAGTGTATTTATAATTAACACTAATTTAAACATTACATGAACAAGAAGCTTACAAATTGTTATCGAATTTCTTTCAATAATATCTTATAGTTGTGATATTCACTACAGAGATATTCAAGGGAAATCTCATTTTCACAGAGAAGTACATAGTGTAGACTGACGGCCAATTAGGGCAGAATTATAATGTATGCCTAATTAGCAGAACTAGAAATCTATACATTTCAGATTAGACCCTCCAGACTCACCTAAACAATTGGGAAAAATATCACAGTAATATCTGGACAGTGGTGACACAAGTTTCTTTTTTTTTTTTTTTTAATCCCAGCACTTGGGAAGCAGAGGCAGGTGGACCTTGGATCTTTGAGTTTGAGACCAGCCTGGTCTTCACAGAGTTTCAGACCAGCCTTGGTTACACTGATAAACCTTGTAGCTAAAATAAAAAAAAATAATAAAAAATAAAAACAAAACAAAAGCAAAGATCTCAGTAATAATATCAGAAAAAAATTCCCAGCCCTTTAATGAGGGCCCTACAGGAAGGGGCTTAACTCCTGAATGATCTGCATAGGTGACAGAAGGCAGGATGGGGTTCCACACTCAGAAAGACCGTACCACGTGGCAGCAGGAGGCCAGAAGGAAGTACCATGTAGCTCTGCTATGGGTTTCTCTGCTTTTATAGAAGCCATTTACTAGCCATATCCTTGCCAGTTCAACAAGATCTTGCAAGTGCTTACTCTAAACCAATGATTTTTTTCGAACTCTCGTTGAAGGCCTGCTGCCAGTCTGGTCCAGTTCATGGGGTCATATATTATAGTACAAATTATTTTAAGTGATCTGTATATTTTATTTATTTAGCTAGTTAGTCCATTTATTTTATTTATCTGTTTACTGTTCCCCACCCCTGAGTATTTCTTCAGTTCCTATAGGCTGAGGGCAAAGAAAAGGAAATGAGGAAAGAAAGCTGGCCTGCCTGCGGTGCTACTGTCCGTGGTCCTGAAGCACGATTTGTGATAAAGATCTTTAGAAATCATCGTTTAGATTGCATTTGATATTGTCCATTTTCCCCTAGACGTTTTAAATGTGATCAGCGGCTATGGGAAAGGAAAACACAGTCATGGAGATATTGATGAAGAAAGAAGAGGAGCACAGAGAGGTAGTCTAGAGACAGTAAAACACTTGAGTTCCATGTAATTTCCTAACAACTGAAAATGTTCAATCTAGGAGCAACAGTGAATGAAAATACCGCGACACAGGCAAGGATAAAAGGGCATTAGGAACACATGTACCTAGTGATTCAGGGTCATCTATCATCAGTATATCATCAGTATAGCATGAACAAAAGATCTAAAGGCTGTGGACAAGGATTCCAGATGGAATAAGTGTAGGCTGCATTCCAAGTTGCCAGAAGCTTTCTTCCACTTTTTCTGCTTTGATGTAGTACAGACAAAGCCAAAGTTGTCTTTCGGCACTGTGATCGAACAAAGACAATTGTAACTTATTCTTCTTCCTGTATGTAGCTGTGTACGGTTTTTGCCTCTAAGCAAATCTCCCTGTTAGACCCCCATCACCAAGCTCCCAGTACTTCTTGCTGTCAGGGCGCTCATGTCTCTATGCATGTTCCCAACTCAAGTAACCCCTATGAAGACAGAGAGTGACCTTAAACATTTTGAATACTTCAACATGCCTCGAGTGCTTAATACAGATAGCTACAATTCCTTTCACGGAAACTGCGTTCACAGAGGCTTGTTAAACAGCCACAGTCCTGATTTCTCTAACAGTTTCATTCTCTCCCAGGTTCTCTGGTATTCGGGGCTACAGGTCCACCTGGGCTGCACCGGGCTCTGGCCTCCTGCTGCCACGTGGTATGGTCTTTCTGAGTGTGGAACCCCATCCTGCCTTCTGTCGCCTATGCAGATCATTCAGGAGTCCAGCCCCTCCCTGCAGGGCCCGCATCAAGCTCCTGGTCCCCGCCCAGAGGGTAACGCCATTGCCATGGAGACGGCACCTGCGCCCTCTGTGGCTCCTTTCTCCAGTCCCTCCCCTCTGGCGCTCCCGGGCGGCGCGCGCCCGCGTGCTCATCCTTTAGCAGCCCGGACGAGTCACGGGCACGAGCGAACGAGCAAGCAAGTGAGCGGCCGCGCGTGCGCACTGGGCACCTCCCCTAGCGGCGATCCGGGCCGCTGCCGCTCGCTTGGGCAGGACGCGGGGCGGGCGGGGGGAGGGGGGAGCGGCTTTGCTGGCAGCACTGAGTGAGGCGGAGACCCGGGCGGAGCGGGCGGCACCGCACCTCGGCCAGAAGCAGCTGCAGCAGCTGCCCTAGTCCCCACCGCCGCCTCTCCAGCCGCTTCTGTCATTCCGCACCAGCTGCTGCAGACAGAGGACGAGGAGGAGGAGGCGAGAAACTCCCACCGACCCACAGAGGTGAGTCCCGGGCAGAGCATCCTCCATCCTTGCCTGCCTCCCTCCCTTCCTGCCTCCCTCCCATCCTTTTCGTCCTCCCCTCCCTCCCGCTCCCCAGCCCTCCCGCCCTCATCCTTCCCAACATCCCTCTCTCCTCTCCGCTCCTTTCTCCTTTCCAGCCTTTCTTTCATCCCTTTCTTCTCTCACCCAGCCCTACTTCCTTCCCACCCTTTCTTTCTTCCCTGTCTTCCTTTTAGCCACTCACCCTTCAGCTCATCTTTGCATAGCTTTTATCAATCTTCTTTTCATCTCCCCCCTCCTTTTCTTATCCTCACCCCCTTCCCGGAGGGTGGGATGGTGTACTAGGCATCCTTGCCTAGTACAACTGTCCGGATCAGGGGCTTCTTGAAAATTGGTTTCCTGTACCAAGAGACGCACGCTCGCGCAGAGGATGCCCTGCAGGTCTTTACATTGTCAGGATTAAGGGTCAAGTTGGATAGAGTACTGGGAACTGGAAGGAATAGAGTCCAGGAACAATCTATGGATATGTGCTATAAAGAGTGGGGGTGGGGAGGTTGTCACTTAGATATGTTTCCAACCGTCCCCCACTCCCCCCTTCAACAGTTTCTTCCTTTCTTTTTTTTTCCTCCTGGGGATTACACATTCCCAGTGTGTATCACACTAATTTAAAACCCAGCCTTTTCTGCTTTGATTGTCGTCTCCATGAGAAACCACAAGGAAAGAGAAGCCTAGAAGGGAACAAGAGGAGAAAAGAGGGGAGGGGTGAGGAAGGTTGGCAACAGTGGAAGCCTGAATCCCTTCCTCTAGGCCTTTCTGGATTGACGTTTTCAAACCACCCGCCTAATATTCAGCTTGGACTTGAACCTGTGTATCCTTGGCTCCGTCACTACTTCACAGACAGAAACTCTCTCAACTTTAATACCGGTGCATTACACGCTGTGTTCTGCTTGGTATGCAAAACACCCAGAGAACTTGTTTGAGGAAATGGAAAGATAACACTTTTTGTTCATCCCTGGTTAACTTCAAGACACTGAGAATGGCTAGCCAGCTACTGAAGAATGAGGCTGTACTCTACCGTCTTGTAAACATATCATTTTGGTAACTTTAGCTGTATGGTAGGATTTTTCACAGGCACCCTCAGTCCTGCTCGGCCACCTTATAGAAATCCTGATATTTTGGGGGGAAAATGTTGTGAGTGATTTGCTTATTCCTAGATGTATTTACACTAATGGGAAAGTTAAATTACCTCTAGGAGGGTTGTTCTGAAGAATTTTGAAATTTCAGTCTGTTTTGCATCAGTTACTTGCACTGAATCTTGTATTTCACATTGCTGCCTTCAGCGTCACTTCAGCACATTTCAGTCTTTATCAAGGAAGGCATGGCGGTGTTTCTGTTTGCAAATGTTGTTTCTAAAAATCTTAACATAAATGGTGGCACAGCATGCTGCTTCAGTGTATCATCTCAGTAGGTCCAATTGTGTGCATACAAATAAACTGAAAGATCAAAGACTTAGTTTCCCCTATTCAGACTCTTCTGAATGATAACACCTTCCCCAACCTTAAGTTTAAAATAGCTACATTTTCTTGTATAAGTAGCATGTGCAGAGGGACAAAAGCTGGATTCACTGAAGTTGCAGTCAATAAATATAGGATGGAGAAAGTCGTGAATTTATTCCTCTTGTTGAAATTTTGATGACATTCCAGCAGTGTAATAGGCAGTTTTGCATTTTATGTGACTGTAAAGTAGGAGTTGGGATGAAGAGAGTTGCCTTCATACATGACAGAGTGCCGACCTGCCTAAACGGCTGATACTGATGGTCATGTGTGTTAGTATTTGGGAAGTATATTATATTAGGAAATAAGAGAAGCCTCTCCCCTTCACCTTTCCTGGAGGAATGCAGCTCTTTTCATGACTTCTCAGGTTTATGATCCATGTGGCAGAAGCTTGAATTATTGGTCACTAATGTCTCCAGGTAGAATTGTGATCAACTGTGTATGTGTTTGAATATTAGTTGACACTGAATTCCATATAGGTGTGCTTCTGCAGTTTCTGTTCCTTTTCTTGCCCTAAGTTTCAGCTGTGGCAATCATATATGGTGATAATAAGTTTGTTTTGTTCTAACTTTCAAAGGCCATTCTGCCTGCCAACCAAGTACACTCGATTTGTGGAGTTTTGGGTGTAGGAGGAGCAGTTCCTCCTCAGTCTGTTTTTTTCTATGTTGCAAATTTTCTTCTCAGAATGATGAGGGAGGATTTCTGATAAGAATACAGTGCTCACTATGGAATGAAAGGCATATTTTATCTGACTCTTGTTTATAAATATTCATTAATATTGTGAAAGGAGAGTGAAGTTATTAAAGAAATAGAAAATGAAATATTTTGTTTATGACAATATCTTAGGAGTGTCGATGAGTTAAATGAATAAAATATGAGCTAGAAAATGAATTAATGCATAAAAAGTAAATTTGATGGAGCGGGGATATAGCTGAGTGTTAGTTTTCTTGCCCAGCATGATCTAGGCCCTTGGCTTGTTCCACAGCACCCCCAAACCAGAACACAAACAACAAAAATGCAGCTTGATCCCCTAACAAACACATTTGCATACATGCACTAACTTCTTATGAATTTTATTTCCAGAAGCATCTGTTTATAATTGCATGGGCCTTTAGGATACAAACAAAGACCACATTGGACATGCTATGGAACCTTACCTGAAATATTCTGCATATATTCTCTATATGTCCCTCCCTTCAAGCTCATAACAGACATGCAAGCTAATACTGACTAGTGTGAGCTGTCGAAAGAAGTGGAAAGAAGAAAAAGACACTGTCGTTGGCCTCAGCTTGTAGGCTAGGTGAAGATAAAAGGTATTTGCATGAGGTCCAGTTTCACAGCTGCAAAGAGCCAGATCTTTGTAGAAAGCTTCCAAACTGAGTTCAGCTTCTCTTGCTTAAGAACACTATGTGCTTTACCTGCTGTTAAGAAACTTGCTTTATCAATGAGATGAGATTACGATTTATAGAGTTTGTTTAGAGGTTAAATCTGTTTAGCATAAAACTTGAAGCAAAATATGGTTTTTCATTAGCATTATTTTAATTAGGAGGACAGGTTTTAAAGCATTCTAGCATATTATGTAGAATTATGCACTGTGGCTATGGAAGAGAGACATGACAGTAGTTCTGAAGGGGTGAAATTTCTGTGTGACCAGGGAAACTGTTTTATTTAGTAGAAGGATTCAGGCTTGTATGGAGATCGCAGAGAAGAATGTCAAGTAGTGTGGAGTCAGAGAAGAGATGGAGGAGAAAGCCTAGCATGACCGGAGAGAGGTACATCAACAAGTCTATTCATTTTCTAGACTGTAGGTTAAATTAATGAACACTTTAAAAAGTGTTAAACATGTCATCATAGTAAATATTCTACCACCTTGGACAGGTCAATTGATTGTCCTTTGGGATCGACTTTTACCAAACATCTGGTTTTAATTTTATTTCTATGTCTTATCATATCTAGGACTCCATGCTTCCATAATACACAGAACTCAAATCTTTGCCACAGGCAGACTCACAATATTCTTTCATGGGTTTTCCTTAAACTGTAAGACAGAGGAAACACTTGACTTTTGCTAGATAATAATGGTTAATACTGTTGTTATCTTACCTCTCTTTCCTTACTCCATGGGTGTTCTAAGACCATATCTCTGTGAAGATGTTCTATTTAACATATGCAAACCAGAACTTCTTGAAGTAATTATATTTCTTGGAGCTTTATGTTTTACTCATGACATTGCCTCATTACTAATTTTCCTTTTCACAGAATGCAAAAAATATTACAGATGCCAAAAGAGAGTGTGCTTTTTAGGTGCTTTATTGGTATATTAACATGTGGTGACAGCAAGAAGAGTTGTCTGGAACTTGTCCTGATCAGGACAAGAATCTGTACAAGATGGAGGGGCAGAGAGATGATTATAGACAAAAATCTGTTAGTCAACCTTCAATTTTGGTTGAAGTTCATAAACAGTCTTGTGATGTTTCCGCATCTAACAGGGAAAAAAGATGGAAACTGAATAATTGTATTACTTCTTTTGAAAACAGATTTCCAGGAGTTCTCCCTCTTCCTCTGCAACAAAGTTCAAAGTGACAGTGATTATGTGTTTATAGAGTTGATCTATTCTGTTTTAATAGATGCACACAACTTTATTTCTTTCTCCCTAGTAGTGAAAAGTTTACTTAGTCATAAACCATAACAGTTATATTAGTCATAAGCAAGTGTATATTTCCAAAAATGAATAGTATATAAACTCTAATGTTAAAATATTCATTAGTAGTATCATCTCCACTATTATTTTACACTTTCACAACATAAGTCACATGTATAAGTCACTCCATCTTCTTACTACACCTCTCTGCACAAATATCTCTCAAATATGCTGATTGTTTTGTTTGGGACCCACTGAGACAAACTAGAACAGTGTATATGTCAATGGTCTAGAAAGGTCCACTGGTCCTATTGTGATCATCAGGTGAAAGGCAAGCAGTGCCTCTGTCTTGGACAGATTGTTGATGATACAGATCTTGGGGATGTCCAGTACAGGTAGCTACAGATGTGAGTTAATGGAGATAATGGCTGTGTGTAGTCTAAAGAATGACATTTCACAGCCCTTTCAATCTTCCACCTTTTATACACTGCTGACCCTCTCTTCCAATGTTCTGAATCTTAGAGGAGTTGGCATGAGTGACTAGTTTAGGGATCTGGTGTTTTTATTTTCTACTTGGAATTCAATGTCTGTATTCTTGAAAGATTCCACAGGCTAAATAAAATATTTCAACTGTGTCATTTCTACTTGGTTCTGCATTAAAGCAACAGACGTCTTTGAAAAACAAGTATGTTGGGTATTTTCAGTTTCCTACTATGAAGTTTTGCCTTTCAACATCAATTTGAACACAACCACAGATGTGTTTTTTACACCTCTTTGAAATGATTGCTTAGGGCATATTATAATAACAGACAGTGATAGTCTTATTTTATAACACTTAATATTTTGGGTACTCATATTGATTTGAAGGTTTGATCCATAAATACAGCTCTTACATCACTACTTTCATGTGTATTAACAATAGGAACTTTCATGTGTGAAATGTGATTGTTTTTCCAGCTAAAGATAGTTAACAAATGGGAAAATTGAATACAGATGACACAAAATGGGCTAATTTTGTGTATTGATCTATAAAATGTATAACTGCTGATTAGTTAGGGGTCTCTTATACTTTTGCTGTCATAATACTAGAACCCATGTTTAATTGTTTTCAACACACACACACACATATTTAATTTATCTTTCTTGTATCTGAATATATTTTCAAGGTGTTTGTGTCTTTATGCTTGTGTGTGTGTGTGTGTGTGTGTGTGTGTGTGTGCGTGTGTGTGTAGTAACATACCATGGCTTACATATGGAGGTCAAAGGACAACCTTGGTTGTCAGTCTTCTACTCTGAGACAGGATTACCCATTGTGATTCTTCTTTCTGAAACTCCTGTCTCTATGTAAGATTTAGGAGATTACAGATACATGTTACAGTACTTTACTTGGATAATACGATTCAACTGAAGTGTGCATACTTGTGTAGCAAGCATATAATTTATCTTCTTGGCCTATTTACATATGCATTTGTGTATACATACATAGTGTAACAAATAGCTTTTAGAACTAAAACATGGCCGAGAAATGAATGTAAATCACACATAGCATATGTATGGCTGTCAGAGGAGAGTTTGATGGAGTCACAGGGTTTGAACTCACAAACCTTTTCAAATACATTTCTTTACCTCCATGGAAAGCCTGCCTTCATTAGTTTTAGCAAAACCTTCTAGTTATACTCCTGTGAGTGTGTGTGTGTGTGTGTGTGTGTACACACGTGCACGCGCGCGTGCACGCACGAGTGCTTGCAGAGATTAGAAGTTGATGTTAGATATTTTCTTAGATCCTGGTTGACTTCATTTATTGAAACAGTCTCTTGCTGAGCCAAAAACTCACCAATTTGGGATAATCTAGCCACCTTTCCTAGGAAAGTTTCCTATTGCTTACTCTAGATTGCTGAGATTACAGCTGGTCACTATACACACCCAACATTTATGTGAGTGTTGTGGACAAAGACTTAACTTCTCAGACTTCTGCAACAGCTGCTTTAGCCACTGAGCCATATCTCCAGGCCAGGTGTTTCTTTTCTTCACCCAAATGATGAAAATTTAAAAGCCACAGAGTGGCACTAAGGAGGAAGCACAGTGATTAAGAACATTGCTGCTGTTGCATAGGACCCAATCTGAAGCTTCTGTTTTCTACAGGTACCTGAACTCATCTGCACACTCCAACACGTAACACATGCATAGTCATATAATTAAAAATAAAATAAAATCTGAAAGAAAAAGGAAGGTCACAGCATTAATCATGAGGTTTTTAGATAAAAATTTCCAACACCAAGTTTTGGGAAAATGTGAAGCAACTGTATACAACACTTACACATGACTGATGACAAGGTAACACTTTGGAAAACAGTTTGACACATCTCCTAACTTTAAAAGTCCATGACTGAGAAAAATAAAAAAGAAAAATCTTTTATATTAAAAACTTGTGATAGCTTTATTCATTGTATCTTTAAAATCAAAACATTTGGAAACACTGTCAAATTCCCAAGGTTATTTCTTTCAAAAAGTTAGCAAAGCTCCTGCTCCTGCTGCTAGTGGTGATGTCTGTATGAGTTCATCAATACATTTTGAATAGCAGTTGTGTGAGATCTGTCCACGAAGGGAAAGAAATGCATTTGAAAGGGCCCGTGAAATTGGGCATAGAGTGGTGGGGTTGGTCTTGGGTATAAAACTGTGTTCAGCTCTTACTTTCTGGCCTGCTCTCTGGCCTCTGTCAGCCTCATTCACCGCCAGTACTAGGACAGCTGCTCTAGTTTCTAACAGACTGCAGGCAGTAGCCTCTAAATGAGGGAACTTTTGCCAGAAGCCATCCTGCAGCATGCTCTCTTATCTGACTGCTCAGCACTGGGCAAAGCAAGGGGAAAGGTTGATGAGCAGGAGACCTTGCATGGTTAATAAGCCTTGCTGTTTAGTTTAAGTGTATTCACAGGCTGTGATGGCACTCTTGTGCTTTTGGACGGAACCTGAAAAAAAAGACCCTGTGCATTTTGGGACAGCTTATTATTTGGGCATGTGAGCAAAAACAGGTATCAGAAGGTACTCTGGGACAAGAGGAAGAAATTCACATTGTAGACCAAAGCCTGAGCTGGAAGGGGAGGGAAAGCAATTTAGACTCAAGGCAACAGTTAAAAAGTGGGCAAGCACACAAATATTGTCAAGTATTGAGAAGCAAGAAGGACCCATGGGGTTGGGACAGGAGGTGAACATGAGTGTTGGCAATTGTCTGAGTTCCAGGCAAGCAAGCTTGATTGCAGTTTGCTCATCTGTGAAATCAAGACCTCAGGCAAAGAGGTTTATATGTTTTGCTTATTCAGGGTGAAGCCAAAACAGTAATTACTTTATCACTGTTTTCAAAAGTCTTTTTCATGGATAGAAACTGTAGCTTCTTTTTTTCTAACATTTTTTTTCTATTACACTCCCTTCACAATTACTTGTTGATTGAATTAAGGCTTTTAGCCCATTCAATCTTTGAATAAATCCTACAGGTTTCAGTTCAAATAAATCAGTCACTCACCAAATGCTTCAATGTAAGATATGAAAAGCAGTGTGTGTGTGTGTGTGTGTGTGTGTGTGTGTGTGTACGTGCACACACGCATGTGCGCGCACAGAGCATCAGGTCAGAATCCATACAAGAATTAGACATGGTATTTGATCTCACAAATTGACAACCTGCACACATATATAAAATATTCACTTGAGCAGCTTAATGCTAAACAGCAGAGTGTGTGAAATAATCTGCTAACTCTGAAGTGAAATGGCTCAGCAATCCAGTCTTTCACTGAAGGGAAACTCAGATCTTGCAATAAGAGTATAGAAGTGAAGTTGATCTTACATTAACTTTTCCTTCAGTCCTGTCTTGGTCTGGGGACTGGGGCAGAGCTGTTCCTGCAGGGTGGTGAATCAATGCATAGCAGTGGGAGAGATAGGAAAATAACATCCAAGAGACAAAAGGCTAAGGCTCTGATTGATATCTGCTGAGAAAACAGCTGCTAAGGGAGACACAGGGAGGAGACAGGCTGGGAATGCAGAAATGTTGACACATTGTGTACATGGATGTATCTCAAGAATGAAACAAGGGATACATTGTTTCAAAAGAACAGGATTTGTCTTTGATTCTGACATAGTAACACTACCTACTGTCCAGAAATTGACAAGGAGAACTCCAGTAGAAAACTCATAACAAAACAAAAAATGTAGTCCAACTAGTGGCCCAGTAAATATTTGGTAAATTTCTATTCACCCCTGGCCCACCATAAGTATATTATAGTATATTTTATAGGGTTATCATTTGACAGCACTGCTGAGAATTTACCATTTTGTAACTTATTTTGAAGCTAAATGATTTAAACATTTTTTTCTGGCATAATAAAATTTCTACATATTTTGGAGATAGCATCACATCTATTGGAAATTATATTTATAGTTTTTTAGTATATATAGATAGAAAATGCCGGGTATGCTTTGCCTTCTAGTGTGATTTATGTCATAGTCAACAAATTGAGTTTTGGCAGCCAATTTCTATATGCTGAATGTAGTTATTAGTAGGTATGTAAACAGGCAAGCACATGGATACACACAGATGTACACAGCCACATGCACATGCGCAGGAACACACACATGCACATGCAGATGCACAAAGGCTTTCTTAACTGAGATGATGCATTTACCTATGTGTCATATTGTATATCTAGAAGACCAAAGTCCAGGTTCCAGCACCCTCATTAGTTAGCTTACAAAGGCCTATAACTACACTTCCAAGGCATCTGATACCCTTTTCTAGCCTCCAAACACACTGCATTCACGTGGTTCATACATATACTCAACACACATATAAAATAAATAAATCTTTTTAAAGAGGAAGACATCACTATTGTGGTATATGATTATCTCAGTCATTATTTTCCACTGTTATGATTTGTTCTTCAGTATGTGCCTGCTTGGATTCTTGAGTCTTTGTGCTTCCATAGACAGTTTGTTCTCCTGATTTACTATTTTAGGCAAGGCTGTAAGAAACATCTTTACACAGTTTTACTTTCCACATGGACCAGCGCCTTTTGTTTTAATGCTGCTAACTACAACTGCTAGTTCAGGCAGTGTGTGTACTTTCTACTTTGATAGTTAATGCCAGGTTTCTCTTAAAACAGTACATAAATTCTGTTCCACCTGTGAGCGTGAAGATGCCTGATTCCATACCTCTCTGCAAATACAAGATAATTGTGTGTGTGCATGTATATGTGTGTGTGCGTGTGTGTGTGTGTTTTCTAATAAGTACATGGAAGAGATAGATGTCTTTTATATGCATTTTTCCACTGTGATTTTGAAAAAGTCTTAGTATTTCTGTGTGATGGTCTGATGGTTGTTTCTGCTGAAAGTAGTGTATGTTTTTTAGGTTGAGCTATTTACATGCTTTCACTTTGTACATCTTGTTTGTATTCTTTTGGTAAAGAGAGTTTTGTTATCATTCCCAAAGTCTTAATAGAATGTTGTAGTCCCTGTAGAATAGAGTGTGTTATGGAATCCAAATGGTTTTCTTTCTCTAAAATTTCATATTTCTTATATTGTGACCCTTTAAAAAAAGTCAACTATGGTGGTCCAACAGTTATTAAATTTCAGAATGGGCATTTTTTGTGTTTAACTTTCATTCTACCTTGAAGATAATTTTGAGGGAGAAGTGATGGCAACATTTTGTTAGAGTCTTGTTAGCTTTCAATTTGGGTTCCTGGATCTTTTAGGATCATGCATCACTTTCTTCACAGAAGGAGATCTTTCTGCTTTTGTCCTATTTGTTACCATCTGTGTATAGATTGCTCTGCTTTTACTGTGGAGAATGGAAGTTTCATTAATAATTTCTATTAATTTTTCACTGATAAATAGAACATGTTTCTTGGTTTTTATACATAGTTTGGTTCTGAGTCACTTCACTTAAATACTTTTCTGTTTCAAAAAAGTTGTCTTTTTCACATTTTTTTGGTTGCCAATTTGTGGGGCCATTCTATTATTAAAGTAAGAAACTAAGTGTAGATATAGTAGTTAGTAGTAGAGAACACTGACTCAGTGTACAAAAGGCTGAAAGTTCAACTCTAGTAAAAGTAATAATACTTATTATAATAGTACAAAAATGAGGTAATAGGGCATGGATCAAATACAAATTTGAAAATGAAAAATAAACACTAATTTACATATAGTGTATGGTAATATTATCTTAAAGTATTTTTTTTCTAACACAGATTTAGTGTAAATTATGTATCCTTATATCTTCAATACTTGGTCCAAACAGCTACTTAACAAATGATTTTCAGGTATCTGTTGGGAACACAGTACCTCACAACACTAATACACATAGATTTCTGTTCATGAACTCCTTTTTGGATGAGGTGTATTGTATAAATAAAATCCATGTACTCTCTTGTACATACTGACATGGCAATTTTCTGGGCCTCCCTCTCTGAATATTTTATGGAGATTGTTTCCTATGTAGCTCCCAGGAGTCTGAATGTACCTTTCTAAATTTCTAGCTAGTTGAGTGAGCAATGATCTGCTTGATTTTGAAAATGTTTGATATATTACATTTTTTTAAAAAAATCATAAAAGAACTGTATTTTTTGGATGGCTGGTGTCTCATTTAGCCATTTGTGTACTCAGGGTGCTGTGCAAGACAGTGCTTCAGTTGCATCTAGTGCTGGTTTTAAAGAATGTGGAAGTGTTAACACAGTAGCTAGCTGACCCATTGGATGCCTCAAGTTCTTGAGCAGAGTTTAACTTTATTTTTTTGTCTAAAGACAATATATTTCAAGCTTGGGAAGAAAAGTTCACCTTATTAGTATTCTTATAATGTTCTATCATGAAATTTCTGGAATAGTTTTAAATTATATGTGTATGTGTGTGTTATGTATAGGTATGAGCACATGATTTTAGATACCTATTGAGACAAGAAGAGGATGTTGGCTCTCCTGCAACTAGAGTCACAGACAGTTGTGAAGCATCTGACATGAGTACTGGGCACCAAATGTGGATCCTCTGCAAGAGCAATAGGTGTTCTTAACCACCAACCTATCTCTCCAGCCCTAAAATATCAAATAAAAATTAATAAAAAAACTTTTACTGATTATGCAAATTGAGAAAGTGGACTCATTCCTTTAAAGTGTAATTATTCATCTGGTTTAGATTTTATATGTACATATTGCTAATGTTTTATTATTTCTTTTCTTCCTCTTTCCTTCCTCCCTCTTTTGTGGTATAGGTCAATATTGAGACCATAACAGTAAACTACATTTCCAATATATATTTATGCTGGCATGATTTGCCAAAGTCATGCAAGTGGAGGGATTGAGGAAATGCCTTTATAAGATGAGGCTTTAGGATAAGATATAGGGAATTTTCTTAATCAGTTATTGATGTGGGAGGGTCTAGCCTATGGTGGTGTCATGCCTGGGCTGGTGGTCCTGGGTTCTATAATGAAGCAGGTGGAGCAACACATGGGATCAAGCCAGTAAAACACCATTCCTACATGGCATCTGTATCAGCTCCTGCATCTAGGCGCCTGGATTTTTTGAGTTCTTGCCTTAAATTCTTTTTTATGATGAACTGGTATATGGAAGTGTGAACAAAAGATACCCTTTTATAACTTATGGTCACAGTTTCATTGCAATAACAGAATCTTAAAGGCCGTGTTTATTTTCACTGAAGCTATCCTTGTTAGGAATCCATGAGTCACATAGTGTAGTTAGATCTCATTTTTGGTTTAAAAAACAAGCATTTTTCTTGTTTTTTAACAGAAAAATGAATGAGTAATGAATGTGTATGGGAAATCAGTGGCCAGTGTTAAGGCACAGTTTATGAAACAACAAAAATATCTTTATGGAAGATGGATCACCAGTTTTGAAACTGTTATCTTTAATAGTTCTATTTTTCTGTAAATAATTACACCAATAAGCATGAATTCAAATAACACTAACATTATAATTATGAATAAGCCTTTCAGCCCATAGATAATTTCTGTTTAGATTGTTTGAATAATTTGAGATGGAGCTATTTATTGGATGGAACTTTGATGATGTCTGGATGGCTTTTTACAGACAGTTCTTTTGTACTGTTGCTGTGATGAATAGGTGACCCCTTAAATTCAGGTCTGTCACCGATTACTGTCGCTCTTCATAGGTTGTGAATTATTTTCAGTTAACATAAGTTAGCATGTGAAATGAATGTTCCCTTTTGAATGTGTTTAAAATGCTTACTATCAAAATTATAAATATATGTCATTATTAAGCATTTTATTGGGTAGAGGGCTACTAGAGTAGTACAAGGCTACTTCTTGTAACTTGTTTTCTGGAGGAAGTATAATATTGAATAATATCCAGATATAGAAATCATTTTATATCACAAACCACAAAACATTATTGAACAAAGTTAACAAAAACCTAAATAAAGATAAACACACCAGTATACTCAGGTGAAGAAAACACAATTAAAGACATGAACTGATCCACAGAGTCAGTGCTATTGTTTTCTAATCACTAGCTTAAAAAAGGAAAGAAATTGTTAAGTTCTCTCTAAAGTTCGTTTGTTACACAAACATAGCCAAAGCAAATCTTAAAAATAAACAAAATCCCAAGATGCACACGTAGCGGTTACCAAGCTTGTTGCAGAGGTGTAGGGATTGAGATTGTGTGGCTGTGGAGTAAGAACATAGAGATCCTCAGAGTAAAAGGATACGTTCAGAAATCAACCCATACATTTAAAAACAATTGTTTTTTTTTTTTCAACATGGGTGACAAGGTAATTCAGTGGGCAGGAGCTTAGACATTGGGGGTTGGCCAACATGACTCAACAAGTAAAGTTTCTTGCAATTCTGATGATTGGAACTCAACCCTCAAATCCATGTAGCACACATTCTTATCACACATCATTATGTAAATACAAGGAATAAAAAGGAAAAGTCTCTGGAATAAATAGGCAATGAACGACCCATGTGCAAAAAATGAATTTGGACCATTATTTTATCTCACAAATTTAACTGAAAATGCATCTTATTTCTAAATGTAATAGCCAAATTTAAAACACTTAAGAGAAAGCGTAGGTGTCAATCTTATGGATCTTGAGTTAGGCAGTGTATTCTTAGCTCTCTCTCTCTCTCTCTCTCTCTCTCTCTCTCTCTCTCTCTCTCT
>NW_021604591.1:8461062-8467101 GCF_004785775.1 Grammomys surdaster
ATATAACTTCAATATATATATAAATATATATATATTGAACTTCATAACAGGGTAAAACCTTTAATGTGGTAGAGCCACCATAAAGAAATAAAGAAAGCTGAAAGACACCCTATAAACACAACAAATATGTGTAAACCATGCAAATGGGAGCAGTTTCTACTGCTCCTAGTTAGTATCCAGCATTCTAAACTAAGCAGATGTAAATGTCATTAGTTATTGGGTGACTATAAGTGAAAAGCTGAATGAATACCTGTTTGCAGCCTCTAGACAGATTCAAAGCAAAGATCATAAGAAACAGATGCTAGATAAGTTATAAAGGAACTGAAGTCGAATGTGACATAGTCCAGCCATGTTGGAAAACAGCTTTGCAGTTCCCTTAAATTTAAGTTTAATTTATGACCTAAGATTTCTACTCTTTAGTATGTCCTTAAAAGTAGCAAAGATGAATGTCCCCAGGAACCATGTGCTTTCATGTTATAGCAATATCATTCATTATAGCAGATAAGTAGAAAGAATAAATGAGCAGAATATGATTCATATGTTCAATGAGAGATATATTCAGCCATAAATATGAATACTCACTGATAGGTTAAGAAAGCTAAAAATAGTATGCTAATGAAAAAGCCCAGACACAGTACATTGTCCTTGTATATTTTTTATTTGTATAAAACATACAGAATCATGAAATCTATATGGACAGTGTGTAGACAAACGAATGTCCAGAGTTGGGGGAGGGGAAGATTAGGGACTGGTGCCTGAGAAGCTGATTTTTCTATGTATGGTGTTGAAATCAGTAATGCTTGTACATACACCCTTGAATCACACAATTAGAATATGTAACTATTATGACAGGAAATTTGTTTCTTAGAAATGAAAGCAAACAAATTAATTGATTATTTTTAGCTTTATTAGAAAATACAAATGAAGTCTTGTGATATTTTTAAACACTAATTTTTTTCCAAAGGCTTTACTTTGGTAGTATGCGATGTCTAATTGTAACATTATTTTTTCTGTTTCTCTCACCCATTATATGATATATATTTATAGTAAAATTTTATATATTTATTATATATTTATATGATATGATTGGATCATATTTTTATCATTGATATTTATAACATTATATTCTATGTCCTCTTCTTTGGAAAATCACTCCCTCACCTGGCCCCTTACTAGCTATTTTAGCTCTGTGAGTTTTCTAAATGAAACCAACATATCTGCAGCCTAAAAGCTATCAACCACATAAAGAAAAAACATGAGGGCTTTTCTCCTTGGGTATGGTTTATCTTACTCAAGATGATTGTAGTTCCATTCATTTACTTGAACAATTCATGATTCCATTCATGTTAACATCTAAATAATATTCCACTGTGAGGGGAGAGCTTAAGTTTAATACACAATGTAGAACATAACTGTCCTTTGTTCACTATATTCCTGAAAGTAAATATTTCACTTTGAAAATAATATTTAATTATTCCATTTACACTTATCCAAAGTATGGCTGAGGACATGTTTATTGCCTTTCTTGGGAAAGGTACACGTTTTGGGTTACCAAGATGACTGTAACACTATTTTGATTCTTAGCATGAAGTGCTGATCCACAAATAATGAGAATCCAAAACATGACCAGTGGTGTAGGCATAGTTAGTTATTGTCAGCAACAACATAAACAATTAGTCATTAAATAGAAAATGCACATTTAACTGAGAATTTGAAGAGAATGTAAGAGTTTCCAAAAAGGACAAAGTAGAGAAATACATTATAGGCTGATGATGAAAAAGTAAAGTAATTATAAATTTGAAAACCAGGAAAATAATGCAATTGCAAGAGTTTTTGAGGGGCCCTGGTAAGGAGGCAAAAGGGACACAGAAAAACAACTCCGATTGAATAAATGAGGGAGGACTTCAAGACCAGGGGATGCAAGACACAGAGAACAAAGGCAGAGACAGGGACAGCTGAGTTCTATCACATGTCCTCCTGTTCCAAACAGACTGGGGAGGAATCTCGTGTGTGTTTTGGATGATGCTGATTTTGAAGCGCTCAAGCAATTCTTCGTTAGCCTTTGTGAATGAATTCTGGATTTCTCTGTCTCTGGCATTCACAGTTGAAATCTTGGATCAAAGACAGAGGTGATAATTAGAATCATGGAAATAGATGAAGGGCCCTGGATGTGGCATGGAGCTTGGTGAGAAGCATGGCTCTGCACAGAAATGCCCACTATAACACTGTGAGAAAAAAAAAAGGAAGATAAGAAATGAATGAATCCTGTGTCAATATTTGCCCTTGAAGTCCAGGGAGTCAGCAATGAAACAAAAACACTATCAATACAGATATGCTTTTATATGCTTTTTGTTGAGCTCTTGCCTTTGGTTTTCATCCAAAATGAGCTAACATGAGGAAACCTAGAGAGTAAGACCTAACCTAGAACCCACTTTTCATTTCTATACATGAGATCTCTTCTGATGTCAAATGGAGAATGAAGGGTAGAAATGTCAGAGCAGATGCTATAGGTAGAAGCAGAGAAACTGCATGGTTAGGGTTGCAGAAGCCATGGCTTGTGGACCTGGGAGTGGCAACTGTCGGAGGTTGCCACAGCAACACTCACAAATTGGACCCATGATCAATTTCTGGCTCCTTAGAAGGATTTTCTTTGGTAAGAAGAGTTAGGTTTGCTGTCTCTTCCTCCTGGTCTCTGATCTGTGAGTGGGCAATACTTTTTTTCTAGGCATGCTCTATCTTATTGACTATTGGTATGGGCAACATTTTAACAATGTAGCCTGCTAAGCTAAACTGTAGCTCTTATGGGGTTGGTATTCTGAGAAAAATACGTTGTCTGAAAAAAAATCAAACAAACAAAAAACCAAAGCCTTATCTCTTGTGAACATTTTTTCTCATATGTCTCAAGAAAACCGAGACACTTTACTAATACTGTCTACAGGACCATCGGAGATAGTTTTATCTATGAAAAGGAAGCAAGAGATATAATTAAGAGAGTGCTTGCTGTTCTTTTAGAGGACTTGGTTTTGTTTCCCAATGCTCAAATAGGGTAACTTATGATCCCTTTGTCTTTAGCTCCAAAGGACTGTGTGCCGCTCCTGGACTCCAAAATCACTTGCACTCACAAAATACACACACACACACACACACACACACACACACACACACACACTGGGGGAAGTTTCTCCCACTTTCCCCCAGGTTGCTGTGTGTTATGTCTTATTTGGATAAAGCTGGAGTGCTGAAATCCTTTTATATACTGATTAAAAACTTTATCAGTTGTCACCATGAAGGAAGTAATGATTTAAAGAAAACCTCCCACTAGTATTGGATCAGTGGTGTATACATAGCTTTTATATGCCTTTCTTGAGAATAATAAATGGTGCGCACGTTCATTGTTTCTACATTTTTCTCCTGTAAAACAAATCAAGTTAGAAGCATTTAAATGTAAGGCAGGTTAAGCTCTTAATTCTTACTTTGAATGCAAAGTATTAACAGCATTGGGGAGGGGACAGCCATCAGACACAAACAATAGAATTGGTCACCAAACTTCAGAAATAATCAAAAGCTCAGGCTTTGCATTTATATACCTACTAATTAGGAAATTAAATGATATTTCCATAGCAACAGAGACAATCTCCTTGAACACAAGTTTTATGCCTGCAATAACACACAGCAGGGTCTGTATGAGTGGAAGCTCCAGGTCAGAATTAGGCAAGGCAAGTACGTATTCGCACCTAAGCATGCACACCGGGGTGTTATTAGCCTTGCAATGAAGTGAATAGCTAAACTTACTTTAGGAAATATTTCTTAAATAAACCCTCCAAATGAGTGATGCTGTTTGAAGGATTAAATTAGTTTTTTCTGGAACCTGTAGTTCACATTGCCTTTCACAAATGACTTGTTCACGGCCTAAAGCTCTCCCCTAACGCCCCACCCCCATGTTGATAGACTTGAAGATATGCAGGTAGTTGATTTCTTTTCTGCTACTGTGATAGTGTTCACAGATAAATTAACAGTTAGGTTAGGTCACAGGAAATGAAATATAGGGCACCGAGTCATTGCGTCTCAAGGTACTGAAGGAACCAATTCAAGAAATGCAGATGAAATTCATCGGAGCTTTCTAACCTGGGTGAAGTCAGGATAGCTGGAGGAAGAGTTTGCCAGTCTTGTTCCCATCTACAGAACCCCAAATGTGTACTGGGTGTGTGTTACTTGTCAGCAAGGTGGACGGGATGGAATGAAGGTGTAAACACAAGTATACAAATGTTTTAAAATTTTGTTTCTGGTTTTTGGTCGACTAATAAGTTTGTTGTTGGTGGTGCTGTTATTTCTACTGACGATTCTTGATGTATGAACTTTTCAAACTCCTTTTGCTGGCTGCCTTTTGATGTCATACATCTAAATGATCTGAATGTCTAAGTAGCTTATTAATTCTGAAAGCATTCTGTGATGTCTGCCCCTGCTTCTCCTTCTCCACTATCCAACTTTCCTATCTCCTCCCCCTTGATTCTCTCCCTCTCCTCTGATTTCTTCTCTCCTTTTCTCTTCTTCCAATCCCTATTTATAAGTAATACTTTTATTTTCCTGTACCAGCATAAGATTAATTAGATCATCAATAATTTCCATTAGTTTACATTTTGAAGGAAAATGTGTAGTATCTTTCTGTGGCTACCAACGTAAATTTAAATTCTGTACAGTGCTGGCAAGTCTCTGGTGTTTCAGGTATGAAGTCGTATTCCAGAGAAGATAACCACCCAGTCCCTTAGAAGAAGCTTCTTTCTGCCAGCCTTGAATCATACTCCAAACACTTTGCTCTTCCTCATTCATCTTCACTGGCATTTTTTCTTCTGTCAGTGTTGGATACTGTGCGTGACATTTCCATCCAACAATGCCTTGCTTGATGAAGCTCCACCTATTCTCTTACAAGTATTCCTCCCCAGTCTGTCTCCCTTTTTTGTATCCCATTTCCATCGTAGTTTAGTATGGAGTTACTGCTATGTTTGTTAGCGTAACAGTATTCCATTCTACATTCTTGGCTGTGAGTGTCTGGTGCATGGATGAGCATTCTTCATCTAATAACCCTTTTAAAATTATATGCTTCTAAATTATGTGTTATCTATCTATATATGTATATAATATGTATTACATAAATACATATCGCACAATGTAGAGCAGGGCCAATATCAAGTAATTCAATCAATATCGAGTAAAATCAATATCAAGTAATTCAGTCAATGTTTTCACTCTAAATGCAGTAACATCTCTAACATATGGATGACTAGGAGTTTATAGACATGTTGGTGTATTTGAAAATAGTAATTTTACAGCACCTGGAAGGGCACCATGCCAATTATTCATTAAGCTGAGGAAGTGGGGATGGGGCAGACAGAGGCTAAGGAATGAATTCAGACCCTCACACATCATTAGCAAGCATTCTGCCAGCAAGCTACATGTCCAGTACCACTATTTGAGACTGAAAGAATGCACACCATGTCTTCACTGGTTATTACACTGTGTTCCAGAGTTGTTCTAGGGCCACAAGACTAGATTTTATTAACCTCAGTACATGAATGAACAACTAAAACCATGAACACTTGTGCTATATGTTTTGAGACAAGCTGCTACTAAGGTCTTAATAATGGTGAACATTTTTGGTAGACTCAGCAGGATCAAGGAGCACATTGGAGTGCTCTGTCGGGTGTCAATTTCAAGTTGTGTTCCATGCTAGCAAGTTCTCTATAGTAGTTAACTTGGGAAATATGCTGATTTCCCTTTCCTCTCTAGGACCTGAGTGTTTCTGTCCTTAAACAGGCAAGCAAACAAACACATACCTAATCAAAGAGTAGAACTCAACTAAGCCTCAATCAAACTTTATACAACCAGATATATTCCTTTGCACGAAAGACTTTATCATCTGCTCTCTAACATGGGGCAATGCAGGGATAACAAACAACAGGCAGGATACATCTGAGGAAACCGTGTGTGTCTGTGTGTGTGTGTGTGTGTGTGCATGTGTGTGTGTGTGCATGTGTGTGTGTG
>NW_021604591.1:8467111-8469469 GCF_004785775.1 Grammomys surdaster
TGTGTGTGTGTGCATGTGTGTGTGTGTGCATGTGTGTGTGTGTGTGTGTGTGTGTGAAGTGCTCAAAGAGGTCTGAAGAGGGCATCAGTTCCCCTTGATTTGGAGTTACACCCAGTAGTGAGCTGCCATGTGGTTGCTGGGAATCTAATCCTGGTCCCCTGTAAAAACATTAAGTGCTCTTAACTGCTAAGCCATTTCCCCAGCCACTACTTTACTGCTTTTTAAAAACTACACACATACTCACACACAGACACACAGACACACACACACCCACGCACACACAGAGAGAAAGAGAGAGAGACAGAGACAGAGACAGAGACAGTGGGATCTGTGACACACATAGATACACACACACACACACACACACACACACTTGTACATGCATGAATATTAGGGATGGAGCGCAGACATGGTTACCAGGGATGGAGTTCAGATATGGGTAGCCTGTTGAGCCATCTTGCCAGGTATTCTTAAGTTTGTCCTCATTCGTTGGATATGCTGTTAAATAATTTTATAAATATATGCTTAAAAAGTTCATTATCTAAGGCTGAAGAGATAGATGGTCGAATCATTAAATAAATGTGCATACTAGTTTTGCAGTGGATAAGAGTTATAACTATCTGTAATTCCTACTACTTGGGAACTTAATGCCTTTGTCTTCTGCAGGAACCTGCACATAGGCATGTATACACAGAAACACAGTTAAAAATAAAATAAATATTTTTAAAAGGACAATTATACAAAATAAATTTTAGCTGAGCCTTGATTTTCAGGGATAAATGAAGTAAAAAAAAGCAGAGAAGAAAAGAGGAGTTAATGCATGCTTTATAGAATTAATTTTAGAAATGGACCACAGTTAAACTTAGTTTTGGTGTCTTCCAGACGTTTTTTGCTGGAAGAGGTGAGAAAAGGCCAAGCCAGTAACTGTGGTTACAGTTGGCTAGCCATAAACTATCACAGATATTAGAGGGGAAAGGACAGCTCTCAAGGATTCTGCTGGCTTAGGATTTTGTGGGGCTATGTAGGCAGTAATATTCTGTGGACAGTAATATTCTTTGCAGAGGATTCAGTAGCCCATGGCTCAAGGTTCTGACCAATATCTGATGAGAGCAGAGAGCAAAGCCAGAGAGATTCAAAGAAAACAGTATGTGAATTCTACTTATGAGGCTTGCTTTTCCCCAGAAGCAGGACTTTGAGTAGTTTGTAGAGAGCTGAATGATGAAATTAGTCAGGAAAACCACACAGGTCACAATGCAGAGGGGTTGAAAACATGAGCACATGTGCTCTCCTTGTGCAGAAGACCACACTGCTTCATGTACAGAGTCCATGGAAATAATAACCAATACACGAAGAGGCAGATATTGTTGATCCTATATTCCCAGTTTTAAAAGATCGATTTGTGTGTGTCTGTGTGTGTGTGTTTGTGTGTGTGTGTGTGTGTGCATGCACATGCATGCACTTGTGTATAGGAGTCAGTGCCACCAAAGGCCAGAAAAGGGTGTCTAACCTTCTGAAGCTGGAGTTCCCGGCAGTTCTGAGTTGCCTGACATGAGTACTAAGAATCAAACTCAGCAAGCATGTGTTTTTAAACACACTCTGAGCCAGCCCTTCAGCTCCTAGAATCTCAATTTAACAATGTAAAATTGTGGCGAATATTGACTAATAATGTACAACATGAATAACTATGAGAGTGAATTTTTCTGTGTCATTAAATTTGCACACATACCTTAGTGCCTCTAAAGATACCATGTGTGAGTATGGGCCGTGTGCTCACCCATGCTCATCTCTGCCCTTCTTCATGTCCTGGTGTAGAATTTAGTGGAAAGATACTTCTGTGTCTCTGGGCCTTTCAGTTTTCTCTGTGTGCTTTGAGGTGCTCAATTCATGCTGTCGCTGTTGGCTGTGCTGGCCATTCTTGCTTTCAGTCTCTCCTCCTTTATGACCAGGTGGTAGGCTTAGCAACCCAAACACAAAGTAGCTCTCTTGATGGATGACTTTTTGCTGGGGTAATTTACACTGGTCCTCCCTTCAGTCCTCCTTCCTGTCCAATGATCATTATTTCTAGAAAGCAATGAGCCTTTGGAATGACTATTGATAAGCCTGTTTAGTCCCTTGATATTTCTCTGAGAATTCTGTCATCTCTTATTTCAGAAGGCTCATCCTGTGATATATGCTCTTCTGTAATTGCTTGCTTAATGCTGTGCCTGACAGACTTACGTCCTATATAATCCTTATATTTGTTTGATATTACATTGTGAGAGAGAAGACAAAAGAACACACATACTCACTCACACACACACAGAGAGAGAGGGAGAGAGAGAGAGAGAGAGAGAGAGAGAGAGAGAGAGAGAGAGAGAG
>NW_021604591.1:8469479-8475902 GCF_004785775.1 Grammomys surdaster
AGAGAGAGAGAGAGAGAGAGAGAGAGAGAGAGAGAGAGAGAGAGAGAATAAGATGTGTGTTCGTAGGCTGGGGAACAACCTCAGGTTTCACTCCACAGGACTGTCTGGCCTGGAATTCATCAAGTAATATTACTGTGACTGGCCTATGAGCCAGAGAGCCACTTATCTCAATTTCTAAGATTGTAAATGGGCAACGACATTCACATATCTTTTTAAATGTGGGTTTTAGGGCTCAAATTTGTGTCCCCATGCTTGTAGGATAAGCACTTGATTACAGCTATACCTCTAATCCTGGGGTGCACTTTAGTTTATTATTTTTCAACTTAATGAGAGCAGCCTTAGGGAAGCCTGACTCTCTTGCTTCCTAGCGGGAAGGTGTGTCTGCCTTCCTGGCCCTATCAGTATTTGTAATCTGTTATCATTCTTCATCAGTTTAAGGGTCCCCCCAGCAGCAAAAGCCATTTGCTATCTACTCTACAGGAAAGTAGACCTTGGTAATCGTCAGAACGAATTTCACCTCTAGACTATAAATACTCACTGTGTCAGTTACACTTCAGGCTGACAAAAACCATAATAATCTCGTTCAATGTACATTTATTGATTTACCCACTGTGTGTGTTTGCTCTACTCCGAGGAAGGTATGTATATAGCTTGAATACCAGCTGTTTCTCATTAACTGTGCTCTTTCATTTCTAGAGTTTTATAATTTTTTTTCCAAATACAAAATCTAGAGTAACTTTACAAATGCATGGCTTGATTCATATTTTTAAGGCTGCTGTCATTTATTTCTTCCATTTTTAAGCTATGATTTTTTTATTGGATATTTTATTTACATTTCAGATGTGATCCCCTTTCCCCATTTCAACCCCACCCAGGAACCCCCCATCCCCATTTCTACTTTTTATAAGAAAAGAATGTGACCATGAGAAGGGAAAACATATTCAAACTTTGTGTATTTAATAGTATAAAATAGTGTCACACAATTGTACTTCTAAACACTGAGGTAATTGTCAAAAGCATAAATTCATATTCATAGAGTCCATGAATGGATGTAGTAGCAACAGTGTATGTTTAGCTGGTAACAAAGGCCAGAGAAATGCTTATCAGAATGTAACTGTAGCCAAGAACCTACCAAACTCAGCATCAGATAACGAATTTGACTATATGTATTCAGTCAATGAAACAATACTTTCAGTAGTAACCTTCGAATTTAGAATTTAGGATGTTTGTTTCAGCCAGTGAATTGTGTACAACATACTTTAATCACGGGATATTACACAGGAATTGGAAAAATAAGTGTATGATGTACTCCAGTGAGGTACATTGTAGAGTTTGAATTTTCAGTAGGCTCACTATTGTGCACTTTGCACTTGGAACATTTTTAGTCCATGCTAGATTTCTCTAGATTCTATCCCATCATAAGTTGAAGAGCACCTCTCTGTCAGGAACAGGCATCTTTGACAACAATATATTAGCCTTACTCCAAGTTTATGATCTACAGCTATTATAATTTTCTCATTTCTTCATCCCTCTGATAAGTTGAACAGGACAAATTCCATTAGGACAGCTGTAGAATGTGATTATCATTAGGATTATCAGAGACATGTTGGGTAGTGATAGTTGTACTAGACACTGTTGAGGAATAAGGGATGGACAGGTTGTAAGTAGTGATGATGGGAAAAATAAAAACAGAAAAATAAGGTCTTATATTCTGGTTGACATTGAAAGCAGAGCAATAAGAAAGCTGGGGTAGCATTGCAGAGGAACAGAGCTCAAGGATGAGTGAGTGTAAATGGTTGGTCCAAGGACAGGCGGGACCAGAGCCAATGGGAAGAAAGCTGGGGCACTTTTACAGGGATGTTAGCCTGCTTGATCTGCTTTCTTATCTATTCAAGACAAAGCTGTCTAATTAATGTTCAGTAAAGTCTGAAGCATGGCACACGACTGTGCCAACCTCGGATCATAATTGGAAAAGGTGGTGGCAGAGGAATCAATTAAAATGGCCTTGTAGCGAGGCAGGTGGGGTCTTCTGAATGTTTGAACAGAGGCAGTTACTCCAAAATGGAATAACCCTGAGCAGGCATCTGCTGTCGTTAAAGTCAAGATCAATAAGGCCAATCCAAGTTTCTCTCAGGCATGAAAACATCCAAATCATTGCACAGATAATGCTTAAGAAAAGGCTAGCTAGGCAGGCACAAGTACATCAGACAGCGAGACCTGGGTCCAAGAGGACCATATGGCAATTGTGAGTCAGCAGTGTGGTGCTGTTATTAAAAACCAGAACCACGCCATGGAGAAATATATTAATAGGATCGAGGCATGCAGACAGCAGGAAGTAGCCTTTCTGCTCTCTTCAGAGTGCTTCAAACTTCTCATTTTCTTGTGGACTCTGTTGGGATTCACATTTCATGACTGTGTTTAGAAAGCACAAAGAGGCCCAGCAAAGCCCACTTCAAATGCCAGAGAGGATAGAAAGGATTGTCTGTCATCTTGGATGCTGGGAATATAGTGAAGATTAAAGTATAGTAAACTATTTTGACCATATAAGCCCCATGGAAGTAGTTGATGTGAATTCTAACAGCTCAAGGAATTAAGGTTTCACAAGAAACTTTAGGAGACAGCAGCGTTCATAATTTCTGGCTATAGGAGGCACAAATAGGGAGGGTGGGCGCTGTCCTCTTACCCCCACTTAGGATTTATTTGCTCTCAGTGTCTGATTCTGTGACCTCATAAAATGCATTTCTGGGTCACAGTTCGTGGAGCGCACTTGCCTGTGTTGTTAAGTCTTTGGGACACAGCTAAGAGCTAGTTATCCCCCTAATATTACATCATTAGGTGTGGCTGCCCATGCTGCTTAAACATGTATGGGAGTGTGGTGTCCACGTATGTATCTCTCATTTCATGAACTGGCCACTGACTTCAGCACTCCTGCTGAACTCTACTGTGAAGAACTCCTTCACCGACTGCACAGCTCTCTCAGGATTCCTATCATATGATGACAGAAAACTCATCTTTACACACAGATGCAGTGCAAGTGAACAGCACCAGACACAACTTCCATGAGAATCAGTGCTGTGATTTTGAGTGTTGGCGTGTCTGTTGCAGAATGTGTAAATAATTACTGTATGAAATAATAAAGTTCTACCTGTATTATGTAGGTGGGTAAGAGGTGTTTGAGGAGTACTATGTCAGGGAAACTCCTATGCAAGTGACGGGATTCTAGGAAAAACCTGATCTGAAAGAGAGTTCAATATTTATTACTTCAGTTCAGGGAGAGGATGGGAGAAATGGAGAAAGGTTTGGTGAGTGTGCAACACTATAACTTCTACAGTAGTACTGTAGGCTAGCTCTTGTTGACAGTAACTATTTCAAAATAGCTTGTAGAGAAGATTTGTAGTGTCATCATGGAGGGACAAATGTTTCTAGTGGTAGATATCCTAGCATCTGTGACCTGATCATTATATATTGTATAATTTACGGCAACATCTGATGCATACTGTAAACATGTACAGCTATTATGTGTCCATTATAATTTTTAAAATATATTTATTAACAAAATTTGAAACACAAATTTCCTTAAAACAAGTATAAACAAATGAGGGGGTGTAAATGAAAGCAGGAGACAGCATAGATGAGCAGTTAGAGAAATGCACTCTGGGTCCAAATCCTGGCTCCTCCACTGGTTAATGTGGAGAAGATGTTGACCCTCTCCGTACCTAACCTTTCTGATCTGGAGGATTGAGGGAACACTGGTACTCCCCTCATCCTGTTGCTATGCGACTCAGAGGCTTAAGTGTGAAAAGGACATTAAGCAGTGCCTGGCACACAGTGCATGCCACATAAGCCCTTAAAATACACAGAAGTGAAGCAAAGTCTGACCATTTGAGCTGACCCCTCTCCATATGGATAATCCTCCCTGCAAAGCCACACCTGCCACCAAAAGAAGACTGGCGTCTGTGTCCTTGTGATCATTTAGAATCGAGCCGCTAAACTCTAGAGCACTGGTTCTCATCCTGTGGACCACTACCCCATTGGGGGTTGAATGACCCTTTCACAGGGGTCAACTAAGACCATCAGAAACACAGATATTATATACATTATGATTTATAACAGTAGAACATTACAGTTATTAAGTAGAAATCACAGTTTTATGGTTGGGGTTTATCACAACATAAGGGATTGTATTAAAGGGTGACAGCATAAGGAAGGTTAAGAACCACTGTTTTAGAGTCTAAAATGTGATGTGGATGCTACTGGCTTCATATAGGGCAACTTACAATTATTTTAGAAAATAGGGTAAGATATGATTAAAAAGCATAAGTATTAACACATATCCATAACTACCAAACTGAACAGATGACTTCATTAACATGTTTATGTGGTAACATTTTATAATTATAATCATTTTGCTGTTATATCCATAAAATCACTCACTGAAAACTCTTTATTCATGTGTTTGTTTCATGTTGTTTAGAAACATGATTTACCTTTCCAGTGATATTTTGTTTTTCTGCATGCTTTTCAGTACTCATGGGTTTTCTCCTCCATTTGTTACTTTTGCTAAATCACTTTCAGGCTGTTCTCAGAAAATGATTAATTATAATATGGATTGGGTCAAGAGGCTTTGATTTTGTTTCCCTGTCAGGATTCTGTCATGTGCTGACAGAAAATTCATCCTCTTAGTAGTGATATATACCCATTATGCTATGATTCCTCTGATTCCTGTGTACCTTATACCATTAGTGAGATTAACAATGGCTGCCATGGTCATCTGTTAAGAATTGCTCTTGCTGTCTGCAAGTTTAGCAGGATAACATGAGTAGTGTCAGTGGTGGCCTCTCTCTCATGGTATGGGTCTCAAATTGGTCCAGTCATTGTTTGGCAGTTCTGCCCATTTCTACTCCCTCTTTACTCCTGCATATCTTGTAGTCAGGACAAATTGCGGGGTGAAGATTTTGTGACTGGGTTGGTGACCCCATTCCTTCATTGGAAGTTTGACCTAGTTGCAGGAGGTAGCTGTTTTAAATTCCATATATTCTATTGCTAATAATCTTAGCGATGGTCACCCTCATAGATTGCTGAGAATTTCCATTGTCCTAGGTTTCTAGCTTGTCCTGGAGATGGTCCCTCACCATTTCCAGTTCTCTCTCCAGGTTCTCTGTACCTCAGTCCTCTCCAGACTTAAACCCTCCTGTTACCCTCCACTCTCTCTTCCCACCCTGTTGTGTCCATTCATCCATCTCCAATGTCTGTTTTGTTTCCCATTCTTAGTGAGAGTCAAGCATAGCATAACTGTCATCTCAGAGGCTTCACCCAGCAACTGATGGAAGCAGATGCAGAAACCCACAGCAAAACATTAGGCAGAGCTCGAAGAATCTTTTCGAAGATGGAGAGTAAGAATTGAAGAAGCCAGAGAGGTCAGAGACACCACAAGAAAACCTACAGAATCAACTGGGCCCACAAGGGATCACAGAGACTGAACTACCAACCAAACAAACATTCATGGGATGGACCTAGGCCCCTACACATATGTAACAAATATGTAGCTTAGCTTTCATTTGGGACCCTAACAGCAGGAGCAGGGGCTGTCTCTTCACTCAGCTACCTGCCTTTGGATCTCTTTTCCCTAACTGGGCTGCTTTCTTTAGTCTCAATAGAAGAAGATGTGCCTAGTCCTAGTGCAACTTGATAAGTCAAGGCAGATTGCTATCCATGGGAGGCCCCCTCTTCTTTGAAGAGAAATAGAGGGGGGGTGGAGGGAAGGGAGATGAGAGGATGGGACTAGAGGAGAGGAGGAAGAGGAAGCTGTGGTTGGGATGTAAAGTCAATAAATTAATTAATGAAATAAATAAAATAATAATAAAACATTTTTCTTCTTAGCGAGAAAAACTTCCATGAGTCTGTGCATCTTAATGAAGAATTTATCCCACATTGACATCACTCATACACTTCCTTATATTTTCCTTGCAGATATTTTCCATAGTCAGGGCCTAAAGAGTCATTCCTTGTGAATTCTTAAGTTGAAATTTTAACTATGTGTGCTAGGTCAGGATTTTCAACCTTAAGAGTGCATATGGCATATATTTAATGTATACTTATGTTTTTATTTATATATGTGCTAAATCTATGATAGATGATGAATTTAATATGAGTAGAGACATTTTTCCTATAACACTCATCCCTACGGCTTATGAGTTCATAAATAATGGACCCTCAGGTCTTAGCCTACTTGAATGGCACCTTAGAGATCACTTAAAATTTGCATTTCCCCTATCTGCCTGATTAGATTATGTATTTCAGTTATCACTTTTGGTGATAATGTTCAGAGTGCTAGAAAACTACGCCGTATTCAACCAAAAGCTTTCTGGCTCTTAAATCTATCTATCTATCTATCTATCTATCTATCTATCTATCTATCTATCT
>NW_021604591.1:8475912-8486975 GCF_004785775.1 Grammomys surdaster
TCTATCTATCTATCTATCTATCTATCTATCTATCTATCTATCTATCTCTCAAGTGCTGAGTATGAGTTAGTAACATTGTGTGAGTATGTTTGTGTTTGAAATGTCATTAAAATACCAAAATTACCTGGAAATTTTTTTCTGGATGCTGCAGCCTCCTATTGCTAGTCTTAGTACCCAATTTAAAAAACAATCTGCCTTTGTTATCACCACTTCAGTGTCCAGAGAAATATGCCTTTAAAAATATTGTTACATTAACTAACATTAAGATAAAAAGATTTACCCCAAAATAAAGACCCTATTAGGAATTTTAGAAGTTTTTCACACTTAAGCAAAAAAAAAAAAAACCTAACTTTATAAATTTTTTGTGTATAGTTGCCATTTTTGATTTTGTGAATTGAATATTGAAATTTCGATTGCAGACATTTAAATGGAATCAATCTCAAATCACCATGCCCAGCCTCTGGCATTTCTTGAGCTTTGGAGAAAAAGGTTTTGATTTGAATCAGCTTCATTGGTGCCTAGTAGTGGATGGTGGATTAATGAGCATTTCTGGGCCCTGATTGGCCTATCAAAAAACTGGATGAGTTTACATAGCTGGCATGTGGTTAGCATGAATGAGTGGAAGTTTGTGGTGTGGTCCCTGACACATGTTTCAGAAAAGTACTAGGATACCAAAAAGTTTGTCAATCTCTCTTCATCACACATGCATGCGAATATACAGCTATTACTCTCAAAGGACAGTGTCCCATAATTAGTGAGCAACAGCTCTCAACCCTCATCTAAGACCATTCTATTTGCAGTAGAAGGTGATTAATGCTGGCAAACGTTCCACAACTGGCTAAACTGCAGAGCATAAGAGCCTGCAGATCATTCAGTCTTAAAGGGATTACATATATCTCAATCCATTCCGAAGCTTAGCAATCATTGCAGAATCGGAGTTTGAAGACTCTAAAAGCCACAGGTGGTAGATGAGTACAAGAAAAACACTTTCTGGGCACAATATGCAGTTGCACATACATATGAACATTGCACATTCATGTACAAAGCTTGTACAAACCTAAGACAGACCAAAGGTCAGCGTTGAGAGGGAGTTGGGCACATAAACTCACTCTGAGCCTAGAAGCTTAATTGTCCATTAAGAGCTCCCGGGAGAGGAGAGTGTATCCCTTAACAAAGCTAAGTTCCAGAGTAAGATCATACTTTAAAGAATACTTAAACTGCACACATTGGCGTTGAAGTCTTTTTTTTAAAATATATACAAACAGTTCATTTACTCTAAACAGCAACACAGACAAAACGCCATAGAAACACAAAGGAAGTGGTGCAGAATGGAGACGCTGGCCCACTTTGGATCTGAGGCTCATAAGCAACAGCCCAGGTTTCTGAGAAAGACAAGGGTAGGAAAGGAGGGGCAGTGTGGTTCTGTCATACAGCCAGCTGGAGGTCAGAGCTCAGTGGGAAGCATGCCTGCATCAGAGCGCGACACTCCTAGGGAGTTACCAAGTACAAAAGTTTCTCATTTTTCAGCAGTTGAAATACTGACATCAATATTAAAATAAAAGCAAGTTTTACTTAACAATCAAAAATACAAAAGACTGAAGGAAGAGACCCTGTATGAAAAACTGGGGCAATTCAGCGAATTGAGACTGTATATGCCAGTGGCGGAAATGGAAAATAGTGCCCACTCAACCCTCCCAGGCGACTAGTAACAGTATGGAGCGAGCTGCTTATGAGGGGGCAAACTTCTTTGCTTTTGCTCGAACCCTTTTCTCATATTCCACTCTGTTTTGGCCAGTAAATTTTGTAGGCCTCTGCTTGAGCTGGGTCTTGAATATTTGGTTCATTTAGAAGTTCTTGTATTCCTAATAAGATCTGTTTGATCGTGATAGCTGGCCTCCAGTCCTTGTTTTCCTCCAGGATGGACAGGCACACTGTGCCATAAGGATACACGTCTGGATGAAACAGGGGTGGCTCAAATTTACATTTTCGTGGTGAGGACAGATAATCATCTTTGAAAAGCGTTCGTAGCTTGAACAAGCCTCCTTCCCATGGAAGTCCCCTTCTTCCCAGGGATAGCGCATTCCAAGTTCATCAGGTTCATCGTGCCATCAGGGTTCTTTGTTGAGACAGCCACAAAGCCAAAAGGGTGGTCCTTCCTCCAAGCTTTCCTTTTCTGTGCAAGTCGACTGAGGGCAATCCCCGACATATTCAAAGTCCCAAGGTGACTGCGGCCTGGACCATCGTGGCAGCAAAGGCCAGAGCCTTTTTTAAAAAAATAAAAATGACAGAAATTTGGGTGGGAAATGATGGGTGTGTTGGATCTGGGAAGAATTTGGAGAGAGGGATGAATATGGCCGCAACGCACTGTGCAAAACTCAACTCTCAAGGATATAATAAAACAGAGATGATATACTGTCAAAATGCAATAGGTTTATCAACTTCAAAAGTTTTATTCACCATAGAACATTTCTGTTCTTTCTAAAAAACATTAAGAATTTGTTCCCCAGGTGAACGTGAACGTATTCTGAAATACGTTCTGAGAGCTTCAGGAAAGAACCCACTTGACCGCTTACCTGAGGTGTGTTTATCAACTCTGGCAAAAACAAATAAGCCACCACACAACCAAGCTTCCCTAACAGCTGAGTGCTTATTTAAGTTTGTGGTGCTTAAAATGTATCTGTTGGCTCTCATCTTGATTAATGATCTAAGGGATATTGGGGACTACTTTCTCCAGATGGCCAGCCCATTCTTCCTCCTTGATGATATTTTATGGATATACTGTCTTGAAAGTACACAGAGGAAGGTTGTAGCTAAGCCTTGGCCAAAGACCCCCAACTGTAAAATTCAGTTCTTTCTCGGTATCCTTTGATTATACCATTCAGGCCAATAAGATAACCAATTGGTTACATCTGCAAGTCTACTGTGACAATGATGTGGGCTCGAATTCCTTTTATTACCTCATTCCTATGTTTTCTGCTGTAACCATGATGACTCAAAAGCTCTGGGAGACAGCAGCACAATATTCCAGGTCACTGAATATTAATGTTAACTATTAAATTTCCTATAATGCTAGATTCCCTTTTTCGATACAGTGTGTATAACTGTAAAAATAACTGATTTCCCTCATACACCTCTTGGAGTTCAGGACCTGAATAATTTCCTGAGTTATTTTTTGGAATAAAGGATCCAGATCATAGGCTTCAAAAAATTGGCACATCATCAGATTAATCTCTCTCGGTGGAGGGAATTTGATCTTGGGCAAGTCAGCTACCCTTTAGTCAAAGACAACTTCCAGAAAGAGACACAGTTGTGAGCTACTGTCCAGACCATTCCTGGTAAAAATGATTTTGGACATCGTCATGACAGGTGCTTGTAACTCTAGCATTGTTTGAGTCCTAACTGAGAGTACATACTTCCTTTAGTCTTCAGACATTGATCATTAAAGATATAGACCAGAATACTAGCTTTACCACACCATGCATGTGAGAATGAGAAGAAGGGTACCTGGGCCATAATTCTGGTGCCAAAGATTACTGAACACTCAAATGCTTTTCAGTACTAACTACAGGTTCACTGCCTAAAATGAACAAAGAACATGGAGTCTGTGATAGCTTACGTTACTCAGTCAATAAGGAAATTACAAGTGAAGAAAGATTATTTGGGAAATGTTGAAAGTTTAGAACTGGCTCTTACAGCTTGCATCTACCTTGATATTTTTATACTATCGTCAATTTATATCTAGAAATAGACCTTGGTTATGGAATGGTTAGACTTATGTCTCATTCTTCAAAGTAACGGTCAGAGCCCTGTGAACTTTTTACTACATTTATCAATGATGTGTAGAGAATTGTATAGCATTAGTGTGCCAGCTGTTTTTTCATATCCATGGTACAGCTTTATTTATTTGAATAACTCAGAATATTGTAATTAATATCAGTAGCTTCCTACAACTTGAGAAAATAATGGTCTTCCAGCTGCAGTTGACAAAAGTCACTCAAGGTTCGTTTGCTTTTAATTGATGGAAATCCCTCCATTAAGGTAACTTAGGGCCAGTACTATGAACGTGATCAAAGGCCTAAAGCTAGAGATTCCAGGCCCTAGTTGGGGAATATATACTTTTCTTTTGATTAGTTGTCAGATGGTCAAACCACGGTCTAAATATTCCTGTTTACACTCATGGACTGGAGATACTGCCAGCCTTGGTCAGAGTAGGTTCTTTTTATAATGGATTTTGATTAAGGTAGACACATATAAATAGTCAAAATGATAAGAGTAAGTATGGAGTGCACAGCTCCAAGAAGAACATTTATATCAAGCCACTTTAAGCCCCAATGAACATTGAAGAAGACAAGCAGGAAGGATGTAAGAACCAGAAGATGGGGAAGAGTGCTGTGAAATAGCGTTCTGGACATGACATGATATTCGTGTTACAGTCAAGAATTCATAACATCTATGGTGGTTTCCTGTGAAGGACTTCAGTATTCTATCCAGAATGAGAGTTGGTCTCATGACCCGAGAGGCTAGTTAGTTAATGTTTGCCTGTAAGGAATACTCATTATCAGCACGGGTAAGTTGTCTTTAGACCAGTCAGCAACCTCTTACCCATACAAACAACCTTAATTAAATGTGGTGGCCTCACACACATAAGTTAGGCAGAAGTAGATTAGAAGGAGGGGAAAGGCTAAGATAAGGTAATGGGTGTGAATATGATCACAGTGCGTTGCATCTATGTATAAGGCTGTGATGATGTTAAAAACAAAAACGTGTGGGGAAATACAGGTATACAGGTAGTAGACAAGAGAAATGAATCTTATGATATAATAGTGTAACTTTGTGCACTGTGCGCTTTCCAGCGCAGGAATAATTCTGTCACGTATCTTCCAGCAGAAATGGCACAAATAATTCTTTTTTAAAGATAAATTTGAATATATTCAAGACTGGCCTCAAACATTGAGAGTAACTGTGAACCTCCACAATTTCTGACCCCATGTCTTGAGTGCTGGTATTGCTGACATGCATAGTATGGTAATTCTAACTGAGGGGCTCTCTAAATGCTAGGCAGGTACTCTACCAAGTGAGCTACCAGCACAACTCAGGCACTTAGCATTCTTAAAGGGACACATGTAATTCTTAAGGTAAATTTCTCATAGCTATTGCTAAATCAGAGCCTATGACAAATAGCCCAATAAGTGTGTGCCCAGTGTTTATTTGACTGCTGTGTGAACATGACTGAATAAAAAGTAAGTGAAGAAAGCAGATCCTCATGAAAAGATTACCAAGCCATATTGTGCAAGCGTACAACTGTTTCAGACTTTCTTCAAGCAACCCTCTTCTCCAATCCGTTCCACAGAAGCAAACATGGTTGCTGTCAGTTCATGATGAGGAAAGGTATCTGTCCACATTCCTAGGTTTCTGTTCTTTATTTACTTTCCTGGTGAATCGACTCCATGCCATCACAAACAGGCAACAGCATGGGTATTAACATACCGATATCTGGAATCAGAGTGTTAAGCTCACTTAGAAGTAATGTCATTGGGTTTTCTAACTTTAGAAATGAAAAAGAATCATGGGCTCTACAGGAATGTGACAGCAGAGGCAGCTGAATGAAAGCAGGTGTTTAGCACTTTGAGCTTAGCATCCATTTAGCAGAGACTCCTTTGCTAGTCACCTTCTCCATGTGCAATTTAAGATGTTGACAATGTTCTTTAACCCAGTGGACTGACAGAAAATTAAAAACAAAACAAAAAACAAACAACCCCTCCCCCCCAAAAAAACACCCAAGTATGAAAAAATAATTCCCCAAAGCCAAACTGCTCCTGTCTCTCTTTGTCTTTTGTGCTGTGTTCACTTTTCCTATTCAAAACTGAACTGTGAAAGCTACTAAGTCAACCCCTACCACAAAGTCTGCTATAGCCCAGAGCAGGCCTTGCAGCCTGAAGAGTGGACCCTTTCCAGAAATGCATCTTATGACTGGGGAGTTCAGTCTTGGGAGGGACTATAAGGGACCAAACTGTAGTCACATAAATTTGAATGTTACTTCAAATGATGCTCATCATGTAAGTTTCCATAATTAGAACGGGAATATTAGCAACTTGGAAGAAATCATATTAACAAACAAATTCTAAGAATTCAACTCCTTTATTATGTTTGAGCCATTCCTGAATGAATTCTCATTCTCATTTCTCAACTGCATCTAAAAGCATTTCATAAAAGAAATGAGCTCATCCTGAACACTACTGTGTGCCTTGGATGTGCCTGCTACTTGATAATATTGTTTCATACAAGGCTGAAAACAAGGTCAGATAAAGTAGTATTTATTCAGAGGATAGCTGGTTTGGTCAGAGTTGGAACACAGCTTACTTTCATTCATTGACCTTGACTGAGGAAACAGCTCACAGAGATTCCTTCATAGAGAAAGAGCAAATGTGGAAAGTGTACCTGTTTTGTTAACAGAGAATTCTATTCCTGATTAAAAAATTTGAGATACTTATTCCCTTGATGCCTTTGTGGTTCTGTGAATGGACCCATTGGAATTTTGAAAGAGTGAGTCACATTGTTATTGAAACACATTAACCTCAATTTTCAGAGAGATTAGGACTGTAGCTTTTGCTTGAATTTTACTTGAACAGTACTTCATGATTTTGTGGCTGGATTACTGTCCTTCACAGAGAATAGACTGCTTTGCTGACACTCACAGGACAGGTTATTTTCCTGGTAACAATGATGGATCTGTATTGAAACATGTCTGACCCTCTCACTGGGTCTGTCTCATCACCATTGAGAAGCTTTTTATCCATTTACCTCTCACCTGGGCAATGCTAAGAAAAGTGGTGGCTGATCATCAGAGCATTGCTTCTCTGTGCAAATTGAACTGTTTTATACAATTGTTAGAGTTTTGGCATTGACCTCCCTAATCCTCATTTGAATAAGTATGTGGTTTTGGTCTATGACATCATCAAATGAATGATGCTGTTGCTCATGGTGATATTACTTTCTGGTTTAAATCTGAAATCTGGGGTTAATATAGGTATCATGGATTTGGTCAACATTAATTCATTATGCAATATTTGGCAGATACTTATTTTTATAGAAGGAAATTGACAAGAGATTGTGTTGACTTATCTAATCTTAATAAATATCAAAATATCTTAAGTACTTTGGGTTTTACAGAATTTACATACTTTTCCGTATCTGTTGTGAGGACATTGCACAGAGATGGATGTTAGCTGATTCTTGATAATCTAAAAGAAAGAAATTCTACTATTGTTGCTGTTGGTTATTCTAGAATAAGCCAGTACTCAGTCAAGGGACTCTTTCTCATCTCTAATCTGCCTATCTATCTTTGGAACTTAGCCCTAGCTTTGTTTGCTTGGCCTCTGTGACAAAGGAAATCAGTCTTTGGTTGTTGTAGTTGTTGTTGTTGCTTATTATCTCACAATAACCTTTGACATTAAAAAATATTCAGAAGTATTCTTCAGTTTAGTAACTAGCTCCTTTGCCTATAATTAGATTTTAATTTTAGGGCCCCAGGAATCATGTTTAGTTTCTATATGTGCATGCATCTCCCAGCTCTCCATTGTCTCTTATCAACAAGACATGCTTTATATCTGAAGCTGGGAACAGAGTGGGAAGATAAGTTTGAAAGTTTGGAATTTAGGAGCTATCTCGGAGCTACAGCAGGGAACATTTTAAAATTAGCTACTTTTTCAGGTCTTTTACTTCTAAAAATTGCTTCTACCTCTAACTCTTCCATTTCCAAGTCTTTACCAATGGTTTCATTTACATTCTTTCACCTACAGTGTGAACCCATTACTTCTTACAGATTAAAGATTCTCAAGGAACATAATAAATCTTGGAAAATTAACTTCCTTCCTCTCAGCTATCATTTTTTTCTCTCAGAGTAATAGCTCTTCTCATGGAGGCCTAATCCATAGCAGCTGGTGTGACTCTGCAGTCCATCACACTGTTCATTTCTTTGACTCTTGTGTTAGATTTCTGGTATATGACTATATATCCAACAAGAAACAATTAAAAAATAAAGGGTTTCTTCTTACATACCAGGACAAGGGTATCATTCTATCATAGAGAAGAAGACATAGCAGCAGCTGAGAAAGTCTTGGTGACAGAGGAGTGAATCAACTGATCATGTTGCTTTACAGTCAGTAATCAAGGAGGATGAAGAAGAAAAGCTGGGCTGTGAAACCATAAAGACTTCCCCAAGGATCGACCTCCTTGAGGAAAGGGTGGTGTTACCTTCGAACGCTTGCCCAATGCTCTCAAACAGTGTCACCTGCTGGGGAATAAACATATGATCCTATGGGGGATGTTTCACATCTAACACAAAAATGCCCATGATTCATATGTATAGAAGAATTGATTGCAGCTGTGTCAACATGGGCTAGAGGTCCAAAAATGAAAAAGATACCAATTATTGTATCAGTACATGCTTTTGTTTTGAGACTAATTAACACATTTCAGATTTCAGCTCAGTGGAAGACTATGTTTACCTGGACATAAGATAGTTATGGAAAGAAGTGGCTTTAGTTTAATTTTGTCCAATGTTATAATATGATGTGTCATGACAAGGAATTACATAGAGTTTCCAGAGTTTTTGCACATATGTAATTATTCAGGTAAACAAGCAGTCCCAAAGAGGTACTCTCATATCAGAAAAGAGTACAGCTATTAGAAAATTCTGAAACTTTCTTAAGAAATATAAATAATATTTTTCATGTTTTTAGGCAGCAAAGAGGCTAGGAAGACTGTAGTTCATAGTAGACATTCATAGAGTGTTTGCTAGGTCTTTACTGAATAAGATGCTGTTATGCTGAGTGATTCAGTTGTTTAGTGATGTGAGAATGATTGCGTGTCTCATTATTAATGCCAACTTAATGAGATTTTGTTTTATATTGATGATGCCAATTTACCAAACATCTGGTGTGATAAAGAATGTAATATGTACCACCATTCATCTTTTATGAAAATATTAGTTACATGTGAGCCTTTTTGTAAATATCAGTTTGGTATACAGTAGGTGTGAGGAGGAGTCAATGGGCTGTGTTTTGAATCCTGTCCTCAGGAGACTTTCTTATGATATACCATACTAGAAAAATGAAATATACATGATATTTATGCTGAAGCAGAGAAGCTACCCACTTCACACAGAGTTGCTATGTTCTGTCCAAATTGGCTTAAATTGTCACCTTGACACAGCCTGGACAAAAGCCTGATTGACGAATGATCTGGATCACATTGGCCTGTGAACATGTCCATAAAGGATGTAGAAGGCTCAGTCTATGCTGAGCATCACCATCTCTGAGCAGGTGTTCTTGCAGTAGATAAGAAAGTAGCTGAGCACACACATGTGAGTGGACAGAGAAGCAGTGGTCCTCCAAAGTTCCTGGGCTGACTTCCTTCAATGACTTGTCCTAACCTGAAAGCATAAGCTAAATATACTCTTTGCTCTCTTAGCTGCATTTTTGTGAAAGTGTTTTATCACAGCAATAGAAAGGAAGCAAGAACAAACTCCAAGTGCCAGGGGAGCTCCGTTCCCATAGAGTATCACAGATGACAAGGATTTCAACACAAGGCAGGGGAGATGATACAGCAGATGGAGATTAAGCCAAACCTTACATGCAAAAAAGACTCAGAGGTTTGTGGGAATTGTTGGGAACTATTGGTCTTTATTGGTGTTGAGGTAAAAGTGTTAATCGGGGAAGATGCTATACAGTGGATGTGTCGAATATAAAACTAAGGAGAAAATTAATTCCAATTAATTCAAAAATTTGTTTAATGTCATAGAGGTATTTAAATTATGCCTCTATTTGTCACTCTCCAAACACGCCTCTGATTTTTAAATTTTTAGCTACTTAGAGGTTTAGTCTTTGGACTTCATAGATTTAGCACCTATTATTAAAGATGGCTAGAGACAGTTTGATGAGTAAATATTGGAGAATTAAGATAAACTTTAGGCTGCAGAGAATTTGACATGTTTTAGAGTACAATTTTCCAAATCGGAACTTTAAAAAAGTATAACTGGGTAAGAAGAAACTTTAAAAAGTCCTGGCATTAGACAGACTGACAGAGACTGTTTTTGAAATGTATAGCAGTACATTTGAATCTATCAATTTATGAAAAATTGCCTGGGGACTCTTCAATAGTGCTGATTCAATCCAGGAAATGCATAACTCTCTGGAGGTTCTGATTGTGTAGGTGTGTGTAGGTTAGGTTTCTGTGACCTGGATTCTAACTGTGACATTTTCAGTGTGTAAATGAGTTATAGAAGGGGTATGACTCACTTCCTTATGGAAATAGAGGTTATGCATGAGACAGTCTCAGAGACATAGCTGAGCAAATTAGGAACACATTGCTTCTCCACATGGGCCACATCAAAGCTAGTACCTGGCCTTGAGAACTAACACCTGGGAGGATGGTAATGTTGATAGGCTGTAAAGTGGCAGGGCTTTGTGGCTGCTGGCAGACACCATGAATTGCAGTTGTGTGAGCCAGTGAGTAAGCAAGTAGGGTAACATTAAGTGGCTCTGGTGCCAGTGGGATTCAGTTGATCTTGGAAAACACAACAGAATCCAGGACAGAGCTTAAGCATTACATAGGAGAATGGAAAATTAGTGACAATCCTAGAAAAATGAAAATTACTAATTAAAACTAAATTAGCATCAGTGTGATAGTCACTAAGATTATATATGTGGTATGTATATACATATGTATGTATGTATACAGGCAGTTATACAAACATGTGTGTGTTTGTATATATTTATATACATGTATATAAACTTATAGAATATCACTATTATAGAACTGTGATGAAAAATTATGGTAGAAGATAAAAAGTTAAAATCCCGAACAATTAGTTCAAGTTCAACTGGTGCATGGATGTGATGTTTCCAATGACTCCAGCGCCTGACTCATTCACTACTCTGTGAAACTATTGTGCCCTGAGGCGAAGATAGTGGAGGGAGGAAGATTGACTTCAGAAGACTTTGATTCTTTAAAACAAAACAAAAACAAAACAAGAAGAAAGAAAGAAGGAAGGGAGGGAGAGA
>NW_021604591.1:8487375-8497872 GCF_004785775.1 Grammomys surdaster
GGAGAGGAGAGGAGAGGAGAGGAGAGGAGAGGAGAGGAGAGGAGAGGAGAGGAGAGGAGAAGAGAAGAGAAACTAGCTTGGGAAAAGTTGACTAAAACAACAAGATGGTCAGAGAAGTCAGTTGGTGTCAACACTAGGGGAAATCTTCTAGCTAGGATAAGTAAGGGATATTCAGCACTGATTTCAATTTGGAATTCAGTGAGGTGATTATCCAGGAAGGTAGAAGGCAATATACTCCGGGTTGTTTCATTTGGTGAGTGTTTATGGAAAGAAGTAAAAAATAGGATGCTTCATCCGCATACCCAGAGGAGAGCAGCATCTACACAGTTAAAATGAAAACTGATGTTTGAAAGGATTCTGGACATTTCATAGCATATAAGTGAAATAATACAGCGTGAGAGAAGTGGTTAAGTCAGTAACATATTTGCTAGGGAAGTATAATGACCAGGGTTGAGTTGTTACTACCAAATAAACAAAACAAACAGGGCAAAACCTATAGATGAGGTTTGTGTCTGTAATTTCAGTGCTGTGGAGGAGAAAACAGGTAGATCCCTAGGAGTCACAGACCCCGAAAGTTATATTAGCTAGTAAACTGCAGGTTTACTGGGAGACCCTATCTTAACCTAAATGAATAAATAATAGCTGATATGTTTCCCTACATATATGATGCTTCCACACGCAAGTCTGTGTGTGCGTAGCTGCTCCCCCGAGTACATTCACAGTTTTTGAGAGTTGATGACATGGCTCAGTGTTAGACACTTATAGAACATGCAAGATCCCTGACATTGATGTGGGACAATGATATTGAAACTGGCTTTTCTTCTGGCAGATGTTTGTAAGGATTAGAGAAATGATGAGGAAATGGATGCACTGTAAATTTTGGAAGGATAGAGGTTATAGGTGCTTTGTCAAGTGTTTCCTTTTTCCATAGGACAGAAAAATATGGATATTAAAGGCAAAGCTTTTTTTTTCCTAGAAAATATATCACAGGCCTCTCTGTGAAGAATGACAGTGGTGTCCTCCCTCCCTAATGCTGTGACCCCTTAATAGAGGTCCTCATGCCGTGGTGACCCCCATCTATAAAATTACTTTCATTGCTACTTCACAATTGTGATTTTGCTACTGTCATGAATAGTAGTGTAAATACCTGTGTTTTCTGATGGTCTTAGGTCACCCCTGTGGAAGGGTTGGAAGGGTTGTTCGTTCCCAAAGGGGTTAGTATCCTCAGGTTTCGAACCTCTGCCTTAGACAGACATTCAGTTTTGGGTGTGACCTGTTCCAGGAGTGTAATGCCAGAGGGGCTGGGCACTAGTGCTCACCTTTTACAAACCATATGGAGAGGGGTTTTCATTTGTATCACCAAGAGAAAGAACTGTTTCACTTCATACTATTTCTAGTTTTTTTTTTAATTTTATCATTTTAATATTATTTTTTCATTTTTCTGACTTCATTTGTATTGTTCATCTTATTTTTATGAAAATTTATAAAGTTCATCATTTAAAAAGACACGACATATGCTTTTTTAGAATATTTGAAAAACGATGGTGCCAAAATACCATAACCACAATCTATTTAGAACATTTTTCAACCTACAGTCAGTAGCTTGATTTTTTTCTCTCCCTCCTCCCCTCCTTTGCTCCCTTTCCCCCCTGCTCTCCTTTCCATCTTGATATTTAGAGTCACTCTACAGAGTCGCTTATTCTGGACATTTCATATTCTCTTTGGGTAATTATGTAATCTGATGCTCTCATAATCTACCTTCTTGATTACTATATTACAGCCAAAGCTCCTGGATGGAATTCACCAAAACATTATTTCCTTTTTGTGCAATATATAACACACCATAGTCTGCACAGATTGTACTGTTTGTCCACGGATGAGTGGATAGATGTTTGGGTATCTCTATATTAGGAATGATACTTCTATGAAAGCAGCGTGGCAGCTTTTGTGACTCTATGTTGTAGAGCTGCATAGTGACATTGCAACTGTTTAATTTCTTGAACATCTGCTGCACTGTTTTCTAAAGCTCCTGCACAACTTGACTTGCCTGCATCAGTATGAAGTTTACAGCATATTCACATCCTTTCTGACTTGCTGTGTTATATATTGGTAATTATAGGCACCCTAGTGGGTGTGAAGTAATACCATGTTGGTACTTTTTATGGTTGTTTGTTATGCTATATAAGTGCTCTACCACTGAGAGATATCTCAAACCTTCTCATGCTATATTTTGAGACAGAGTCTTGTTAAGCTGTGAAGGCTGGCTTGAAGTCAAGCTCCACATGCCGAAGCTTCCCCATTGGCTGTGGTTGTAGGCATGCATCTTCACCCCGATTATGTTTTGATCTATATTTTTCTGATGAGTACTGATGCTGCATATCTTAAATGTACATTGATTGATTGTTGTCTGTATGTCTTTAAAATAATCATTTTTAAATCTATTTTAAAACTATTTAAATCTCTTTCTTATATTAACAGGAATATTTGTAGATCTGTTGTTGGTTGAGAATGTTACACATGTATGACAAAGTGTCTTGATCAAATCCAGCATGACTTCATCCCTTTCAGCTGTTTCCCAGTCGCCACCACTTCTCCTTCCCAAGCGCATGTATGCTCTTTTAGCCTGCCAAGCCCTTTTAATGCTGACAGTGTATATTCTGGATATAAATTCTGTGCATCACAATAGACACATTCTTTTCATATATGTCAACTTTGCCACTTACAGGAATTTTCTTCTACTCTGTCACTTTCTTTTCAAATTCATTTGAACAAAGCATGGAATGTTTAAACTCAATGCAGTCAGATTAATGAGTCTTTTTGTTTCCCTCCCATTTATCAGTGGAATGAAATTATTGCCTCACTCAACAGCAAAGATATTAATGTGTATATTTCAAGAAGTTCGAAGTTTAAAATTTGATATGTGTGCTTTTAAAACAGTTTATCAACTTTTGTATGTGGCATGGGGTAGGTTTGTAACTGCATTATTTGCCATGGTTATGTTTTTTGAAACCCAGTGTCACTATGTAAGCAAGGCTGGCCTCAAAGTTCCCATCCTTCTCCTTCCTCCTGTAAAGTGCAGAGACTGTGGGTGTGAGCTGTGGTACTTTGCTGCTGCCATCTCATCTCTATCTCATTTATGTATTGTAGAATGATTTGTCTTTCAAGGTCAGGACTCTGTAAAGTTTTAGATGATCATTTATATTCCATTTTTCTTCCTTTGGTTTTGGCTGCATGTATGTATGTGCACTCCATGTTTGTAGTGCCCACAGAGGCCAGCAGAGGACTTTATATGAACTATAGATAATTGTCATCTGTTGTGGGAGTTCTTGGAATCAAACCCTGATCCTCTGGAAAACCAGCCCATGTTCTTAATTACTGAGCCATCTCCTTGGCTCTGTGCTCCATTACTTTTTTATACCTGTATCTTTATGTGAGTGCCACATAGTTTTGATAATAATAAGTTTGTAATAAAATTTAAAAACTTAGATATTGTTGTGGTAATTAATGTTATTATTTCCAAGCTGTGTTTTAGAAGAAAAAATATTAGGCATCATTGTTAGCTTGAGCTATGTTCGCCATCTCAACTGAAAAGTTACTTGACAGAGTATTGTAACCTTTGATGTCTATGAGTGGAGAGAGAGGGTAAAGTGTCTCACTAGAAATAATCACTCTGAGTAGAAACTGATAAGTACACAAACAGAAATTGTACTAAATAAATGAGCAAATGAATAATAAATAAAACATTTTCCAGTATTTTAGTACTAGTATTTGAACAGTATGTGTAGTAGATTTTACTTTCATTTAGTGTGAATCCTAAACATTTATGGAAACGCAGATAGTGTGAACCCAATTGCTTCCCATATACAGTGTGTTGCTATTTCATCCGCAGACAAGCAGCCATGTTCTGTGAATATGTGAAACACTCTTTATGAAGCTGTGTGATATCACTTTCCTTTATATTGATTTGAAATAACAACTAACGGTAAATTAAACATAGCTGCTTAAAATGTGGAGTTCTTTTTAATGGTGAAGTTGTGTGTGTGTGGTGTTATATGCATGTGTGTGCAAGTTTGCATGTCAGAGAGGGGAAAAATGAATGCAGAAGAATCTTATTTCCTAAGATATTGCTTTTTTTAGAATATGTAAGTTCCCACAATAGGACTGCTTAGATCACTCAGTGGGTAAAGATGTTTGCTGCCAAGACAGACAACCTGACTTCAATCCATAGATCACACAGGGTGGAAGGAGAGAACTGACTTCTACATGGTGTCCGCTGACTTCCACTTGCACACATCACGTACTCATACATGTCATGTATATAAATCTCAGACACCTTAAATCCTAGCACTCAGGAGGCAGGGACAGGTGGATCTCTATGATCCATGTTCTTGAGGTTAGCCTGATCTTCATAACGACTTCTAAGTCAAGACTACAGAAAGAGAGATCCTGTCTCAAAAATAGCAAACAAGAAATCAAAAGTAAAAAATAGAACTTCAAAATGCCAGTAATAAGCCATCAGCAGATAACATCTGTGTAGAGAGAATATCTTATGTCTGTATGGATGAGGCCCCTGTCAACAATAAATCTGATGGCCTATGGCTTAGGCTTAACTTGAGTTGATGTATTACCAAAAAGCTAAAACAGCTTGGTGGTGCTGAGGAGATTGGGGGGGGGCAATTGGGAGCAGTTATGATCATATTTCATTTTATACCATGTATGGCATTCTCAAGAATAAATTTAAAACATTTTTAAAGAAATGCTGAAGGGCAGGGCACTGTAAAAATATCTCGTTAAATCTCATTTTATGATTTTTATCACATACTTCTGAGGATTCAGCCAATGTTTATATAATAAATGTCAGTTTGAAAGTCAAGTTCTTACTGCACAACTTACAAATATAGTACACACCCATTCTTTTCAGTGGAAGATAGTTTCCAAAAATCAAATTAATCATCATGAATAATCTCTCACACATTTAATGGAAGAGACAGACAGAATATTTCAAGTCCAGTATGGTGGAAGTAACTGAATCTTGTTTAAAATGGAAGCCTCACACCTTCTTAGCTATTTTGGGGCTCCTAGTCTCAGGAACACTCCTGTTTTCATTGATTTTTATGACTCAAAAGGGAACTTAATTCACACCTCCCTACACCAGTCTGTTTTATAACACCTTTGTCCTATGTGCTAAAGGTGCTGAAAACGGAGTGCTCATTTTTTTCTCCCTCCAAACATGCCTAAACCTGGTGTATTGCCCAGAACTAAGACTGGCGAGTTTTACCAACAACATCCTAGTTTTTTTGTTGTTGACTATTTTGTTGTTTTTAAAACATTTGCATAGGGTGTAATGTTAACTTGGCTTGAGGGCACTATGCCAGTACTCAGGAGGCAGAAGCTGTTGGACCATTGAGGCCAAGCTGCAAGGCATTAAGCGCTGTTTTATAGTGAGCCTCTCTCAAAACATTAAAAGGAAATAAATATCATGATGACATTTTTTAATATGTGTCAATATGCTTTCTTATTCATTCTCCTGCCCTGTGTCCTCCATACCTCTACTATTCCCTCCTGCTGTCCCTCCCCCAACCAAATAGACACCATTTCTGCTTCCATGGTAACATGTGTTTAATTAAATTCCCATTTTCCTTCTTTCTCCCCACTGCCTTAAGATCTATTTCTTCTCTTTCATGACCCCTATCCTAGTATCATCATCATTGCACATACACACACTCACACACAAATACAGATCCTGTGTTTGACTTATATCATACAACATGACAATTACTATGATTTCAATTATTTTTTATGGCTGAGCAAAATCCCATTGTATGTAAGTTGTACATTTCCATTATCCATCTGTTGATGAGTATCTCACTGATTCTGTTCTATGGTGTGCACATACCTTTGTGGTATGTTGACTCAGAACTTTAAAAACAAATGCCAAGTATATCTAGGTCTATGATGTACAAAATTTTAGGTTTGCATGTTTCAAACTTCTGTTGACTATTTTGTTAGATACTGTTAGGCCTATATAAAGTGCCTTTTAATTCCTATGTTCCATCCACTCTCTAATATCCACTTTATTATACCCCATTCTTATAAATCTCTTCTACAATTTACATCTTTTAAATTTTATTTCTTTGAAACCTCCTGTTTCAGGGTTGTCTAACAGCTAGGTGTTTGGAACTGTCCTTTGGAGCCTGGTGAGCTTCTCAGTATGCATACAACTAAAGACAATATCTACTCATCTCTCAGAATCCCTCAGTAGCCAATAATTCAGCAGACTGGGATAAGGCCAGCTGCCACACCCAACCAGTGTCAATTTTCTCCCAGATTTATGGAGGGCTGTTGACTCAAGTAACCTTGTGTCAACTCTCTGTAAGCAATCACATCTGCCCATAGTCTGAGCTTCCTGGAGGCTGCATTAGTTTCCATCCCCACTATCATTTCTTGTTTATATTATGATAGCCAATTGAAATGTGATGGGATGGAAACTCAAAACAGTATTAATGTATGTTTACCTGCTGCCTAAGAAAGTTGAATAGTTGAACAGTTTTTCAGATATTTATTAACCCCTTGTAATTCTTTGGAAAATTGTCTACTTAGTTAATTGACCAATTTATTGATTTAATGATTGATTTTTTGAATTTAATTACTTAAGTTCTTCATCCTTTTCTGTTGGGTAATACTTTACTCTGATGACTGCTTTGTCTGTTGTGCAGCCACATTTAATTTCATGTGATCCCAACAATCAGTTCTTAACATGCTTTCCTTTATTCCTCGTGTCCCTTTTGCAGAGTTTTTGTTTTGTCTGTGTAGTATTTTACCTGTTTCTAATAGCAAATCCTACCTGAAGATCTTTATTTTTAATTTTTTTGGAGAGGGGCAGGATGAGATAAACCCAGTTCGTCTTCTACACCTGAGTATCCACGTTCCTAGCAATACTTGTTGAGGAATGATTTTTTTGTTTCTGTTGTTGTTTGTTTTTGTTTTTCAGCCAATCTTTGTTTTTTTCCATCATTGGTGAAGATTACATGTCTGTATATGCTTGAATTTATTTTGAGGATATATATATATATATATATCAATTATAGCATCCCAAATAGGTAGACAGAAAGTGAGTGGGAACTCTAAGGGCAGTAGCAACATTAAGAGAAGAACCATATTGAAGACTACCTATGAATATATATACTTGTTCTAGTTCCATGCTGAGTTTGTTACTAAGTCTGTCTACTATAATTTGAGATTAGAAAATGTGATACATCCAGCATTGTTCTTTCTATGTGGAGTTACTTTAGCTATCCATAGGATTTGGTGTTTTCATATGAATTCTAGGAATTTCTGTAGTGTTTTAGCATCATGCTAATAATATTGACATCTAACCACATGCAGGTGCTCTCATCTCCAGGTGTCTATTTAAATGAAACTATCTGGGGCATGCTAGATAGCTCACAGTGGGTGAAGGTGCTTTCTGCCAAGCCTGTGTTCCATCTCCAGGATCTACACAGTGGAGAGAATCAACTTCTGCAAGTTGTCTTCTGACTCCAACATGTGTGCTGTATCAAACACCCTCTCCTACATACAATCAATAAAAACATGAATTTAATTAAAATAACTTTACCTATGATAATAAACAATGAATAGGACTGTTTTAATGAAACCATGTTTCATTTGCTTTTTCTCTGGTTATTTTATACCATCAGATGATTTAGCAATGTTCTTATATTTAGAAGCTGGTTATTACTGCAAAGCATCCAGTAGTATGTGTTGGTGGTGTGGGGTGGAGTGTGAGGATGTAAGTGAGGGAATGACTTGATCAGGCTAACACTGTAATTGAGAGCAGTAAGAGTTTGGAGAAGGATCTTGATGACCTTGTCTGGAGACAAGAAGGAAGGAATTAGTTGTCACAGACAGAGATTGCAGTAGCCTGACAACACGCTAGTGGGAAGTTAGAAACTCATGAAAGAATTTGATGCACGTTAGACAGAAATAAAAGGGTTTGATAAATGGTGGTGTTCATGAGGAGGAAGAAGGAGGATCTCTAGTTCAAGAGCAGATTGGGCTACATGGTAAAATTTCATTAGAAAAATGATAGCAGCTTTGGCATTTGGTCCTTGATAGATAGAAGGAAGAGTCAAGATTTATTAACAGGTTTCCTTTTGCTTTGTTTTTGATGTTATGTACAAGAAGACATGGCTTTTGTGATTAAAATGAAATCATTTAGGGTTTGGTTCTCCTGTGTACCATCTACAGCAGATTCTTGCAGGTATGAATTTAGAACACAGTTAATGAAGCCACAATAAGGGAAGTTTCGCCAAAAATCAGAGAAGAGAGAAGGCAAAGGATGTGCTCGTGAGGGCTGGAGGAAGCCATGGAACATGTAGGTGAATTAGTGTTCAATAAGCCTAAAGAAAGTAGCATCCCAAACTGGTAAAGAGAAAATGAGGGGAGTGGGATGCTATTAATGGGCTTTGGGAAAATAAGTGTAGTAGCATCGTTAAGAGAAGCAGCAAGTAGGAGGCTATCTAAAAGACACTTATTAGGCTGTCAACAAAGCAGCAGCGTCACAGGCTTGCTGTGGAGAAAGATATTCAAATAATCTAAGTCTGCCACCAGTTTAAAGAGTCTTTTATGGAAATTATGATCCTGATATTTTAATCCAGTGTGCATCTTCTAACCTTTACGACTTTTGAATTGGAATCGAAAGCTGCAAAAACCATCTTTCTCATTCAGGGAGATAGATAGATGATGGATAGATAGATAGATAGATAGATAGATAGATAGGGAGAGACAGAGACAGAGAGACAGACAGAGAAAGAGAGCGAGAGAGAGGAAGAGAGAGAGACAGACAGAAAGACAGACACAAAGAGAGGCAGAGAGACAGAGAGAGAGAAACAGAGAAACAGAGCGAGAGAGAGGAAGAGGGAGAGACAGAAAGAGAGAGACAGACAGAGAGACAGAAAGAGAGAGAGAGAGGAAGAGAGAGAAAGAGAGAGGGAGAGAGAGAGAGAGAGAGAGAGAGAGAGAGAGAGAGAGAGAGAGAGGGAGGGAGGGAGGGAGGGAGGGAGGGAGGGAGGATCGCAGTAGAGGTTATTTATTTAAATTTAACTACATATTTCACAGAAAAAGAGTTTTGTTCAGGTGAAGAATGTTTTCATTAAAGGAACATGGGAATTTTAATTTATTAATTAGAATGGTTCTGTTATTTGAAGCCAGATATGGTAACTGTTTGAAATTAAATCCTGATGTACAGAAACCCAAAAGATAAAATACTTACACACTTAAACTCTTAATTAAAAATTTGTTTTGATTTGAGTGTGTCTGATTGTCTCTATGTATACCACATGCTTGCTGGTACCCACAAAGGCCAGAAAATGGTGTCAGATCCCAGTGAACTGTAGTTACAGGTGAGCCATCTAATGAGAATGCTGGGAACTAAACTCACATCTCCTTGCAAGAGCACCAAATATTATTCATTGCTTAGACATAGTTCCAGCCCATAAAATGTTTCTTTACTTTTATTTCTCAATATTGCTTGTGTGCAGAGCAAAACCTGCAATCAAAATGTGTTATGCCAATGAAAGAAAACATTGGAAGATGATAAAATATACTGCAAATATGTTGGGGGAAAATGAAACCAATCCTGAAATTATTTCTTGCTTGCTTGGCTTGAGAGTGTATAGTTCACTTGTGCCCAGGGTGTTGGTATGAACTGCTTTCAAAGTCATGTTATATTTTGAAACAGAATTCAGTTTGGAGTTATTATCATAAGTTTTCCTGAATCCAAAATTCTTACTAAAGTAATACGTGAAAACAAAAATTGCTTCCTCATTATTTGCCTAAGTTATTGAATACAAGAGAAAATAAGAAATGGTCAATCTGAGTTAGATTATAAAAGAAAATGAAGTATGATCTGGAAACCACATTTGTTTGTGTTATGGCAAAGGGTGGACATGAGCTCACTAAAGCAGATATTTTAATATACAACTGAGGAATAAAGTCATTGTTTTGTTTCAATTTATTTTTTGAATTTATTTTTTATTTATGTGTATGTGCAAGCTTATCTGTATGCATGTCACAGGAACACTGGTCACCACAGAAACCAGTAATGAGCATCAGCAGTTGTGAGCCACTTGACATATGTGCTGAGGACCAAACTTGAATCTTTGCAAGAGCAGGAAGTGCTCTTAACTGCTTGAGCCTTTTAAAAACTCCAATTAATTTTAGTTAGTTTTTAATTATGTGTTTCTGTGCTTATGTGTTGGTACATACCTGTGAGTGCAGCGCTCTCAGGTATCAGAATAGGGCATCAGATTTCCTCGCAGATGAAGTTGCAAGTGGTTGTGAGTTGCCCAATGCTGATTTTAGAAACAGAGCTGCTTGGGTTTTCTGCAAGGGTGGTATGTGGTGTTAATAGCCTAGTCATTTCTGGAGACCCAAGATGAGAGAGAGAGAGAGAGAGAGAGAGAGAGAGAGAGAGAGAGAGAGAGAGAGAGAGAGAGA
>NW_021604591.1:8497882-8509815 GCF_004785775.1 Grammomys surdaster
AGAGAGAGAGAGAGAGAGAGAGAGAGAGAGAGAGAGAGAGAGAGAGATTGATTTTGCTAAAGGACAAAATCTGAGTTTGTAGAGAAATTTGTTCCGTGAAGAGAACTTTACCAGTGATTCCAAGGCTTTGCAATTTCAGGAGCCTAGCTTAATAAAGTTCTATGTTTTTAAATCTTATTTTTAAAAGTTGTTTTCTTTGGTCCTCCTCTTTCTGCTTGGTATATTTTATCTCCTATTTTTGACAACTAGTGTTGTCTTGATTTTTCTAAAAGAACTTTATTCTGGTGATTCTATGTATTTTAGGCACATCTAATTATTATCCCCATTTGCCAGTCAAAAGACATAATAGGACAAGCACTGGCTGGTACACTTGACTATACCTTGGCCTTTAACCTTTGCTAAGGGTGTGGTTTGAGGACAGGTGGGTTTGATTTCTGAGAGCCATGAAGGTGGTACCAGGGCAGAGATCTGTGAGTGGGAAGAGACCAATCACTAGGTAAAAGCCCTCAGCTCAGATGAAGAGAGTTTTAGGCAATGAAAACTGGAAGAGACATCCAGGAACAAGGAGACTGATAGGAATGGAGGGCGATGGCACCTGGACAGCAAAGAAAACCTCAGATGTCTGCCAAATGGTGGGGAAGCAGCCTGCCAGGCAAGTCATGAGCTAGAAATTCTGCCAGGGAATGTTGTGAATTGACTTAGTGACTATCCAGGGCTGAGAGAAGAGTAGGCAAGAATAAACACAGAGAGACTCTGCAATGCAGGCATGCCACATTCTGAAGAACCAGAGGATCACTCTTTGAGAAGAACCATAGGGTATAAAAGGCATTCAAGGCTTTGTTTTCCACCTAATCTTTGATGCCCTGTGTCAGAAAGCTCTCTATCCACAATAACAACATGTGGCTTTTATAGCTGAGTAATGGTGGCGTCTCTGTGCAGAAAATGCCCTTCCTTATTCAGCGAGCCCTTTACAAAAGCTATATCTAATATCAGCGAGGTTTATAAAATGCATAGAGATTTCATTTTAAAACTGACTATTAGATAGAGGGACTGGAGAGACAGGTCAGCAGGAGCTGTGTGAGAGGGAGATTGAGAGGAGAGGGGGCAGATATTGAGATACAAAGGGAATAAATAAAATTTTTAAAATGTACTGTTCATTCAGGGACCTGACATTGACTCCTAATACCTCTGTTGGGAGTCTCACAAACACCTGTACCGTTAGCTCCAGGGAACCCAATGTCCTCCTCTGCCATCTGTACGCACTACACCCACATGGACATAACCCTACTCCGACACTCAGCTCAACTTACAGACACACACTCACGCACACATTCACTCACACACACACACAAGTACATGCAGGCACACATACAACATACCATCAATCATAACATCTTTAAAAAATACTCTGTTAGATTAAGTCTGTTAGAATGAGTATAAAATATTATCACCTTTTCATCAAAGCTCTTTCAGAATTAAATACTTGATATTTATTATATCAAGGTATATGTTTAAAATTTATTATATTAAGAACCAGTAGATAGATTTGCTGATTGTAACCAACAAGCAAACAAGAAGATGGTGGTAGCTACAGATCACTCTTGGAATAATTGAGCCACAGATCATACAAGTACTTTTAAAAAAAATGGAAAAGAAGAAGAAAGTCTATCAGTTTCATTTGGGGGCATATTCAGGTAAGGATATTTAAGAATAGCACCGCTGTAATTTTAGCATTAAAATTTTATGTTTATTTAATAAGATAAGAGCCATGGTGGACTGATTGGACGTAAATTAGTTATCTGTTTTCTTTCCAGGGAAATGTAGATTACATACTATTCCAGGTCATAAAGAAAATTTATATATATATGCTCCTAACCCCAAGAGACCAGCAAGGAAGGAAATATAACAAATCCACACTGTAAAGTATACATATTGCATTCATAGGCAGATGTTATTTTTTTCTAGGTTGCATCCTATTTGGACTATTGGGCTGGATGAAAGGACTACGTGATAAACTGTTCTGCAGTATTTTTTAGTGTCACTGACAACCTCTTTTTTTTCCTTCTAAAGTAATTTTCTTTTTCTCATAAGTATATTTGTATTTATTCTTTGAGAATTTGGTACATGTGTACAGTGTTATTTGATTATATTTATTCCCTACCCTCCAAATTCTTCTCAATTTTTTCTTTTTATTTTCATGTTCTCTTCTTTTGTTTTATAATCTGTTGAGTCCAATTTGTGCTGCGCATGGACATAGGGCCTCCCACTGGAGCATCGACGTTGTACCACGGGCTGTACCCCTGGAGAAAAATGATGCTCCCTCCTCCAGCAGCCATTGACTGACAATAGATCCTTAACTGGGTGTGTGGTTTTGTAAGCCCCTCACCCTAAGCCATCTCCATATTATGCAGCCTAAAAAAATGAGGTTTAATAAGTTGTAAGAAAAACTGCATAGCACCACGCTGCTAGGTTTTGGCTTTAACTATTACATTTTAGAAGATGCTGGCCCCATTTTCCATTTCTATTTTGGAATGCTCAATAGTAGATGAATGCTTTATCTTGGAGATCATAGCATGTTTTTGTAATGACTCCCATGACAGCCTTTAAATTGGGTAATTTAAAGATTTTATTTTCCTGGCACATGCATTACCTTGAACATCATATTAAGAAGAAATCATTAGAAGTAACATAGTTCAATTATCTTTTGAGATCCTTATCTCCTTTGCAGGATCCAGAGTAGTTAACCCAAACATTGTTTTTCAGATATCTGCAGTGAAAGTTAAGTTTCTGAATCTGCTCAGAGACTGCTTGCTGATAATTGATCTACCCCTGTCTTTTTGATTGTTTTCATGGCTGGATGTCAGCAAATAGGCAGACGTCCTAACTGATCTTTTTTCCACTATCTTCCTTTACCAGATTATCATCATACCTCTCCCTGAATCAAATCCCTGAACAACTTTGATGATATGACTCCCTTGCTCAGAAGCCTTCGGTCAGTCTGTGTGGCCTACAGGATAAACCAGAGCTCATTAACTTGAAATGACCTGGCTCTGAGAGATGTCTGCATTCGGCTTCACCCATCTGAGCCTTCCAGGCCCCTCTTTGAGCTTAGTCAGGTTACCCACATTCCATGCTGTGAGGTCTTCTTTCTTGTTTGTCAGCATCTTGCTCCTGTTAATTCCTTCATGTCCATACTCTACTGACTGTTCCCCTCTTCTTTTAATATGGTCCATATTTTGAGACCACCTCCCTTTCTGTTATGTCATAATTCACTACAGACCTTTGCTCACACTCTAATGTCCTTCGTTTTCAATCACTCAGGTTGCATATTTTCAGCCTCATTGATTTTGTGATTAATCATAAGCTAACCCGAAGAGTTTTCATACTGTTCTATTGAATTATAATAAATCTTTTGTATTGATGCTTAATTCTTCACATTTTTAAGCTTGGCTTCTTTCCACATTAATTTTATGAGATGACTTGGTGTAAAGCAGATGGTTTCCGACTGTATTCAACCGAACTCTAGGGATTCCTGGAAACACAGCGTGGGGAAGGGAGAGTGAGTGAGACTGGTGGATCTCCAGCTGCAGCCAAGACTTCTCTGCTTTGATCTTTTTAGACTTTCTATTGAGCTTCTGACTCTGATTGTTTTCAAAGAAAATTTGGAGGCTAAACATATTTGAAAACAAGGATGTGGGGGAAAGGAATCGAAGCTTGTGTGAAGATACATGTGTATCCTGTATGTCTCCTTGCCCAAGCTTTAAGGTTAAATATGGGCGTTTAACCTTTATGTTTAAGGTTAAGATATGGGAATGGAAAGATGGATCAGTGGGTGAGAACTTGTCCTATTCTTGAAGAGGACCTAAGTTCTGTGACTAAAACTATTTCAGATGGCTCACTACCTCCTGTAGCTTAATCTCCAAGGGATCCTGTTCCTTCTTCTGGACTTTTGGTACCTATAGTTACAAATACACAACACACACACACACACACACGCACACACACACACACACACACACACAGAGTTTAATTAAACATCTAAAGATACAAGAGCAGAGTCTGTTCTCACATTTACTGTAAAAGCCTCCCTTACATCTCCTTCTTTATAATAGAGACACTTTTATAATTATAAAAGTGTCCACTAAAAGTATGTTACAAACTCTGTGGCCAAGTTGCTTGCTGGCTTCCATGGCAGAATGTTTCACATATGGCTCATTATTTCTGTGATAATTAAATATGAAGTAGGGAAATTATATTTTACTCTTTCTCTTGATCTCCCCATCACAGAGCACATTCGACTTTTCTTTCTGTTTCTATCTCTTAAGAAAGCATTGGACTAGTTTTTTTTCAGGCTTTAAAACATGTAACAATAGTAAATTTCAGATTACATATTTGATTTTTTAAAAAAGTGTCAGATGTATAAGATATGAGATGTAAGATGGGCAGATGGCAGGACGGCTGAGACTGTAAAGGTATTTGCTGACAAGACCGACAGTTTCAGTTCATTCTCAGGGCACACCAGATGGAAACAAAGTCAACTCCCATAAGTAGTCTTCTGAACTCCACATCTGCACGCAAACGTGCACACACACACGTACATACACACGTACACACATATGTGTTTACACATGCATGTGTGCACATATGCACATGCATGGATATGCACACACTGTAAAGCACAGCATGACATTAGTTCTGTGTAAGTAAGAACATACTGTTCCACATAGTCATGTTTACCAGTACTCTTTGCTAAGCTGGGAGTCCTTGTAAGTATGGCTAAAAAGTGCCAGTGCTTGTTCTCAAAAGTGCTTGTTCTCCCTCTTCTCTAAAAACACTGTCTACAGAAGAATTCAGACTGAAAAGTGGAAGAACTCAAAGCCTGACATGTATCCAGTCCATGTCCTGCTAGCTCCCTTTAAACACAAGCCAGAGTGAAATGTATTAGTGGGTGGACTTGGGCATATTTCAGTGATGTGTTCCTCAGCAGGTTCAGCCACAGACCGAAGTTCACAGAGGAACACCTCAGACTTCTGATAACTCAAACAGGGCTCAGGATTCTTTCATGCCTGTTTACTTATACTTACATACTTACATAATTTAGAAAACAAATAGGTAGAGTATATTGTATGAAAGGCTATTTTAAATAAAAGAACAACAGAAAATAAAAAAGAAATATTACGGTAAAAAAGAAAACAAATGGGACAGGAAGCCTTAAAAATACAAAAAGACAGTAAAATAAGCAGCCTGGTATGATGGCTGCAGACTAAGTTATATGTGGTTGCTGCAGGAAATGCAGTTTGTTTTTCTTTGTATCATAGAATGGAGGGGAAGTTATATGTGCTAATGCACTTACGTGTGTGTGTACAGATGTGGGCACATGCAGGAAACAAAGGTAGCATTGGGTGACCTCTTCTATACTTTTCAAGTGTATTTGTTTGTTTGTTTGCTTGATTGCTTGCTTGCTTTTTTTGAGGCAAGGTCTTCCAAAACAGGTCTTACTAGACTGATTGGACAGTAAGCTCTAGGAAGAGAGCCTTTTGGTTCCATTCCTTAGTAGTGGGGATATATAACACTGTGCCACAGTACATGGCAATTACAGGGGTGCTGGGATTCAGGGACTTATGCTCATGCAGAAAGCATCTCACCCACTGAGCCATCTCCCAGTTTCCAAGGTGAGCGTTTTCCTTAATGATAGGACTTTTGAAATGATGGAGAATGGCTTCTGCTCCATGGTCTGGAAATTGCTGAATTATCCACCAGAAATTTTTAGAATCCCTTAAGCAGTGGGTACTCTTAGCACTTTCTTGTGAGACAAGTGTCTTAGAAGTATGGATGCACGGTCCAAATCCTGTCTGTTGTGTTTCCAAAAAATTTTGAGTTTCTGTGAGGTAATTCAGCCATTGATCTACCACAGCCCCTCTTCAAGAATTAATTGAAGAAACAGGGAAGTATTGATGCCATACCCTGGAAGAAAATTTTTCAGATCAGTGTTTTCCTTTTAAATTGTGTCCAGTTACATCCAACATTTTGGAAGAAGCATTTTCAATTTCAAAGCTATATACATGGGGGATTTCTGGTAGTTTTCTGGCAGATATAATCTTGTGATGAAATTTAAGTGGCTGCTTTAGTTTGACAAAATTAAAAAAATATATTTCACAGATACACCTAATTGGAATGATGCTGTTTGTAGGGACGCTATGCCACTGTCTGTATGAGAGACTCTTTTCTAATCAAAACGTACTATGAAGGGAAAGGAGCATCTCAATCCTCGGGGGCCCTGTACCTTCAAGGGTAACAAGAGTACAATGCCATGATCCTTATCCAGCTTCAAGGTATTAACACTTGTTACCAGGAAGCTGTATGTATGAGGGACATGGATAGAGATAGAAGAAAGTCTTTGTATGACAAATCAATAAAGAGTCTATATGAACTATAATAAAGCATCAGTTTTTGACTGAAAGATCTGTTCTTGGACCCTGGTAGTAGAAGTTAGACCTAGCCAAGCAGGTGACTATTGTTGAACCTCAATCACCTGATTTCCAAATATATAGGAACCATGAGTGTCTCTAAGGACAGCTGTGAGAACAACACAAAGAGTCTAGTGAGAGGCTAGATATGTAAGGTCTGCACTATTCCACCAGACTTGCTTTTCTGTAACTGCACAGTTTCTAAATCTAGCACAGAAGGAAAGTTTGTCATTATTTGTCTCTGAGCACCCTTTCAAGTTATGAACAGCATTTGTCAGCAGTGGTCATCTTAGTGCAGTAAGTCACCAATGAAGAAATATTGAAGCCAGGAGTTCTCTTGCTTTGCTAATACCCAGTCATGTATCTGAAGAGGGGAAACACCTTGACAAGAAGGTGTAACTGAACTTCTATGGGAAATAGTTTTCTCACTTTCTTTAGCATCACTGTTACTTCAGGGTATTTCAGTATGTAGAGTCAGTAATCTATGTATGTGAGAATTTCTATAGGAAACAGTTTTCTCACATTCTTTAGTGTCAATATTACTTCAATGTATATCAATATGAAGAGTCAATAATCTTATGTATGTGTTTTCAGTTTTACTTATACATCTCTTGTTTAGAGAATACATATTACATTATTCATTTAAAAACAGTAAAAAAAAAGTAAAATCCCTTCTTTTGTTTTACGTTAGTTTGGTCTCATGTTGGTCAGAGATTAAGTATTAGAGCATTTAAAATTATGTTTAGCAGTAACACATTTATAGATAGATGGTATCATGCAATTTTAGGGTAATTTTCTCCTAAATCTTGAACTCCTATCTCCACTGAGCATCAAGTCTGTTGTAAAACTCCTAGTTATTTATACAGTTCATGTAAAAGGCCCTGTGCATCTAACATTGCTTTTGAATAAACTGTAGAGGTCTGAGAGATCATTCAGCAATTAAAAACATGTATTGTATGCGAAGATTGCCTGACATTTGTTTGCAGGCCCCACCTGCCACACATAATAGCTAGTAACTTCAGCTCTAGGGCATCTGATGCCTTGTCTGGCCTCTGCAACAAATGCATGCATGTATTCACACCACACAGACAAACAGACACACACACAAACACACACACACACAGACACACACACACACACACAGAGTTACTTTTTAATCAGATCTTAAATATAAATTGCATTATATTATTCATAATTAAAGAAGTCCAGAGATTGTTTAACAGTTACTTTATTATGTAACATTTATAAAAATGAACACCTATGGAATCTTTGTAATGTAATTTCCAGTATAGTATGAACACATTATCCATGTCCCTGAAAGTGAGAGTGTGGAAGTCAGCTATTATGTCTTTATGTGGGTTCTGTGTCTTTAAGCTTGTACCTGTGTGTTATTTTACTTTTTGTACTCAATGAAGTTCAATTTGCATTATTTCGGGAGACCCACAGTTCACTTTCTTTAAGTATGTATTAGATAGTACACAGTTAATATGCCAATCTAACCTAACCCTAACCCTAACCCTAACCCTAACCCTAACCCTAACCCTAACCCTGTTCTTATTTTTTTTTTTTACTGATTTATTTTTTTTTCTTTTTTTTTTTTATTGGATGATTTATTTACATTTCCTATGTTGTCCCCTTACCCCATCCCCCACCACCCCCTCGGAACCCCCAATCCCCTCGCCCCTCCTCCTTCTTCTCTGTGGATGTAACCTCTATCTACCCACCCCCACTCCCACCTCCCCACCCTCAAACTTCCCACCCCCTGGGGCATCCAGCCTTCATGAGGTCAAGGTTCTCTTCTTCCACCTATGCCCAGCAGGGCCCTCCACTTTTACATATTCAGCTGAAGCCCTGGATCCCCCCCTAAGTGCTCCCAGGCTGGTGGTTTAGACCCTGGGAGCTGTGGTTGGTTGGTATTGTTGCTCTCCTCATGGTGCCACAAACCCTTTCAGCTCCTTCAGTCTTCACTCTAACTCCTCTATTGAGAACCCCATGATCAGTTCAATGGCTAGTTGTGAGCATCTGCCTCTGAATATGTCTGACTCTTGAAGGCCTCTGAGGAGATATCCATATCAGGCTCTTATCAGCATGCACTTCCTGTCTTCCACATCAGCATCTACCTTTGGTGATTGCACATGGGATAGATACTCAGGTGGGGTGGTCTTGAGACGGCCCCTCCTTCAGTTTCTGTCCCTCACTTTGTCTCCATATTTGCTCCCTTGAGTATTTTGTTGCTCCTTCTAAGAAGGACCGAATCACCCTCACTTGGTCTTCCTTCTTTATGGGCTTCATGTGGCCTGTGAGTTGCATCTTGGGCATTTCAAGGTTCTAGGCTAATATCCAATAATCAGTGAGTGAATACCATGTGTCTTCTTTTGTGATTGGCTTACCTCACTCAGGATGATAATTTCTAGTTCCATCCATTTACCTAGGAACCTCTCGAATTCATTGTTTTTAATAGCTGAGTAATACTCCATTGTGTAAATATACCACATTTTTTGAATCCATTCCTCAGTTGAAGGACATCTGGGTTCTTTCCAGCTCCTGGCTATTATAAATAAGGCTGCTATGAACATAGTTGAGCATATGTCCTTGTTATATGTTCGAGCATCTTCTGGGTATATGCCTAGGAGTGGTATAGCTGGATCCTCGGGTAATGCTATGTCCAATTTTCTGAGGAACCGCCAGACTGATTTCCAAAGTGGTTGCACCATCTTGCAGTCCCACCAACAATGGAGGAGTGTTCCTCTTTCTCCACACCCTCGCCAGCATCTACTATCACCTGAGTTTTTAATCTTAGCCATTCTGACTGGTGTGAGATGGAATCTCAGGGTTGTTTTGATTTGCATTTCCCTGACGACTAAGGATGCTGAACATTTCTTTAGATGCTTCTCGGCCATTCGAGTTTCTTCCGTTGAAAATTCTTTGTTAAGCTCTATACCCCATTTTTTAATAGGGTAATTTGGTTGTCTGGAGTCTAATTTCTTGAGTTCTTTGTATATATTGGATATTAGCCCTCTATCAGATGAAGGATTGGTAAAGATCTTTTCCCAATTTGTTGGTTGTCGTTTTGTCCTATTGACAGTGTCCTTTGCCTTACAGAAACTTTGCAATTTTATGAAGTCCCATTTGTCAATTCTCGATCTTAGAGCATATGCCATTGGAGTTCTGTTCAGGAACTTTTCCCCTGTGCCCAAGTATTCGAGGCTTTTCCCCACCTTCTCTTCTATTAGTTTCAGTGTATCTGGTTTTATGTGGAGGTCCTTTATCCACATAGACTTGAGCTTTGTACAAGGGGATAAGAATGGATCAATTTTCATTCTTCTACATGTTGTCTTCCAGTTGATCCAGCACCATTTGTTGAAAATGCTGTCCTTTTTCCACTGGACAGTTTTAGCTCCTTTGTCAAAGATCAAGTGACCATAGGAGTGTGGGTTCATTTCTGGGTCTTCAATTCTATTCCATTGATCTTCCTGCCTGTCTCTGTACCAATACCAGGTAGTTTTTATCACTATTGCTCTGTAGTACAGCTTGAGGTCAGGGATGGTAATTCCTCCAGAAGTTCTTTTATTGTTGAGAATAGTTTTCGCTATCCTGGGTTTTTTGTTATTCCATATGAATTTGAGAATTTCCTTTTCTAACTCTGTGAAGAATTGAGTTGGGATTTTAATGGGGATTGCATTGAATCTGTAGATTGCTTTTGGCAAGATGGCCATTTTTATTATATTAATCCTGCCAATCCATGAGCATGGGAGATCTTTCCATCTTCTGAGATCTTCTTCAATTTCTTTCTTCAGAGACTTGAAGTTCTTGTCCTACAGCCCTTTCACTTGCTTGGTTAGATTCACACCAAGGTATTTTATATTATTTGCAACTATTGTGAAGGGTGTCATTTCCCTAATTTCTTTTTCAGTCTGTTTATCTTTCATGTAGAGGAAGGCTACTGATTTGTTTGAGTTGATTTTATAACCAGCCACTTTGCTGAAGTTGTTTATCAGGTTTAGGAGTTCTCTGGTGGAAGTTTGGGGGTCACTTAAGTATACTATCATATCATCTGCAAATAGCGATATTTTGACTTCTTCCTTTCCTATTTGTATCCCTTTGACTTCTTTTTGCTGTCTAATTGCTCTGGCTAAGACTTCCAGTACTATATTGAATAGGTAGGGGGAGAGTGGGCAGCCTTGTCTAGTCCCTGATCTTAGTGGGATTGCTTCAAGTTTCTCTCCATTTAGCTTGATGTTGGCTACTGGTTTGCTGTAAATTGCTTTTACTATGTTTAGGTAGGGGCCTTGAATTCCTGATCTTTCCAAGACTTTTATCATGAAGGGATGTTGAATTTTGTCAAATGCTTTCTCAGCATCTAGTGAGATGATCATGTGGTTTTTTTCTTTAAGTTTGTTTATATAGTGGATTACATTGATGGATTTCCAAATATTGAACCATCCCTGCATTCCTGGGATAAAACCTACTTGATCATGATGGATGATTGTTTTGATGTGTTCTTGGATTCGGTTTGGTAGAATTTTATTGAGTATTTTTGCATCGATGTTCATAAGGGAGATTGGTCTGAAGTTCTCTTTCTTTGTCGGGTCCTTGTGGGGTTTGGGTATGAGTGTAATTGTAGCTTCATAGAACGAATTGGGTAGTGTTCCTTCTGTCTCTATTTTGTGGAATAGTTTGAAGAGAATTGGTATTAGGTCTTCCTTGAAGGTCTGATAGAATTCAGCACTAAAACCATCTGGTCCTGGGCTTTTTTTAGTGGGGAGACTTTTAATGAATGCTGCTATTTCCTGAGAAGTTATGGGATTACTTAGATGGTTTATCTGCTCCTGGTTTAACTTCAGTACCTGGTATCTGTCTAGGAAATTGTCCATTTCATCCAGGTTTTCCAGTTTTGTTGAGTATAGGCCTTTGTAGTAGGATCTGATGATTTTTTGAATTTCTTCAGTTTCTGTTGTTATATCTCCCTTTTCAGTTCTGATTTTATTAATTTGGATACTGTCTCTGTGCCCTCTGGTTAATCTGGCTAACGGTTTATCTATCTTGTTGATTTTCTCAAAGAACCAACTCCTGGTTTTATTGATATTTTGTATTGTTCTTTCTGTTTCTACTTGGTTGATTTCAGCCCTGAGTTTGATTATTTCCTGCCTTCTACTCCTCCTGGGTGTATTTGCTTCTTTTTGTTCTAGAGCTTTTAGTTGTACAGTCAAGTTGTTAGTGTGTGCTCTTTCCAGTTTCTTTTTGTAGGCAGTTAGAGCTATGAGTTTTCCTCTTAGCACTGCCTTCATAGAGTCCCACAAGTTTTGTTATGATGTGTCCTCATTTTCATTGAATTCTAAAAAGTCTTTTATTTCTTTCTTTAGTTCTTCCTTGACCAAGTCATCATTGAGTAGAGAGTTGTTCAGTTTCCATGTGCACATGGGTTTTCCATTGGTTTTGTCATTATTAAAGACCAGTCTTATTCCA
>NW_021604591.1:8509915-8511727 GCF_004785775.1 Grammomys surdaster
AGCTTTAGTAAAGTTTCTTTTATGTATGTAGGTGCCCTTGCATTTGGGGCATAGATGTTCAGAATTGAGAGTTCACCTTGGTAGCTTTTTCCTTTGATGAGTATGAAGTGTCCTTCCTTATCTTTTTTGATTAATTTTGGATGAAAGTCGATTTTATTTGATATTAGAATGGCTACTCCAGCTTGTTTCTTGGGACCATTGGCTTGAAAAATTGTTTTCCACCCTTTTATTCTGAGGTAGTGTCTGTCTTTGTCACTGAGGTGCGTTTCTTGTATGCAGCAAAATTCTGGGTCTTGTTTGTGTATCCAGTCTGCTAGTCTGCGTCTTTTTATTGGGGAATTGAGACCATTGATGTTAAGAGATATTAAGGAAAAATGATTGTGGCTTCCTGTTATTTTTGTTATTAGAGGTAAAGTTATGTTTGTATAGTTATCTTCTTTTGGGGTTGTTGGAAGATTACTTCCTTGCTTTTTCTAGGTTGTAGTTTCCCTCCTTGTGTTGGCGTTTTCCATCCATTATCCTTTGAAGTGCTGGGTTTGTGGGAAGATATTGTGCAAATTTGGTTTTGTCATGGAATATCTTGGTTTCACCATCTATAGTGATTGAGAGTTTTGCTGGGTATAGTAATCTGGGCTGGCAATTGTGTTCTCTTAGTGTCTGTATGATGTCAGTCCAGGCTCTTCTGGCTTTTATAGTCTCTGGTGAGAAGCCTGGTGTAATTCTTATAGGTCTGCCTTTATATGTTACTTGACCTTTTTCCCTTACTGCTTTTAGTATTTTTTCTTTGTTTTGTGCATCTGATGTTTTGATTATTATGTGACGGGAGGTATTTCTTTTCTGGTCTAGTCTATTTGGTGTTCTGTAGGCTTCTTGTATGTTTATGGGCATCTTGTTCTTTAGGTTAGGGAAGTTTTCCTCAATAATTTTGTTGAAGATATTTACTGGCCCTTTAAGTTGGGAATCTTCATTCTCATCTATACCTATTATCCTTAGGTTTGGTCTTCTCATTGTGTCCTGGATTTCCTGGATGTTTTGAGTTAGGAGTTTTTTGCATTTTGCATTTTCTTTGACAACTGTGTCAATATTTTCCACCGTATCTTCTGCATTTGAGATTCTCTCTTCTATCTCTTGTATTCGGTTGGTGATGCTTGCGTCTGTGACTCCTGATCTCTTTCTTAGGTTTTCTATCTCCATGGTTGTCTCCCTTTGAACTTTCTTTATTGTTTCTATTTCTAGTTTCAGATCCTGAATGTTTTTGTTTAATTCCTTCTTTGTGTTTTCTTCCATTTCTTTAAGGGATTTCTGTGATTCCTCTTTAAGGGCTTCTATCTGTTTACTTGTACTCTCCTGTATTTCTTTAAGGGAGTTACTTAATTCCTTCTTATAATCCTCTATCATCATCATGAGAAGTGATTTTAATTCTGAATCCTGCTTTTCAGTTGTGATGGGGTGTTCAGGGCTTGCTATATTGGGAGAACTGGGCACTGATGTTGCCAAGAAACTTTGGTTTCCGTTGCTTATGTTCTTGCGCTTGCCTTTCGCCATCTGGGTAACTCTAGTGGTACCTGCCCTCACTGTGTAAAACTGGAGTCTGTATTTCCAGTTATCTTGCTTATTGCAGAGCTCCTCAGTGTCCAGAGGTCTCTGTGGTCTTATGCTCCTAATCTCCTGGGTGGAAGAACTCCTGGGACTCAGGCCACCTCTTGGATCTGGAAATCCTTCTGCTCTGAGTGCAGTGGGTCCTTGATGACTCAGGATTCAGTTTCAGCTGCTCTGAGTGCAGTGGCTCCTGGATGACTCAGGATTCAGTTT
>NW_021604591.1:8511737-8591010 GCF_004785775.1 Grammomys surdaster
TCAACAGGACAGGAGCAGACCGACTCTGTGTCTGCTCCAGCCCAGAGAACCCTGTTCTTATAACTGGACTTGAAAAACTATTTGTTCATGTTTTCATCATTGCTTGTCACCCAGGACAGGTTTCAGAGTGTTTCATTTCTCCTTTATTTAGTTAAGCATATTTGTTTTTGCAGAGGCCGTGAGACCAGTTGTTAACATTCAAGTCTGAAGGCTCATAGCTCCAGTGCCAGGAGATTTTATTATGACAGATATTCACTCAAGCTACACATATACAGGTAAATAAAAATAAAATCTAAATAAAATAAAAATGATCTGGCTTGACAAAATGGTGTGCTAGCTAATTGTATGCCAACTTGATATGAGCATTTGGGAAAAAGTACCGATCACTGACAAATGCCTCCATCACATTGTCTGAGGTATGGGGAACACTGCCTTGAACTTTCTTAGTTAGTGATTGATGTGGATTGGCATGGGCCCTTCCCCAAGTGGAACATTGTCATCCCTGGGCAAGAGGTCCTTGCTATAAGAAAGCAAGCTGAACAATTCTGAAAAACAAGCCAGTAAGCAGTACTGCTTTATGGCCTTTGCATCTGTATCAGCCCCTGCCTCTAGGTTCCTGTCCTGTTTGAGTGAGTTCCTGCCCTGATTCCCTTCAATGATGGATTATGATGAGAAACTGTAATAAAAAATAAACTCTCTCCTTCCCGAGTTGCTTTTAATCATACTGTTGAGCATAGCAATAGAAGCCCTAACTAAAATAAATGACAAAGAAGATCACGGTGTACCTCATTAACGTATGCTATTAATATGTGTTATAAAAAGCAAGTAATTAGCAATTAGGGAGGATAACATAATATTATTTGCTGAAAATTTATTTTTATTAATTCTAAATTGTTATAGGAAGTGTATGTTTTATTTTAAAATACTGATTACTTCAGAGTTTTAAAATAACAATAATATTTTTCTCCCCATGTAATCACCAGATCTACTTAAGGCACATGTGCAGCAGGAAATGGCATTTAAAGGTGTTGCCAGCTCAGCAGGGCTTTTCATGTGTTTAAGGGAATTTTGCTTCATGCCATCACTCAAGGCTGAATATATTTGCTGTTTTAAAGGGCAGGGTAGAACCTCAGTTTAATGTAGATCCTATGTTTCAGAAAGTGATTATATCCTTTTCTTCTAACACTGTTTTGTTCTAAAATATTTGTTTTTCCATTTAGTTATATGTAAATATGTGTTAATATGTGTAAGAGTGCAGTACACATTCTTAACCACAGCGTTATCTCTAGACCCCTAATATATTTTACATGATAAATTTTCACATATTCAGTTGTTTGGATGGTTCATCTTAATTGTTGACTTAACTGCATTTGGAATCACCTAGAAAATACACCTCTGGGCATTTCAGTCAGAGTTTTTTTTTTTCAGAGTTTTAACTGAAGAACAAAGACCAAGCCTGAATGTGAGTAGCACCTAGAGTCACAGATTGAGTAAGAAGAAAAACAAGGAGGAATGTAGCAGAGTCCAGCATCCTTTATCTGCTTCCAGACTTCAGATCCAAATGATTATCTTGGTGGTTTGAATAGAAATGGTCCCCATAGACTCAGGTGTTTGAATGTTTGGCCATTAGGGAATGTCACTATTAGGAGGTATAACCTTGTTGGAATAGATGTGGCCTCGTTGGAGGAAGTGTGCCACTGTGAGAGCAGGCTTTGACTTCTCATCTCTTCAACCTCCTCTCACTTGGCTTGTAGTCCCCTTTGGCTGCCTACAATTCAAGATGTAAAACTCCCAGAGCTTTCTCTCCAGCACCATGTCTGCCTTTATGCTTCTGTGTTTCCCATCATGAGGACAGTGGACCAAACCTCTGAAACTGTAATCCAGCCTCAATTAAATGGTTTCCTTTAGAGGAGTTGCTGAGGTCATGGTGTCTCTTCACAGCAATAAAACCCAAACAAGACAGCAACTCAAGTTCCTAGCTGTGACCCAGGAGTCAAAATTAAACTTTCCTTAAGTTGCTTTTATCAGGTGTTTCCTGACAGCAATGAGGAAAGTAACTAGTGGAATAAATGTTAACTGAAGAACATTTGTAAAACTACCCAGTCATACTCGGTACATACATGTCACCACCTTCAGTGAGGGATCACCTCCCAGGTGTGTGCAGCTGTCGTGTGGAATGTCTTGTGTAGAACAGTGTGTGTTGTGTCCAGTTTTTGGATAACAACTAATAACTGCTAACCACAAGCTGTCCCAGAGTTGAGCAGAAACTTTACTCGCTCCAGAATGGGAGGTGAATATGTGGTTAATTATTTTGTCTCCTGTTTAGATTTCCTTTTTTTCTTTGCTTATTAACATGAGTAATTTCATCCTCTTTTTTCAAGACAACATTGTTTGTTTTATAAGATTCAGCAATACCTTTTACAGTCTATAGTCTTCCATTGTACACATTAACAAGTTATTTTGACCTTCCTACTTCGAAGATATTTCATCATTTTTTTCTGTATATATTTGTCTTATTGTATAGGAATATTATTTTTTCTGGTTTTAATATTTTTCACATTCTAGTTTACGATTCATCTGAATTTTTTTCTTTAGATGAAGTAAAAACATAATTATTTTATAAATATCAAATTTGCAAGTAGCACTTACGTTCTCTCTTTTCTCCCAGGCCATTTGACCCCTCTCTTTTGCCTCCCACAGGCTGTACATGCAGTACAATTCTTATCCTGGTCTCTGGGTTGGATTGCTATGGTCTGTGAGGTGATTGCCAAGTCTGTACATTGTTTCTTGATTGCTATAGTTTTACATAAAGCCTCCACACTTTTCTTCTTGAGTATCTATTCTGCCTCATGGACAATAGCTGTCTAGTTTCTTCTGCTCAGTCGCTTTGTATCTAAGTGCTTACCATGTAAAAGATGTGTATCACAACATCTCCAAAAGCATTCTGTCAGGCTCTGCCTCTCAACTATATCTGTTGCCATGGGCAGTGGATTTTCAAATTCTATCAGAGTTGACATTACTGCTCATACTATACTCTATAACTTTCTTTCCTCCCTCCTCTGCTTTTCATTGTTTTTTCCTCCCGTTTTATGTCACAATCTGGCAATAAGCCAGGTTCCATTTCATATGCAGTAATGCTGGTGTGTCTTGAGGCCTTGGAACCTGGGAATGCAGCTCACTATTAGGATGCACACTTAAAGTGCACAAACCTTGGTTCAACTGTTATCAGTTGTCATTTACTTTCCTGGATCTATGTCATGGCTACCAGATTGCTTATTGTTTTTTTAACATCTCATCAAAAATTGAATGCTCCCCTTAAAAGAGGTTGCAGGGCACATTGAAAACCTGGCCCTAATCAGTGGGATAGGTTAAACATTCCTCCTTCTCTTTTTTTGCCATTGATATTAAATATTGGTAGTGATTTGTTTATGCAACGGAAGTCCATTTATGTGGATTATACTTAGGCTGTGTAGTTGGCTCTTCCTGACAACTAAGAAAAGCCACTGATGGTAGAAACCAAAGTAAGAAAGCTGCTCCTTTGCTGTTCCTGGACTTTATCAGTGCCTCGGGAAAGGTGAGAGGAGTCTGAACTGGCCATGTAGTCAGGAAATAACCATCATGGCAACCCCCATCTTGATATCAAAGGTAGAACACTTTGATCAAAAGCCTCAGGGTTTTGTCACCTTCTAAATTTTTGTTAAGTATCTTTGCTTCACCTGTGAGTTTGTAAAGTTCCAATCTCTGTAACTACAGCATGAATCCCAAGAATTGTTAAAAATACATTTTAAAAAAAATTCAGAAAGTAAAGAAATAAGCACATAGTACTGCATTGAACTTAGTTCGGCCTGGCTCACTCTTCTGCCTCAAAGTAGCTTCACTTAATAAAATAGGAAAAAAATGAAATTTTAGGTTAATTTTTGCCTAGCAAGGTTGATACAGGAAGAAATACCTTGTTTAATTGTTAGATGTTGTTCTTTTCATAGAGAATACATTTTAAAACATATGATTGTTTTGTTTGTAAATATGCTGGAGAGATTTGGACATGGGCCCCAGTGAAATAGCTTCTAAACAGATTTCAAGAAAAATCTTAAAAGGCTATTGATAAATTTCAATAAACTTTTTATTATTTTATTATTTTATTATTTTATTATTATTTTTATTAGAATAAATAAAATTTTTCTAAATTTGAAATTTAGATAAATTTCATTGGTTGAAGTTTTATCACTATTCTCTCTCTCTCTGTGTCTATTTCCAGATTCTTTCTTTCTTTCTCTCTCTCTCTCTTTCTCTCTTTCTCTCTTTCTCTCTTTCTCTCTCTCTCTCTCTCTCTCTCTCTCTCTCTCTTTCTTTCTTTCTTTTTTTTTGTTTTTCTAGACAGGGTTTCTCTGTGTAGCCCTGGCTGTCCTGGAACACACTCTGTAGACCAGGCTGGCCTCGAACTCAGAAATCTGCCTGCCTCTGCCTCACAAGTGCTGGTATTTAAGGTATGTGCCACCACTGCCTGGCTCCAAATTCTTTCTTAAAATATTTATTTTTATTTGTTTGTGCACACACATGCCCATGTGAGTGCTCATACATGTGGTTTCATGCAGGTATCTGTAGAAGCCAGAGGAGGAATCAGATCAGATTCATTGGTGCTAGAACAGGTAGTTGTGAGCTGTGAGTTTTGGAAATTGAACTCCTGTCATCCTCAATAGCAGCAAATGCTCTTAAGCTCTGAGCCATCACACCAGTCCCAGAAATTTCAGTGAATGAAGCTGAGCCAAGAATGTCAAAAAATTCATAAGTAGAAGGCAAGGAAAAGCAGGGCCTAGCATCTCTACCCACAATTAAACTGTACTTTGTCTTAAATCAGTATCATAAAGAGAACAGTGGCTAAAATGTATACAATTCTCATTTTTTAGTTTAGATCTTGCTTTATTGTACTATTAAATGATATATTGTGTTGAACTATATATGTTTTTCAAAGATGTGGACACTTGATTTCTCAGAACCCATGGATATTATAATTCCTGTGGCAAAAGGAAATCTTGTGGGCGGGGAGACCTCTGAATTCTCAAGTCTATGTTCAGCAATCCTTAAAAAGCACAGGTGTTTTCTTATTATGGTGAGAAGGAGACAGAAGAACCTAAGAGTGAGGAGCAAGATGTGGTACGAAAAGTACTCTACCTGGAGCACCGGCCTTGAGTGGTGAGGGAACTGTGAGGCAGGGAATGCAGGGATCTAACAAGCTGGGAATGCTTCTCAGCTATGGTGTGCAGATGGCCCTGTGACCTGATCTGAATTCAGCCAGCACACCCAGCAAGAGAGGATCAGACTTTCCATTGCTGTGTCCAAAAGGAAATAAAACTCCGAGATTACTTTGATTTGGGCCTGGACAGGAGACTCATGTCAGACCCACGAACCCTGAGAGAGTAGGTGCTTGTGAGTCAGTTCGTCAGGTTCATACTGATTTGTTACAGCTGCGATAGAAAACAAATTGGCAGTATAATTATTTCTACTTTTAAATTGTCAGAAATGACAAAAGAGAAATATAATGATGGGACTCTAAACGAAACGTTTTCAATGTGAAAAAGAACAAAGGCTTATCTAACCTCTGTAATTTGAACTCAGTGATTTTTTTTTCTATAATGATGTTTCCTGGTGAATGGATAAATTGCTATTGGTCTGCATGTGTGGGAGACAAATAGAATATTGAATTAAAATTAAAATTCACTTAGACCTTTGCTTTTAATGTGAAATGGCTTTGACTTTGTCTTAGTGATTATTTGTTCATAAAAGGAATGATGTCTAATGTCTTGTTGGGATCTTCCTTGGTTCCTGTTTGATGTTTGTTTGTGTATTGAGCTAGCTTCTCGCATTTAGCTATGTCTGATCTTTCTGTGTCAAGCTCCCAAACAGTGTAGTTATACTGGATTCACATCTGGTTAACATCTTGATAGTACCTCTAAAAGCAATTAGCTGTTATAATTTCTCACATTTTTGCCAAGATGAATATATTCCACATGAATGATCATGGAAATCAAGTCTTGCAATATCTAGGAATTTATTGTCATTTTCCACAAGTATAAAATACTAAAAGTCCGCATTTATCTTTTTCCTTCTTATTCACCTAAAATCACCCAATCATTTCTATACACAACATCTTTAAATAGAAAATATTTTATTTTCATTTGTGTATGTGTGTGCACTTGTGGTTAATATAACCGTGAAGTGTATGGAACTGGAGTGACTGAACATTGTAAGCTGCCTGACATGGATGTGGGGAACAAAGCTTTGGTCTTCTGAAAGAACAGCAGAGTCTCTTAACTTCTGAGCCATTTCTCTAGACTTGTCGCCACACCCACCAAAAATAAATAATAAATAAGTAAAATTAAAGAAAAAGAGGAGAAGACCCATCAGACTTGTGGCTGCGACTGGTCAGGGAAGTAGCCTAGCTCTTTGTTATCAGGAGTATAAACAGGAGGCTGATAACAGAGCAGAGTGGTGGGTGTGCACAGTTAAGTACAAGGAAATAGTCGTGCCTTAGGTATTTATCATGGTGATCTGATTCCTTCCCAGGCAAAAGTGTCAAGCGGTCTTGTCCTCTAAATAGATTCATTTTATTATTTTAAATATCATGTTGCATTAGCTTACACTTTTTGTATCTTGAAAACTGACCTCTGCAGCTAAGATTTAGAGGACCAGTTAGTGTAGTTTCTTTTCTCTGTATGTAAACATTGAACCAATAGAAGATAGGTAGGCAGGAAGAAGATAAGCAAAGCATCCCACACAGATAGTAACTACAGTGGGTTTCTGAGTGGTTAAATAGCACTAGGGCAAAGAACTGCTGGGCTGTGTCTAGACACTTAACTGAGGATACATTTTTAAAGCTGAGAGTGCCTCAGGTTTTTTTTAATGTGTAATGGAAATTACAATTAATCTTTTTATCTTCATCAACATAATCTGGTGTGTGAAAAGCTCAACCAAGCGAGCAGTAACACTAGCTATTTCCTTTGATTTCAGATATTTTCAAACACTCAAAGAAGTAGAGAGTTGTTTATATCACATAAAATTTCCATTTTTATTTCGTTACCAAATTCCCATCATAGGCATACAAGAGTTACCCAAAACCCTCAATAATTCCAGTTCCAGGGATTCAATCTGCTGATGCCTGTGGTCACCAGGCATATACATGAGACATGTGTACAAACAATACATCTAGACACATAAAATAAAACAATCTAAATATATTTGATGGGAATATGAACTTGATTAAAAATTTAAGCATATCCTAAGTTACAAACAGCTTGCATCTAACACTCTGGCCAAAATAGAATTTTCAACTTCATCTTAAAAGTGGATTTTTGTAGTTGAGTCAGAATCAATACTCACACATAATACACCTGCCATATCATAGGCTATTTTGCCTCTTCTTAACCTAAGTTTTTATATTTACTAAGTTTACTAAGCTTTTTGAACATTTATTAAAAACTAAAGGTAATTCTCTCACAACTCTTTTCTTTAGTAGCATATGTTTTCCCATTTTAAATAATAAAAATACAATGCTTTTGTTTGTTTTTTGAAAATTCCGTGCAATATATGTACATCATATTTCCCTTTCTCCTCTCATTTATTCCAAACGTCTCCATCAACTACCTCTCTACCCAACTGCATGTACATTATCTTTCTTAAAAACAAAATAAGAAAACATGGAGTCCAGTTCGTGTGCTGAGTGTTCCTGACCCAGCTCCAGCAGCTTTTCTTGTCTGTGTTGGAGATTTTCCCAGAGACTATGCCAAATAAATGGGATAGCAATGGAAGATATACTTTGTTCCTGAATTCTTTCGTCATTGCTTCCTAAGTTTCCTTGATAAGCAAGACTGGTTTGCTGTTGCTTTGTTATTGCAACATAAATATAGAAACCCAAGTTTACTTTAATCTCCTGTCAGCCAACAAGTCTAAAACTCCATTTTGATTAGTAACTTCATCAGTGGGAGCTGGGGAGGTGGCTTAATGGGTTAAGCAATGCCAGTGTAGCATGATGCTCTGGGTCTTGATTCCCGTTCCGAGTCTGTCAGTTGAATAAGGAATTGCAGTGTTGATACACATAACACAGGAGAATCTCCCAGGCCAATCAGTTTAGCTGAATAATGGGTCTCTGGGTTCAGCGAGAAACCCTGTTCAACAAAGGGAAAAGAATGGTGAGAAATTAAGAACCTGTAACCTCCTCATGCATATGGATACATGCATGTACACAAAAGAAACATTCTCTGGGATGCTATTTTAATTCTTTAATTTCCGATAGTAAGTGTAGTGGCATTCTTGTATGTCCTTGTCAAATGTGGCATGTGCTCTATATTGACTATTTCTGCCCCAAACCTCTATCCCTCTAGACAACATGGCCAAAACCCTTAAAAGTTCTTCCCTCATGGTTATAGCATTTCCCCTGGATCTTTGTCTCCTTTTCCATTTGCCATGGTTCTGGCTTTCTTCCCTGGGTGATTGTGTGGATCATGAGCTCACATCTATACCCCTTTGGGTTTTACTGGGCTAGACATTTGGAGTCTAGACAACCCTTGGGTGAGGGTGGGAAATGCAAACATTCCAGCTGGATGAGCCTGAAAGAGGCTCAGAAAAAAAGTTTTTCAGTCCATCTGGGGCATCAAGTCAATGAAGAATGAAAAATGCAAAATGCTGGGTTTAGTACGAAAGGACCCCATAGGAAAAACAGGCTTTCTCAAGTGGTTGTTTGTCCATCCTGGGGCAGCCACACACTAACTTTCACACTTGCCATCAGCATTGGGTACAACTGACACTAAGGACATACTGTCATCTCCTTGGCATCTCAGAGGTGTCATATTAACATTAAAAAGTGGAATGCATGCCATAATAATTTGATTTCATCCTGTCACAAATTCTATCTGTGGAAGCCTGGCTTCCCTGCTCCTTGGCTTCATGGTCAGGTGTGAAATTCGTACTCTGGCTTGTTGCTGCCTATTTCTTTACGTAGCCTCTGACAGGTCACCCACTCTGCAACTGCTCAATTCTTCTGTCTTGTTTCCATTGTTCATGAGCTTCAGTTTTCTTTTCTGTGAGAGCTTTTCAGCTTATTCGATACAATGTATGTGTATAACCTAAGTTTAAATTTTAATTCTAGATTGTTCTTGTCTTTTTACATGGTCTCTCAGCTCTGTCTCTGAGAAGAGTTCATTGAAAAGGGAATCTTTGAAACTTGAAATAGATGCAGAGTGCAGCCATTAAATCCCATTTTGCAGATGAGTAAGAGTGGGTCCAAAGAGCTAAGGAGCCTTCACTATGCAAAGACAAACTCATGCAAAACCACCTAGCTCCTGAGCAGGTGGTATCTACCCATGCTTTGCTTATACAAACCACGCTATATGTTTTCATCTTTCTAAGGATTCTCTTTTCTAATGCCCTCTTACTCCCTTCTCTCTTTCTTCTGCTTTTCTGCTTTGTTTCTGATGACTATTGTCTACACTTCAGGTCACAGGCACACACATGCAGGAAAACAGCTCTCTGCTACATCTAGTTCCCATCTGCTACTTATTCTTGTGGTAGTATTCACACACAGCTCAAACGCCCCTCAGTAAGGCAGAGTTACTCTCCTCTTGGGACATAGCTGTGGTAGGTTGCCTGCACACACCCTGGAAGTGTGGACAGCACTAACTAGACTCAGGAATCTTAATAACACAAAGGAGAACATACAATTGGTATGGAGATAGCCTAGGAACCATTAGGGACAGTTGCAAAGAGGTCCCTGCTAAACAGCTACCATCAAACTACAATGCTTAAAGGAATGTACAAAAAATTCAAAGAATAAATTAATCTTTGTATTACTAAGAAAAAACAACAAGCCTTGGTCCTGCAGACTGGTGTGCTGCAAAGTCCCAACAGTTGTTCCAAAGTTTGATCAGGGTCGTTCATTTCCCAAGGACAGTGTTATTTGCAGAGCCTGGGTTTCCGATGTCACTCTAGTCCCCACTGCTGTTTTTGTCTCCTAAGCTCTTTGGGAGCACCTTTGTCAGGCTTTTTATTCGTAGAATAAATTAAGCAAGAGGAAAATGATGGGCTGTATGTTCAGCCTGCTCGGGTCTAAGACCTCATTTCTTTATTTTGTTTTGAGATTTTTGTGACATAGCTTCTCAGAGGCATGACCAACATGTACCATCATAGGAAAAGAGAGATAAGAGTCTCTAAAAATTTCAAGATTCCCAAAAGGTCTCCTCCCAGAAGGAATGCAGGCAGCATAGTCTATGCCTTTCTAAACCAGATGTACTCATGAAGTAGAGTCAGCATCCTGGATATTGGGGTGCATAAAAATGTGTAGTGCTAATATACCAGAGTGGCAGCTACAAATTATCTTCTATAATTGATGAGTGAGGAGTTGAAAGTTATCTCATTGTTGTAGTGGCTTTAAACCAAAGATTTATTCATTTTAACTGTGCCTGTGCGTGTGCATGTATGTGCGCACACATGTGAGTATGTGTATGATTGCATGTGCTCATGTTGGGCAGAAGAGGGCATTAGAAGCTCTACACTTGGTGGAAGTGAGCTATCAGATGTAGCTTTTAGGAACTAAAATCTTAGATCCTGTGCTAGACTAGCATGTGTTCTTAACTGTGGACCCATCTCTGTAGCTCTGTTTTATGCTTTTCTGCTTCAGTATCACTCAATGCTTTGCCTGTCATATATAACTTTACTTCAGTGCCAAATTATCATCAGAGTGGATTCTTAATAATAGGTTGATCTTTCATTCTACTAGATTATTTGCATTTATTGAAATGTTTTCATAATATTAGTTTCCTTAAAATAACTTTAGTTCCTATTATTCTTCATTGTTCTGAAACTCCAAGGAAAAAAATCTGGAGTTAATAATCCAATGTAGAAATTACAATGAGTCTTCTTAAAGAATGAAAGCTGTTTTTTGATAATGTGTGGATTTCATAACATAAGCAACTTTACAGAACGTATACTGAGTAAATGTAATGGAACACACAAGGAGGAATAAGCCTGGGAGACATCAATCCAGTAAATATTAGAGTCTCTTGTTCTCTGAGAAAATTTCAAAGTCAAAGATTTGACTCAAGGGTCATTAAGATAGCAATGGAATAAAGTTTGACATTCAAGGGGCTAGAGAGAGTTGGCTCAGTGGTTAACAGCTCACTGTTCTAGAGAACTTGTGTTTGGTTTCTAGAACTAATCTAGTATGTCTGACAGTCTCCTGTAATTCCAACTTGAGAGGGTGTGACTCTCCTTCTGGCCTTTTTCAACACCTTCACACATGTAATATCATTAACAGGGGCATACATATGGATGGAATAAATAAAGAGGAAGAATAATGAAATGATTGGCACTTGAAATATTGAAAAACAAGTGGTCTAAGATGAACACTATATTTAAGACACAGAGAGTGACAACCAAGAGGATGATATGATACCACTTAAACTCTGGTGATTTCTGTAAGCTAATGAAGGAATGAGGCATTACAGTGATACCATTAAACATTTGGGAGATAGATGGACAGTAGGTAAAGGACTCAGTGTGGTGCTTACCACATAGTAAGTGCTCAGTCAATGGCAGTGATTAGTATCACTAAGAATGATGGCTTAAAATCATGTTAGCTCTGTTTTCCCACCGGTACAGTTGCATGGTTAGCTGAGAAGAAAGTCTTCCTTTTTCTAAACTTGATGGTTCTGAACAGCATGCATGCTTGAATAGGAAAGACCATACATATTTCTTCCAAAATGTGCCAACACTATGCCTCCAGCTAGCTCTCTGGAAGGCATTTTTGAGTATTTGCCATTGCTTGGGAAGGTGACTGAAGAGCCAGTGTTCTCTGTAACAAAGTATACACATTGAGTTTTTGCCCAGAAAAATCATCTACTGCTTTTCTTTTAAGGGTCTATAACCATTCATCATTGGAGTATCCCTTGGCTTATAAATTGAATGTGTTTTGGTTTTTTCTAGTTTTTAAAAGTTATATTTATTTTTATTTTATATGTATGGATGTTTTGCCTGCATATATGTAAGTTTGTATACTACACAATGTGTACTGGGTATAGTGTGCCTAAGATAGCCAGAAGAGGGCGTTAGAGTTTCTGGTTCTGAAGTTAGAGTAATTAAGCCTCCACGTGGGTACTAGGAACTGAAGAACCTTGTTCTACTGGAAAAGTAACCAGGGCTCTTAGCAATTGAAACATCTTTCTAGGCCGATTTTCTTCCAAATTTAATCTTCATATACTTAATAAAATTACCAAAATAGTCTATATTAAAATTATTTTTTTCATATTTTTGTATTGAACTTTCTTAAATTTTATCACCACATAGAAGATGGGGACATTTCATTGGGAAGAACTCTGTTTCTTTAAGTATCTCCTTAGGCTAATGAAGAATTAGAAGTGAATGTAAAACCATAAAGGAGAATATAGAGTCTATGTTAAAAGCACTCTTGCCAATTAAGATGAGAGTAATGTTTAGTCTGGGTCAGATTGTTTTCATACAGTGTTTTGTAGATTACTTTTTTGGGGGCACCAGCTTATCCCAGCGAGTATAAGAAAATCGTGAAAACTATGTTGATGGCTACTGCAAGCATTAGTCACACTAAAGGTTCACTATCACTGAGCTTCAGGGTTCTGTTAATTTCTCCTTAAGAATCTGATGTCTGAGGTTGGTAAGCACTAAAGTGTCTTCTAACTTAGTAAGAAGAGAATGTTTAGAACTTCTAAGACTGAGGATATGATTCAGTGATTAAAGGCTTACTGTTCAAACAGGAAAGTCTGAATTAGAGTCACTGGCTCCCATATAAAACCCCAGAATGATAGAAGATCCACTGGGAGGCCAAGACAGGATTTAGCTGTCTGGACAGCCCAGCTGAAGAAATGATATATGTATCAACCAATGAGAGACAGTCTCAGAATGATTTGGAAATAACTATAAGATGATACCTGTTAACACCATGTGTGCCTGCACCTGCATGTACCGGTACATTCATTCACCACACACACACATTCAAACACATTTAAACTACATTCTTTGATGAATAAAACTTCTTTTGGTATCTGCCATCAAAGTAAATAATTCAGCCGTAGATGACTTTGAGAAGTTGACTCCTCTTCAAGTTCTTTCAAATGGTTATTACTTCGTGGTTATCAGAGCATACACTAGAGTATTTCTTTAAAGTCTGACTCCAAGGTATAAGCAAGTTTCTCTAAATTGTGATGAAAAACAGCTTCATGTGGCACTCCTGCTGATTGATCTTTTGAAGGTGCTACTGAGGCTTCCTCCTGGAGACTTTGCTAAGGCACAGATAAGCAAGCTGCGATGTCTTATGCTTTGCAGCATTGGTATATGATGGGAATTTCAGCAAAAATAAATACATATGTAAGTAAAATCCCTGTAGTATTGCATTTCACAAAATGCAAAGATTATTATGTTGTAAAATCTTTCAGCTGCTCTCTTTGTAACTAAACCCCAATGGCAGTTTAGCTTGTATTTGGATTTGATATTTTCTAACATGTAGAGGGTTCAAATATTGATATGGAAAACTTTGCTGACCTAAAGTGTGGATGTATGGTAAAATGTTCATTTTTCCTTCATATTCTGTTATTTAAACTGGATCAGAAGAGATATATGTAAGTGGATCATGAAAATGTATTTATAAATACTGTGACAATTTTAACTACCACTTAAATACCTCTGACATGTATAACTACCTCTGATGATGGAGTCTTTCTTCTATTAGAAGATTGAATATGACTTATATCTAGTCATGGTTTCTATTGCCATGAAGAGACACTATAACAGTGGCAGTGCTTACAAAGCAAACTATTTAATCAGGGGTGACTTACAGTTCAGAGGCTTAGACCATTGTCATTATGAAGGGAAGCATGGTGACACACAGGCAGATATGGTGATGGAAAAGGAGCTGAGAATTCTGTATCTGGACCTGCAGGCAACAGAAAAAGAATGTGACTTACTTTAGCAACTGAGACCTCAAAGCCCACAGTGAAATATTTCCTTCAACTAAGCTCTAAGCTACCTCTACTAACTTTCTATAAGTCTATAGGGTTTTTAAAAATAGTTTCTCTCTCTCTCTCTCTCTCTCTCTCTCTCTCTCTCTCTCTCTCTCCCCCCCCCTCTCTCTTTCTTTTTTCTTTTTTTTAAATTAAAATTATATATTTCGCCAGGCAGTGGTGGCGCATGCCTTTAATCCCAGCACTTGGGAGGCAGAGGCAGGGGGATTTCTGAGTTCAAGGCCAACCTGGTCTACAGAGTGAGTGAGTGAGTTCCAGGACAGCCAGGGCTACACAGAGAAACCCTGTCTTGAAAAGCCAAAAAAAAAAAAAATTATATCTCAAACTCTGCCCACTCCCAGAGGTTCCCCCTTGCAAAGAACCCCCCTGCTTCTCCTTTGAGCTGAGAGCTCTGCATCTGGGTCTGCAGGCAGCAGGATGAAACTGTGAACACCTGGCCTGGTCTGAGCATCTGAGACATCAGAACCCACCACAATGACAAACTTCCTTCAATAAAGCCACACCTACTCCAGCAAAGCCATAGTTCCTAAGAGTGCCACTCTCTGTGAGCCTATGGGGGCCGTTTTCTTTGGAACCACCACATCTGGCATTAGAATCACGTAGATTCATAAAGAAAGATTTCCCTTGCAAGTGATAGAAACATAGAGAGTGGAACAAGATTTATTTTTAGTAAATTGAACTCCTTGTATAACTTTACATAGAGGTGATAATCCTTTGTTTTTTGATGTGTGTGTGTGTGTGTGTCTGTGCTGTGTACATCTGTATAGGAATGCACATGCCACAGTGTGCCTATGGAGATTGGAGGACAGTTTGCAGGAATTAGTGTTCTCCTTCACTTTGTGAGTTCTGGTGATGGAACTCAGGTCCTCAGGTTTGGTAGCAAGCACCTTTTCCTCTGAGCCATCTTACTTGACCACACTCATGAAGTATTGCTCCTCTTTCCTGCCTTTCCTGAAATTATAAACAGATGAACTATTCTCTGTACTGTTGCCAGCTGGTGATGTGGGAAATTTCCTTCCTTCCATCATTTAGTAAGCATATTCTGGGGCTTAGAGCAGTATTATTATAAACTTGTTCTGAGAGTTTTCTAAGTTAACACAATATTAACATACACATGCATATACAGAGATACACACATGCATACATACATACATACACACCTATACACACACATACACACATAAGCTCATATGCATGCATACGCACTGACATACATACGCACACACACACACACACACTCATTTATACATACTCACATATACACACTGGTATGCACACACCTAGACACCCAGAAACATACACATACGCATACACAAATATATGCGCAAATACACATATGCATTCAGACTCACACACACATAGATAAGCACACAAGGGTTCGAGATTACTTATTTCCTCTGTGTGTGTGAGAGAGAGTGTGTGAGCATGTGTGTGTGTGTATGTGAACATGTGTGTATGAACACATGTGTGTTTCTGGGTCTGTATCTGTGAGAGTGTATGGTTGTATGCATTACCTCTGCTTCTCTCCCACAAGCCTCACCTCTAGGTGATTAATTCCTTCCCCTCTCATCTTCCCTACTTTCCACTGGACTTTCTCTTTCCAAAACCGTGGCTAAAATATAGCATCTCCCTCCTACTTTTGTGCCATCAGAGCTCAGCAGCAGAACCTGTAGTCACTTCTTCCTTCTGAAGAACTACGACTGCCTGTGGCTCAGTTGGCATCACTATACATTCATGTCCATCAGCTGCTGAGGACTACCCTTCTTTCTTTCATTTCTTTTTTTTCTGGGTTTATTTGTTTGTCTGTTTGTTTGTTGTGTAGCTCTTTCTATCCTGGAACTTGCTATGTAAACCAGGCTGGCTTGAAACTCAAAGATACTTCTGCCCCCTGAGTGCTAGAATTATAGGCAGGCATCACCAGCATTTTCAGTTGTTACTTGTGATACTTTCACATCCTCCACTATGTTCAGTAATTAAATTCTGTATCCAATACTAATTCACTTATTCTTCACAATGGCTCAGATAGGCATTATCATCTCTTTTATTGATGATATTAAGGACAAAGAAGGCAAACAGCTAATGGAGTACAAAGCACAGGTTGCAGATCCCGAGTCTGAGGCCAGTACTGGTGGTGACCCCAGCTCTTACACTTGCATTAATCCTACTTGAAGCATGAGGCAGACAAGTGGGAGCAGGTGTGGATCAGGACAGAGATTCGGAGTTCTGGTGTGGGCGATATGCCTTCCTGTGCCTAAATCTCCTACCCCTTTCCATTCTGTCATAGCCTGTCTCTCTCTGCATCCCTTTTCCACAAACTTTACCCCATCTATAAACATACGATTACACCTAGTGTCTACTTTTATCCAGAATCCTGATATTTTGTTCTTTGGGTACTTTAGCCTTCTTTTCTTACTTATCTGCTGTGTTTATTGGGTGTGGTAATCAAGCATAGATCTCGATTTTGAGTTCAAAGCTCTCTCCTGAGCATTCAGATCTCTTTGCAGTTATTCTCTAGATGTGAACACCCATGGGCTTCCTGAATTATACTCGTTTTGTCCCTGATTGTCCTATCATACTGTACTTTAATTTTAGTAGATGCCTTATGAGCCCAGACCTGAAGTCAGGTGGTCTAAGCTCTTTGATTACATTATATTATTATTATATTAATTATATTATTTTTATATTATACTGTACAAGCTGCTGTTGATATCATTATGCTTAAATATGTTCCTCACATCTCTCTCTTTCTGAGTGATTATATATATATATATATATATATATATACACATAATGTATTTTTATCTATATTTGTATATATTAGTGTTTGCATGAGTTGCTTGGTGTGTGCTACATGTATGCTGAAACCTGAAGAGGCCAGAAATGGTCATCGGCTTCCCTTGAAATGGAATTACAGGTAGCTGTATGCTACCATGTGGTTGCTGGGATCAGAAGCCTGGTCCTCTGCAGGACCAGCAGAGTCTCTTAACTGATGGTATTTTCTATCCCCTCTTTATCGATATTAAATATCACCTACTGTCTTAGCGTAGACCTTTTTCACTTCCTGAGCTCTTTAAAGAATCCTTGACTGACTTCTCTCCCTTATGTTACTTAAATTCTGTCTACCTTGTAGGCAGTCCTTTGATTACCTTAAATTTAATTTTAAAATTCAGCTTTGTTTAAGTGTGTGTGTGTGTGTGTGTGTGTGTGTGTGTGTGTATGTGGTGAGTACATACATGTATGTGCACCTATGTGCTTGAGGTTCCCTACAGAAAGTAGAAGAGGACACTGGATACATTACAGCAAAAGTTATATAGTCAGGTGTGAGCTGTAAGCTGTACTGTGCTTGCTGGAAACTAAACTCTGTTCTTCTGGAAGAACATTGAATATTCTTTTTTTTTTTGTATAAAATAGAGTTTATTCAGGGCATGGGGAGGGGAGTTAAGAGGGTAGTAGGGGAAGAGAGAGAGAGAAAGAGAATGAGAGAGAGTAGAGAAGTAGAGACAGGCCATGACCATGTGGGGGGTGGGTGAGGAGGAATGGGCAAGGGGTCTGAGGGATCAAGAGATCAAGAGAGATCAAGAGAGAGCAAGAGAGAGCAAGAGAGCAAGAGCACATTGATTATTCTTAACCACTCAGCAATCTCTTGTCAAAGATAAACTCAACTCTGCTTTGAAGTTTTAACTTTTACCTCCTTCTGCCTTGTCACATGAGATACAATCTTCTCCTGTAATGCTGGGCAGTGGGACCAACTTCTGGTCTCCATGTATTTATGCTATTTGAGAACAGCCTGTATTTTATGTTGCGCTATGTTGCTAAGTTCTGATGTTGGAAAGTTAAGGGACTTTATTAAACTTATAATAGATTAGATCAGGTATAACTTCATCCTAAGGAAAGGAGTTGAAATTATCCTACTAGACTATTAATCTGATTGCAGATTGCTTTTCTTGAATGCCTTCACTCTGCTCCGCCTACATCTTATAATACATGGTATCCCTCATTACCCAACAACAAACTCTTTTCACAGCCTCAACTCTTACTAGCCTAAGAGCACAGGTCTCCTATTCAGTGGAATGAATTTCTCTGTAACGCCTACATGCCCCTCCTCTTATTTCATGGGAAACTTTATGCCCCTTTCAAGACTTAGTTGGACTACTTTTAGTTTGAGGAAACCAATGATTGTTATCCTTCATTTAGTCTCAGTCAGCTTCCATTTTGTTAGTGGTGGGAGTCATAATTGAAAACTGTAACTCATCCAGAAGCTATGTACATTCCTATATCTAGCACATACAGGTCAATAGTATTTAGTAAATGTTTGTATGAGTTTTAGAGCCAAGTGCTTCCAGACTCTGAAGGTGAGAGTTTGCCATTAAGCTCAATGTGAAGGCTGGAGAATACTGCTATAAAGGAAGAAAGACTTTGGCCAAATGATGTGATGTACAAGGTTGGTATGAAAAACGAAGAAAGAAAAAAGAGACTGATACTTTGTATAGAAACATATTGGAAAGTTGCTATGGAAAAGATGAAAGAGGGTATCATCAGTCTTTGTTGATTGGTGCCCCTGGAGCATGACGCTGGAGCAACAAACATAATAGAGTGACACCAAGAAAGCAAGTCCTGAGTAGCAGAAGTTAGCAGAAGAGACATTGAGAATAGAATAAATACCAGAAAAAAATTGCTTACAGAAAGTTTGTACCTTTCTGCTACATAGTGACTAGGCAAAGCTTACATTTCTCTCTAAGCCTCCCTTGCAAAGAGCACTGTGTTCAACATAATTCTCAGAAATTTGATCTTGTTGTATGGAAACACTGTTGACAACAGTTGCTACCCTGTGTATAGGGTCCTACTCTTTCCTAGGACTTGTCCTTCAGAAACTGAATGCTAAAGAGATGATTGAGGGAAAATAACCTAGATGAAAACTGAGGATATACATGTTCAGGAGGTCAATATGGTTCATAGCTCTTACTGTTTGTTCCATGAGGTTGATCATCCTGCTTTCCACAGAGCTGCAGAGACTATCGTCCTAAGGTGGCTTCTGATGAATTAGTAAGTTATGATGTACATGTCATATGTTGTAAGATGAATAATCTTCCTGTGCTAAACACCCTATGTATTCCAAAATCTTCTCTCAGTGTCCCCCAAATTCCCATTCTCTTTTACTGTGTAAAGATTGAAAAGTTGAACAATTGTAACCTTTTCAGACTAACCTCTTTATGGGATGCATATGAGTTTTTTGGTTGTTTTTGTTTTTCTGTTTCAGGTCTTTTCCTGGCTTGATAACTTATTCATGCTTAATGCTGAATATTATTCCTTTGTCTGGATGAAGATGCTTTTTGATTCACTCATAAAATGATGGATATATTGGTGACATTCAGGATTCTAAAGTTATGAGTCCATTAGAAGTAATGTGCATTGAGAAATTTTTCATGTAGTTTGAATTCTTTTAAGAAAACACCAAGAATTGTGGCTACTGGTTCAATATGAGTGCATATTAGGAAATGATTCATTTTATAAAAATTGTGAGAAACAAAGATTCTCATTTCATAAGAAGATCATGGAAGCCTAAGAGTGTATCATCCTAATAACAGTAGGTGCCCTGATTTCACAAGAGGATGGTCTTTACCACCCTGAATACATGAGCCTTTCTCCATTTCCTTACTGACATATCAAAAGAGTGTGGTCTTAAAGGTTATCTCATTCTTATCTTTCCTACCATAATTCCACCTGTATTTTTAGCCACTAAAGATGTGCTCACCTACACCTTTCACCTTCTCTTGACTGAACTTATCAGGTGCATGATCTTGCAGGCAGGCTTGATTATCTTAGCAGGCTATCAGCAGGGTTCCAGTGTTTTCTGTTCTTATTTATGTGGACTTAATCTGGTTCATGGCATCATTGTAAGTGAACCACCAGGTTTTATCCCTTCTACTAATCAGTTGGCTTCCTAAACAGCTGCGTCAGTTTTCAGTCCTACTATAATTGAATGTGGAACTTTCATGTTCCACATCCTCCCCCACATTTATGTTGTTTTATAATTTGCTCACTTTAATCAGTGTGAATCATTACATTGTTTTCATTTTCAGGCAAGATGTAGAATATCTCTGTATGGTCACTCACAAACTGTATCTTCTGGAGCTCTGCAGGCTACTTTCCCATCAGACTATTCTTCTACTTAGTGTTGACTGTTAAGGATTCTTTGTGTGTTTTAGATAACAGTTCTTTATCAGATGTGTCTTCCCTGAATATTTTTTCCCAGTACGTGTCTGTTTTCTGATGTGCCTACACTTCTCACAGAGCAGAAGTTTGTTGTTGACTCCAGCTTCTTGATTTATATTTTGTGATGCGTGCCTTGTTTTATCTAAAACCCCTTGTGGTTTCCAAACTTATCCATATTCCTTCCTATGTCATTTTCTTGGAAATTTATAATTTTACATATTATATTTAGGTCCATAGTGTAAGACTTGGCAAGCTGATTTTAGTAAACCTTTGAAGATGTAAATTCTTATTTCATTTATTTATTTATTAATTTATTAGCATATGGCTTTCTAAGTGTTTAGCATCATTTGTAGAAAAGACAAACCTTGCTTATTTTTGTGCCCTTTTCAGTTATTATTTTACGTATGTATAGACTGGATTTTTCCTCTCTATTCTGCATATTAATTATGCCTTTTTGTTGTACTAGTATCATCTTGATTTTTATTGCTATACTTATAAGTAACTTGAAGTCAGAGACTATCAGTATTTCTATTTCATTCTTTTCTAACATTAAGTTGCCATTCTGAGTCTGAAATATGTTTAAAATTTTCACAACAGTCATATGTAAAACAAACCTATAAATATTAAGGCTATATACAAACATTGATAAATATTCACTCTAGTATTCTATGTACATTATGCTACTGAAAATAAAAACAAATATATACCTAGTAATTTGTATTAATGAGTTATATATAGAACTAAATATCATGGTACAATTGGATTACTAAAATTTCCCTATTAATTTATGATAGTGTTAATCTTTTTTTGCCATAAGGGTATTCTGGCAACATGGATAAACAGAAATGTATATTTGAGCCTCATGACTAGAGCAAGCATTTTTAAATAAAACTAAAGAAAGTATTAGTAATTGTAAAAGTGGGAGTGGGAAATGTAATTTGATTTTTTGAACACAGAAAATCAATGTGAAAAAAAATCTAAGAAATTTTAAGAAATCTAATTAAAGAAAAATATTTGCAAAGAATCATATACAGGAATAAGTACATTTTTATATTCAGAAAGGAAAGTTCCCTTACTAAAATTCCTTCTACTTCTTTAAGCAGTACATGCCAAACTAACCATTGGTTGCAAGTCCTAACATGTTTATAAGAAGCAATGCTAACCATATGATGGTTAGTTTAGTTGTCAATGTGAGGCAATCTAGAATCATATGAGAAGAGAATGGCACTGAGGAATTGTTCAGGCTGATCTTTAGAATAAAATTTTTATTAGTCTAATTAAAGTGGGAAGAACTGTCCACTATAGGTAGCATCATTTCTTAAGTAGGAAATCCTGGAGTATGTAAAAGTGGAAAGATCTAGTTGAATATGCACATATTAATTTATTGATCCTAAATTAATTATGTACAGTTTTCCACATTTTAGAGTGAATAGTATCCAAGAAGCAATTGAGTTCCTCATACCTGGTAATTAGCAATACATATGTAAAAAAGCAGTGTAGAGAGCATTTAAGCAATAGTTGAAATGGTTGACCAAACATACAAAACTGCAATTGTATGCATTAAACTTGACTAACATTTAAATAAAAGTAAATAACAATTTTATTCTATTTAAAACTTTTTATTAAGACTGAATAGACTATAGGTAGATGTATTAAACTGACTTTATTAATTTGGCTGTTGTGACCAAGTGCCATAAATTTTATGGTTTCACCAACACAGAATGATTTGAATCAGGCCAGGAAGTTAAAAACTCCTAGACTAAAACATGAGAGGATTCAACATCTGGCAAGAACATTTCCTCACTTAATAATGGGGTATTTCCCCATTAATCTCCATGGGAGAGATGAGAAAAACAACACATAATTTCTCTAGGTTTTCTGTTATAACGCGGCCAATCACATTTCTGAGGGATGCAGTGTATGACATTTACTACAATGGTCCTGCCTCACATTGAAATTAGAATTATTTTTTTAGACCTTTAAAGAGCAATTTTTATTTTTGTTTTGTTTTGTTTTTGTTTTTCTATTTTATTTTACTTTTTTATAATTTATTTTTTCTCAAATGGTAATTCATTCACACAGGGGTTATAAACACAGAAAGGCAGGTTGTGGGGAAGGGAATGACAATGGAGTGTGGGTGTTCAGGGGGAATATAGATATCTTCAGAACCGGGTATCTGCTGGGTGAAGGTTCAGGGGACAAGTCACTATGACTTTGCCTATGACTCACTTGTCCTTATCTAAGTTGGTATCGTCTGCCAAGGCTACCTATTTACAAGGTCTATGACTACTCAGGCTTGTAAATTTCCACAAAAGCTGCCTGTTTACATTAGCTTATAGCCATCTGTTTCAATGTTTTTCTACTGAGACCCAATACTTGGTGTTAGTATACATGTATGACAAGCCTATTTCTAATTTTAAGCCTATGGCTGATTTTAGGCCTTCAGTGTGTAAGCAGGGCTGTCCCTGACATCTCCGCCCTTCTCTAAGTATAGAAGGGCTGTGGCAATTCTAAACTTGCGAAGGCAAGGATAGAGGCCTGACCTCCAGTATTTGAAGGGGACCTTGTAATGGCTCCAGTCCCCCTGTCGTTGTCCAGTGAGGCATGAAGGCCATACATGTCCCGATGTCTTTTTCCTGGAGAGGGGATACTTTTGACATCAACCCCTATGCAGTCAGGCTTCTCCCTCAGGGAACCCAGAGAGATATTTTTATCTTTTATTTATATTCCCTTGCAGTGCTTAGCCTCACAGCCTAAGCAAGAATTCAGATCACCTCTCAGAAGGGGTTCTGGGTGGCCCGTCTCTGCTTGGTCTAGGGGCAGAAGTCCCCCCTTTTAGGTTGGGTGGAGATGAGTTTTGGAAACACCCTGTATAAAGTATCAACCTCATCTTGAGGCTCGTGGTCCTCCACAGCTAACTTGTGAAAATGTATCTGAGTAGGTTTTGCCACCAAATTATTTATCTGTTGTATCACAGAGTTAGTCCACCTATTTGAGGGCCAGGGACCAGCAGAAAAAAGCAGAAAGAACCCAAATAATGGTCCCAAGATGGGAGGAAATAGGGTTGACAACCTTGGAGAGGCTGAAAACCAATTCTTGTACCAGCATTCATCTGTCTCTTTCTCTCTCTGATTTTTCTTTGGGCCTTCACTACCTATTTTATGCTCTCTTTAACCCTCCTTCTCTTGTCTATGTAAAGGCAACTTTCTTCTTTAAGGGCTGTACACAGTCAAGAGCTGTACACAGCCTTTTCTATTGTAATAGAGTAAATCAAGTCCAATAAGGATCTTTGCGATTTTAGGAGGTCTCTTCAGACAGCGAAAGGAGGGATTTCTTCAGATTAGTGATGTCAATCTCTAGCTGTTTGATGTTCTTGCCAGTGGCCCTTCAAAGGTCTGAGTAGTATAAGTTCGGAGGCTAGCATCTGGATTAGAACTTCTAACAGCAGACATCACGGTTGATTAATTTTTACCTGGAAAGGAAAAAGAAGGGGATTCTCAGGGAGATTTCTCTTCCCTGGATGTAAATTGTTAATCATCATTTTTATGGTTGGGCCTGGCTTTGTGGGGGTATCTATTTTTTCATTAATCTTTTTGGTAGCTAGTTAGCTGTGCCTTCTGTGGTATCAGACAGGCATATCAATCCTCGGCCCCATAAGGGAACTGGGTCTGGGCCATTCCCTTTAAGGGTAAGAGGGTCCTTCCCCATATCTGTGGCAAAGTTTTGTTGGTCTCGGTGGTGCCAGAGGCAGTCAGCAGCAGATTTGCCATGAGCTTTCAGCTTTAGAGAGATAAAAGTGAACAAGGCATGATGGAGAGTATTTCAGGGGGACTCCTTCTGAGGGGGTCCCGTTCCCCCTTTTTTGTTTTTAAAGCCAGAAATTAGAATTTTTAAAGTGATCCATTCAGTGGGTCTCTATGTGTAAGAACGTATGTTTACATACAAATATGTCAAAATTCCAATCAATGTTAGAGAATAAAGATACAATAGTTCACATTGCTTTATCGAAATGTAAATTTACAAATTATCATTGGAAGAATTTTACCGAAAACTGTCAAAATTGGCTTTTCATCACAAGGTGATATACAGCACTTATCTATAAGACACTTGTTAAGTTTGGCTTTTCAGTAGCAGTCCTTAAGATGAAGCCTTGACAAGCATGTGACTCATTAAGTCATTGATAAAAAACAGGGTTGTAAGATGGCCAGATTAGTGTGGTATAAAGCAAAGTCCTCCAGGACAGTAAATCTGGAACATAGAAGACACTCAAGATTTTTTTTTCAGTTTTCAACTTTAAAATTTATTATATAAAATGTACAATAAAAGGATGCACCTGAAATGAGTTATAATAAACTTCAATAAAAACTATTAAGCATAATCCTTTGCTTATTTATTTGCTTTTGTGAGACAGAGTCTCAAGTTGCCAGGCTGGCTTAAACTTACTGTGTAGCTAATGACCTTGAACTTCTGATCTTCCTGTCTCTGCCTCAAGGACTGAGATCCCAGATACAGATACACTCAACCTAAACAATATTGTCTCTATCAATATGAACATGTTCAGTGTTATCAGTGTTTGACATTTTTAATAGGTATATATGAAAGCATCTACTAATTAAGATATCCAAATTACTGAATTTTAGAAATATTTTAAATATCTATATAAAAAGAGGCAGCTCAACTTTAAACTATACTAAAATCTAAACTCTTGAGCTAGGCATGTGCTTAGTGTACACTGGGCTCTAGTTCTGATTCTTACCATTACCATTACATCTCCCTCAAGTTTTTATAGCTCTGAGCTTGGAGATCTGGTTTACATCCTCTCACACTGTCATCAGCACCTAAGGAATGAGTACCACCCCCAAGTGTTCAACATCCTGTTAGTGTTAGGAAATGGGAGTCTCACATGCATTGATGTCCCATCTTACCCTATTCAAAAGGATTGTCTTCTAGAAAATGATGAAGGTCAAGATATGGGGCTATGGAGGCAGGGAGATACCTTATACATTGTTGATAAGACTTTCAAATAGTCCAGTCATAGAAATCAGAAAAATGGCTCCTCAGCAATATAGATCTGTCATGAAATTCCAGCGTACCTTTCCTACTTGCATATCTGGAGATTCCAAGTCAGCATACAGAACATAATCCTACAGCCTGTGTCCACTGCAACCTCCTTTACAATAGTGAAGTTATAGAATCTGCCTATATGCCAATTGGTGTGTGAATGGGTAAAGAAAATATGATAATATGTCCACTGGGTAGTATGTTTTTCAAACACAAACAGGAAATTGTGTCATTTGTGAGAAAATGGGTGGATCTGGTCATCGTAGTAAAAGAAAACTGTCAGAGTTGGGAAGATGAGCAGTACTTGTTTCCTATCAGGTATGAATCTACAACATGGATAAGACATGGCATAGATAGGAGAGTACAATAGGAGTTGACTCGGGGGAAGAGAGTAAAAGGGAATCAATTTGATTAAAATACACAATATACACGTGTGAAAATATCTTCATGAAACCTATTAAAAGATATCCTCCTCTTATTAAAATGAGAAAACTATGGAAAGTACACTCATTCAATTTATTTTAATATTCCCTATATGAAAATTACCTTTTCAGTATGGTACACATTATCTAAATTGTTCGTGTTAAAAGACTGTTAAAACACCAAGTTTCTGTGAGTTCATCAAACAGTTAGAACCGTATGAAGCACTTGGGAAGTAAAATGGGAAAAACAGTTTGAGAACAGTTGGTTACTTTCTTAATAATTTAAAAATCCGCTAACATATGTCATACAAAGGCTTTAATATGAATATTTATAGCAACTTTGTTTATCACAGTCAAACAGTAGAATGATTGGAAAGTTCATCAACAGATGCAGTAAATGAATAAATGCATATGCCACACCACAGGATTCTCGGGATTTAAAAGAGAACACTGCTCATGCGCACAGCATGGATGGCTCTCCTGACAGTTGTTCAGAACGAAAGAAGGTAGATGTAAATACTTAACAGTTTCTCTCATTTGTATAAATCATCAGTGCGAGCAACTCGTGATAGAGAATGCAAGAGAGATTGCCTGAGAAGCAAAGACAAGAATGTGAATGAACAACACTGAAGCAGGGAGTGTTCTATGCATCACTCATCCATCCATTCATTCATTCACTCACTCATTCATTCATTCTCTGTCTATACTCTCTCATAACTCACTGAGTCTAGTTATTGCTGCTTGTATGTAAATGGAGATGGGGCTGAGTGCTAGGGCATGAGCTGACACCTTGAGGCTGCATCCCTAAGAAAAGTGAATCATTTCTCTCTAGCAGCCTTCAAGTCCATGCCTCCTTAGCTGCGGTTCCAGCCTTAGAAATTCCACTGCAACTGCTCTTATGCTGGAATACTAACCAGCTTTATCCTGTGCGTTTAAGTCAGCCGCTTTGAGTTCCTGTGTATAACAGCCATGTCATGTCCAGAAGACAGCATCTCATGGCACTTTTTCCCATCCTCCAGCTCAATTTTTCTTCTTCCCCATGCATCATGTTCTGTGAACTTTGATGTGGGGGAGATTATTCATATAACTGTCCCAACAATAAAATTCACAGTTACTCTTACTTAGCGCTAAGACAAATCATGAGTCATCACATAATATTATCATTTAAATAAGACACTGTTACCTACACCCAATGAATACATGAATGTCATCAAACTGTTGTGAGGTAATCTATTATACAGCTATAAGACATTGGGTTCTACTTGTTTCAACCCCAGAATGACATTCCTGGGATTAGTTTTTATTATGAGGCTGTTTAGAGTTACACTATTTGTAAACATTGAGAATGAGGGTACAGTTTTCTTGTTGTTATTTGGTGTGTATGTCATGGTTCCTTTTCATTTTTGAGCACATTTTAGAGGGGTTTCTGCTGCTTTCTGTCAGGAGTCTGTAGTTGGAAATGTTTGAACACAGTAATAAAGCAATAATGGTTGTGTCAGATCAACTGTACCCAAAGCAAACATCGTATGTTTGCTCCTGTCTTTCAGGAAATGTATCTTGTGCTTGACTTTCTATGTCAATTATTGCAGATAGCAATTAAAGCCAAGATGATAGATAGAAATTGTGACTAATAGTAATTGGATTTGGTGAGGCTTCACCATATACTACTGTGTGTGTTTGTGTGTGTGTGCCCGCATAGATGCATGCATATCTGTGTATATATGAATGAATGTACACGTGTATATATATATGTGTGTGTGTGTGTGTGTATGTAATGGGTAGAAAGAATGTAAGATCCAGGAGCTAGGGAGAAGTGCTGTGAAATTATGTTCTCTGAGAAAGACACAACAGTGCTTCATGAACTCCTAGAATCTGTAGAAGCCTGTTCTGGACCTGAAAAAGAATGGGTTAGGCATGGCTGGAGGACAAGCTCTCAAGTCTGAGGTGTTTGTTACTAACAGGAGAGGAAGTCATTGTCTTTAGTTCCATATCCATTCACTGATGAACCCACTATGCTGCTTGGATAGATTCAATCCAGTGGCCACACAGATGGCCCTGTTTAGACAAAATGGTCACAAAAGAAACCCAAAAACTGTGAGCCTGGGAAAGGGTTGGTTGAGAGGACAGGGTATTAATTAAGATGGGAGGAAAATAGGAAAGAATCGTGGAAGAGAATTATCAGAATTATATGACGTTGTCAAATAATGAGCATAATTAATAATAATACAATAGCATGTACCATCATGCCTGACATTGTTAAAATATGTTTTCTGGGATTCAAACTCAGATTTTGCTGACTGACCTATCTAGCCAGCTCTGCCACATTCTTGTTAAATGGTATCCACAGATTACCTAATTTGATGTCTAAAACAAATTCAGGATGTCAGTTCTATTGTCCTTACTTTTAGAGTTGGATGGTGAGATGCAGTGTGGTCAATTAGCTTTCCTTAGTCAGCATGCTGAGCTATGCAAAGTCTGGTACAAAAAAAATGGACACTGGGATTCCACAGTGTGTACTCTGAAATCTAGGACCATTGGTGTTCATCAGCAAATTGGCTTTTACAGAGATGTATTATTTATAGAACTGAGCTGTTCATTTTTGAAAAATCACATTTTAATGTAAAAGAGATGAGTTGGTATATGCCAAATATCACTTTCATTCTATTTTTTAATTTACTTAGGAAATACAAAACTCTACCTACTGTAAACTTCATTTAATTATTGTGAGTAACACAGAGAAATACTAAATTCAGTGTAAACGGGCAATAATCTTTTTGAAAATATAACAAATCAGTTTTTTCTCTTTTAAGAAACATGTGGCCATAGACAAAATGAAGTGAAGTTATGAATACAATACACAGCTATGTAATTGCTGCACAGATGTTGAATATGCAGCATTAATAACCAAGCTCAGTGTTAAAAACTGTGTATCCTCTGATTTATGTGTTATGTCATGTTTGTTTACACTGAAGAAAAACATAGTGTCAGAAAACAGCTGTGACTCTCATAAAAATTTTGCTTGTTTTATTAATTGGCACAAATACTGATAAAATACTTTCTATTATTTATATCTTTATTATTTTAAGATATCATTAAAGTGTTAGCTGTGAAGACATAACAATTTTGTAACAATATTCAGAGGCTTTTTTCCTCCTAGGAAGTAAATAATTATAGTTTGGTGGGTTCTGGATGATACTCAACTTGGAACATTCTTAAATAAAATGAGTAAGATAACAATGAAAAATAGGTCAAAGTGTTAATATAGATTTAGGTATGTTTGTGTAGTTGCAAAATTTTAAAGTTGGTAAAAACTACAGTGTCTAAAATTCAGAGAATTGTATAGTATCCAATACCTAACTTCCTCACAGTAGTTCTTTTTATATTATGTCTGTGCATATGTATGTGAGATATGGCAGAAGGGAAGAAACAATGATAGAAGGTATGTATGTACCACATGGGCACAAGGAAGTCAGAGAAGAATTTTGGGTCTTGGTCCTCTTCTTCAATATTGTCTAGTCTTACTGTTCACTGCTGTATAGTCTGGACTAGCCAATCCACAGCCTTCAGGGATTCTCTCTCTGCTTTCTGTTTCATCCTATGTGAACTAAAAAAAAATTATTGGATATTTTATTTATTTACATTTCAGATGTCAACCCCCTTTCCCATTCCCCCTCCATAGAACCCCCCTATCCCATCCCCCTCCTCCTTTTTGCTTTTATACCATTTTAATTGCATAAATGTATTAAGGTCAGATCTAGGTTGAGAGTATAGCAATATAATAGATGCAAATAGTCAAGGAACAAGCAAGGCATTAAACACAATTAGTCAAAAAACAAGCAAGGCATTAAACACAATTCCATGAACACTCCCATGATCAATGTTTCTGAGGGCTTATCAGGATAACCGAAATATCTGAGCCCACTTCCTTGTCCTATCCCAAAGTCATATCTGAAGCCTATTTCCTTGTTCTAGCCTAAAATTTAGATTCCTGTCTGAAATTTCTTCTTTGTTCTAGCCTAATATTTAGATTCTTGCCTGAGATTACTTCTTTGCTCTAGCCTAATGTCAGATTCCTGCCTGAAGCCTATATCCTAGTCCTTGGCCAATGTGAGTTTTGAGACACAGGTGCATGTAGCTGTTTCTGAAGTGATGTGAATTCTGGAGGCCAAGCTCTGATCCTTGGGCTTATATACTAAACATTTTACTCCTTCAACCATCTTCCCAGCTTTCTAATTTCTTTTATGCAAATCTGCGAGTTACCTCTTTATATGCCAAATTTTTGTTTTCTCCAGGAAAACAGTAGAATGATTAATGGCACTCCAGTCTTTCCTCTGGCATGGTTGACTACGAATTGTGTGTGGTATCTGTGCAGATAATCATTACTTGTTTATAAAAACATCTTTCTGAATGGCATTATTAATAATTTATGTAAATTTTTTGAAGTTTTCAAATTTGAGCAAGACTCTTATGTTTCTTATATGTGAACTGTTAAATTTGTTAAAATTTCAGGTTGTTCCTGGACAATGACTGTCCAAATACACAACCTGAATCTATGTCACACAACAGCCAATTATGTCAGTCAGAAAGTAAATGTTATATTTTCCTTGATATTTGTTGATACCAATGTGCTATACAAAATCATGCTAGAATTTAATATTTTTCATGCTATTCATATACTCAGTGTTTGACTTTATTAGATTATTAAGTAATCAAAGTGCTTATTTATAATAGTTATAAATTCAGCTTTAGTATAATTGTAAACAAATTTGGTATAATTCATTTCTAAATGTCAGAGTGATTTTTCTCCTGATTTCATTATTCATATTCATCATGTTGTGCAATGATTAATCCTTCTTCCAGTATTTCTTTGAGTTTTGGGGAAAATGCATTTAATCATTATTAACAGAGTTTGACCTTTCTTCATAGACTAACTGAGAGTCCATAATGGCTCTCTTTCTTTATTAGACTTTTCCACAATTTAAATTCCAAGGAAATCCTTGAGGTTTATTAATCCATTTCTATCAAAAAGTAGTATAAGCTAGAATACATGTACATCCACATATCCTGGCTTGTAGTAGAAATTTCTTACAAGGGAGAGACATTTGGTTGAAAACAGTCCCAACATGCACAGCGATGTTTGCATCTCATATTTGTGAAAATTTCTCCAGACCATTCTCTGACTTTGCATTCTAGACTTCAAACATTGCCTCTATTGTCTATGTGCATTCTTCTATAAGGGCATACCAACAATGCTATAAGGTCTGGTTCTGTCACTTGCTAGTCATCAAGAGAGTAGAAAAAGAATTTCTGGAAGTCTGGAAGCTATAGCTATGCCATGAAACTTGTGTGTGTGTGTGTGTGTGTGTGTGTGTGTGTGTGTGTTTATGTATGTGTGTATAACTTATGCAGATAAAATAATTCCATGAATACCCATAAACATATTCCAAAATAACTTTTCCCTATTTCAAGTCACTTTGGCCTTGGCATGATCTGACATGCTATAAAGAAGGTCTAACAATTAAGACAAATAATAGGAAACATGTGTGTTGTGTGTGTGTGTGTGTGTGTGTGTGTTTGTAATCCCCTGTGACTGCATCAATGCTTTACACCAGAACTTGAGTTAAGAGTTTGGGTTTTATACCTTGAAACTACTTTCCATCCTCCTCTTCAATAGCAGCCTAGGTGACTTCCCTGTACTATTCCTGTCTGAATTTAGAGTCATAAGACACGGATAGGGAGTTATCTTTGCTCCACACAGCACCAACATCAAATGCACAACATGGGTGCATACTCACATGCAATCTCTGAATTCAAGAAGATAGACACAGAAGAATAACTGGTGTTTGCTAGATGATAGTCTAGCTGTAGATGCAGTGAGAGCTGCTGTCTCAAGGGAATAAAGACAGGCACAATAGAGCAGAGCATTTAATGTTCTTTCCTATCTTCTATAGGAGCAGGAACACTCACAAACAAATGGCATATGCTACATACCAATAAGCAAATAAAGACTTGAACTCAATGAAGCCAAATCGAATTTCCAGGCCTCTCAATGCTTCTTTGACATGTTATAATAAAAAAGGAGTAAAAACAAACAAACAAACAAACAAAACTTCCAAACTTTTCTGGCCCATGTAACACAATCCCTCCATTCCCAAATAATTGTAGCTATGTGGTAGAATGGTCAGCCCTGAGCTGGGAGGAGATTAGAACAGGATATCAACAGTAACTGTTCATAGATGTAACACAGAACAGCCACTATTCTGCATTGGTTTCTCAGTTTGAGGTCCTCATAATGAACAACGACACTTTTAACACTTGCAGCTAAATTAGGACAGTAAGGGAAAGCAAGTAACACACATGAGCTAGTATGTCTTGCTGTCAAATCATCATCTGCATCTTCTCTACCATAATCTCTCCTTCTTCCCCTGTTTCTACCACTTCTTCCTCCTCTCTATTCTACTTCCTATTTTCACTTCATTGCCATTTCATGTTGGCTCGTCCCCTAATTTGGTTCCCTTCTTATGGAGAATCTTCGGGTCTTGGCATTGTTATTTCTAAAAGGGCTTTATATTCAGTCCTGCTCTTGAATGAGATTTATCCCAGTAATAGACTTCTCTGTGGATGATTGCTCCTACCTGTAATAGATAGCTGCGTCTCCTTGCATTTGCAGTTCTTATTTCCTTCCCCTCTGTCCCCCAGTAACATTAATTACTTGCCTTTTATCTTTTTCACTTTGCATTCCCAGCATCTACTGCCTCTAAGACAAAATATTTTCAGTTCTTCCACTTGCATCCAGTTGGTCTTTCTTAGTTTTTAACATTTCATGTTATCTTTTTGTTTCTAAGCTCAGTTTTGCCCTGTGAATCTGTTTAATTTATCACTAATCCAGATTATTGTTTATCTAGTCTGCTTTGTAAATGAAGACACATTTTTGACTTTAAAATTCTTTTGTTTCTGTTTAATATACAGTTGTATTTACTTCATACTCTTTTTATTTAATGATCATCATTCCTACCTTTGAATGCTCAAAGACTTTAAACATATTTTTTTACAAATTTGGATCTGTGTACTCATAATAAGAGTTCAGGGAGATAGTCTCATTTTGTGTTATTGCTAGGGAGAAGTCTAAAGGAAAACAGAATGGCCTTGGACGTGCATAAGTCTGTCATGGTCCTAGAATCCTCTCCTCTTTATTCCAGAAAATTGTCTTATCTAACACTGACCAGAAAGTTAAGCAGTTATGATAAAAGTAGCCAGGAGTGTATAGAAAGGCCCATAACTATGCTAGACATCATGGAAGCTTCTAGGTGCCCTGGTAGTAGAACAGACTCTCAAGGAGCTTGCTTTGCAGTTGGAGTGGAGGACTGTGTCTGAGAAGATGCATAGTGGTATTAGTGCTGGCTCCCATATATGATCTGCCTTTGACAGGAGAGATGTGAAAGGAAGGGTGCTGTTTGACACGTGCCCAAGGAGCAGACTGTTTATCCTTGCATGCACTGGGCCCTGCTGACATTGTTTATTACAGATATCTAATTTTATTCCTTTCCCAATTTTAAAATTGTAATTTTCACCTCATACCTCGAGTTGTTTTGACAGAAGTTTTAAATCTCAAGATTTTAAAATACCTGACTTGAAGCTCCTTAATAGGACCAGTGAATGGCTGTCATTAAGAAGGTTTTGGAATTTAGTATCATATCTAATAGATGTGGCATACAAAGTACCACTTTTGCCATAGCTGCTCTATTTACATTAAATGGCTCAGACAGACTGTGCCTCTCATAATCTCACTCACTTAAACTTGGACATATCTCATCCAAGCACCTGGAAATCTACTCAGAGATTTTATGAAAATGAGACACAAGTATTTTCCCCATTGCCTGTAAGAGCTCTACAAAGAAATGTACTAAAGATTTTCTTTATTTTTAATGAATCACTTACTATTCAGACTTTAAGGCTTTTCTGATATTTAAATGACAACAGTCTGTATCCCAGAAGAATGAGCTTCTGCATTATGTGATTTGTTATTCCTTTTAAGAAAAGTAAATGTGCTGTTCTTTGAGCTGGCTCTGTTATAGGTCTTGATCCTGTAGCCAAAGCAGAAAGACATTTGTAGACAAGAGTTTCAGAAAGGATAAACCTGTTGCCATTGGGCTTGTGCTTTTTAAATAACTTACTGTAGTTCTGGACAACATTCTCTCTTCCCTCCTATATATATATAATCCTGTCAAATTCTTCTTCCTGACTCCTCCCAATGCTCAGGATACTGAGATCCTTGGATGTTATTCTTTAAAAGTTCTTCTGTTCCCCTGAGGTATTCCTATCTTCCTTATTTTGTGTATTGAGAACTCATACTTCATGACAGTTGTGGTATCACCTTATGCAATAAGGCCTCCTGCATTCTATTCAAGCATATCATCCCAGTAGAATGTCTATTGCTTTTGAATAAAAACCAAGGATATATTCATGTCTGTGTCTAGCATCTTTTAAAAAGGACTCTAGGATAGTTAGATATGTACATTGAGTACCAAAAGAATGAGAAAGAGGTTCACTTATAAGAACTCTGAACCATAACTCTCCCATTTGGGTTGTTAATCTTCAAGGAAGGACCCCTGGAAAAATTATATCAAAACCTTGTAAAAGTTCAGGTCTTCAGTTTGAATGTCTGCGTTTGTCACATACTGTAGGCAGCCATTTCTATGGAAGCAGGGAATTTTATCAGGTCAAAATTATGGCTGGCACATGCTACTTACACAGAAACTTTAATTCTGAATAGTAGATGCACTCATCTTGCTTAGCAAGAAGTAGTATCCAAGCCATGTGGGTGTAGTGATGAGTTCTTCAGAAGCACATCTAGAAGCAACTTCCATGAAGCTTCTAGGTGTTGAGGTTTTGAGCTTGGAAGCGATCTCTGCAGTGACCTCCTTATATGGAGCAATTTTGGCCAGCTCTGCAGGATGATGAGTATGTTTCAGAAACGAGAAGCCATTTCATTTTTTATAAACAGTGCGATAATCTCTTATCCAACCCTGTTTGAAGAGTGTAATATCAAAAAACTGTTATAAAAGAGATGCATATCAGGTAGGAATAGGAGTGAAGATAGGGTGCTTGGTGTCAGACAGTGTGGCCTCAGATGAACCCAGTCTGCCTTTATCACAACTCTGATCCACTTGTAAGGCTTAGACCACAAAAGCCACATGAGGCCACAGAAACACAATTCTTCTGAAGGTGTTGACCAAAATTCATCACCTCTTTATGGGATTGCAAACCGTGGGCTGAGCATGGTGATTTATGGTTGTCTCAGGATGAGACTGAAGATGCTTTAGGAAAACTGATTTGATGGATTTGAACCTATATGAGCTCACGATTAGCTTAATGAAGGTACAGGTATAAAAATATGTATAGATATGTGTGGTGTCACACATTGGCCTATGGACATATTTCTCAGTCATCTAATAACTGAGATGATCAAGTAACAGTGATCGACTGTCTAGCACCCAAAACGTGATTTCTAACTGCTCTTCTTTAAAAGGAGCCAAGGCTGTTTATCTTTCATGTAGAGGAAGGCTACTGATTTGTTTGAGTTGATTTTATAACCAGCCACTTTGCTGAAGTTGTTTATCAGGTTTAGGAGTTCTCTGGTGGAAGTTTTGGGGTCACTTAAGTATACTATCATATCATCTGCAAATAGCGATATTTTGACTTCTTCCTTTCCTATTTGTATCCCTTTGACTTCTTTTTGTTGTCTAATTGCTCTGGCTAGGACTTCCAGTACTATATTGAATAGGTAGGGGGAGAGTGGGCAGCCTTGTCTAGTCCCTGATCTTAGTGGGATTGCTTCAAGTTTCTCTCCATTTAGCTTGATGTTGGCTACTGGTTTGCTGTAAATTGCTTTTACTATGTTTAGGTAGGGGCCTTGAATTCCTGATCTTTCCAAGACTTTTATCATAAAGGGATGTTGAATTTTGTCAAATGCTTTCTCAGCATCTAGTGAGATGATCATGTGGTTTTTTTCTTTAAGTTTGTTTATATAGTGGATTACATTGATGGATTTCCAAATATTGAACCATCCCTGCATTCCTGGGATAAAACCTACTTGATCATGATGGATGATTGTTTTGATGTGTTCTTGGATTCGGTTTGGTAGAATTTTATTGAGTATTTTTGCATCGATGTTCATAAGGGAGATTGGTCTGAAGTTCTCTTTCTTTGTCGGGTCCTTGTGGGGTTTGGGTATGAGTGTAATTGTAGCTTCATAGAACGAATTGGATAGTGTTCCTTCTGTCTCTATTTTGTCGAATAGTTTGAAGAGAATTGGTATTAGGTCTTCCTTGAAGGTCTGATAGAATTCAGCACTAAAACCATCTGGTCCTGGGCTTTTTTTAGTGGGGAGACTTTTAATGAATGCTGCTATTTCCTGAGGGGTTATGGGATTACTTAGATGGTTTATCTGCTCCTGGTTTAACTTCAGTACCTGGTATCTGTCTAGGAAATTGTCCATTTCATCCAGGTTTTCCAGTTTTGTTGAGTATAGGCCTTTGTAGTAGGATCTGATGATTTTTTGAATTTCTTCAGTTTCTGTTGTTATATCTCCCTTTTCAGTTCTGATTTTATTAATTTGGATACTGTCTCTGTGCCCTCTGGTTAATCTGGCTAACGGTTTATCTATCTTGTTGATTTTCTCAAAGAACCAGCTCCTGGTTTTATTGATATTTTGTATTGTTCTTTCTGTTTCTATTTGGTTGATTTCAGCCCTGAGTTTGATTATTTCCTGCCTTCTACTCCTCCTGGGTGTATTTGCTTCTTTTTGTTCTAGAGCTTTTAGTTGTACAGTCAAGTTGTTAGTGTGTGCTCTTTCCAGTTTCTTTTTGTAGGCAGTTAGAGCTATGAGTTTTCCTCTTAGCACTGCCTTCATAGAGTCCCACAAGTTTTGTTATGATGTGTCCTCATTTTCATTGAATTCTAAAAAGTCTTTTATTTCTTTCTTTAGTTCTTCCTTGACCAAGTCATCATTGAGTAGAGAGTTGTTCAGTTTCCATGTGCACGTGGGTTTTCCATTGGTTTTGTCATTATTAAAGACCAGTCTTAGTCTGTGGTGATCTGATAAGATGCAAGGGATTATTTCAATCTTTTTGTATCTGTAGAGGGTTGTTTTGTGACCAATTATTAGGGAAATGACACGTTTCACAATAGTTGCAAATAATATAAAATACCTTGGTGTGAATCTAACCAAGCAAGTGAAAGACCTGTAGGACAAGAACTTCAAGTCTCTGAAGAAAGAAATTGAAGAAGATCTCAGAAGATGGAAAGATCTCCCATGCTCATGGATTGGCAGGATTAATATAATAAAAATGGCCATCTTGCCAAAAGCAATCTACAGATTCAATGCAATCCCCATTAAAATCCCAACTCAATTCTTCACAGAGTTAGAAAAGGAAATTCTCAAATTCATATGGAATAACAAAAAACCCAGGATAGCGAAAACTATTCTCAACAATAAAAGAACTTCGGGAGGAATTACCATCCCTGACCTCAAGCTGTACTACAAAGCAATAGTGATAAAAACTACCTGGTATTGGTACGGAGACAGGCAGGAAGATCAATGGAATAGAATTGACGACCCAGAAATGAACCCACACTCCTATGGTCACTTGATCTTTGACAAAGGAGCTAAAACTGTCCAGTGGAAAAAGGACAGCATTTTCAACAAATGGTGCTGGTTCAACTGGAAGACAACATGTAGAAGAATGAAAATTGATCCATTCTTATCCCCTTGTACAAAGCTCAAGTCTAAGTGGATAAAGGACCTCCACATAAAACCAGATACACTGAAACTAATAGAAGAGAAGGTGGGGAAAAGCCTCGAATACTTGGGCACAGGGGAAAAGTTCCTGAACAGAACTCCAATGGCATATGCTCTAAGATCGAGAATTGACAAATGGGACTTCATAAAATTGCAAAGTTTCTGTAAGGCAAAGGACACTGTCAATAGGACAAAACGACAACCAACAAATTGGGAAAAGATCTTTACCAATCCTACATCTGATAGAGGTCTAATATCCAATATATACAAAGAACTCAAGAAATTAGACTCCAGGCAACCAAATTACCCTATTAAAAAATGGGGTATAGAGCTTAACAAAGAATTTTCAACGGAAGAAACTCGAATGTCCGAGAAGCATCTAAAGAAATGTTCAGCATCCTTAGTCGTCAGGGAAATGCAAATCAAAACAACCCTGAGATTCCATCTCACACCAGTCAGAATGGCTAAAATTAAAAACTCAGGTGATAGTAGATGCTGGCGAGGGTGTGGAGAAAGAGGAACACTCTTCCATTGTTGGTGGGACTGCAAGATGGTGCAACCACTTTGGAAATCAGTTTGGTGGTTCCTCAGAAAATTGGACATAGCATTACCTGAGGATCCAGCTATACCACTCCTAGGCATATACCCAGAAGATGCTTGAACATATAACAAGGACATATGCTCAACTTTGTTCATAACAGCCTTGTTTATAATAGCCAGGAGCTGGAAAGAACCCAGATGTCCTTCAACTGAGGAATGGATTCAAAAAATGTGGTATATTTACACAATGGAATATTACTCAGCTATTGAAAACAATGAATTCGAGAGGTTCCTAGGTAAATGGATGGAACTAGAAATTATCATCCTGAGTGAAGTAAGCCAATCACAAAAGAACACACATGGTATTCACCACTGATATTATCGGATATTAGCCCAGAATCTTGAAATGCCTAAGGTGGAACTCACAGGCCACATGAAGCCCATAAAGAAGGAAGACCAAGTGGGGGTGATTCGGTCCTTCTTAGAAGGAGCAACAAAATACTCAAGGGAGCAAATATGGAGTCAAAGTGACGGACAGAAACTGAAGGAGGGGCCGTTTCAAGACCACTCCACCTGAGTGTCCATCCCATGTGCAGTCACCAAAGGTAGATGCTGATGTGGAAGTCAGGAAGTGCATGCCGATAAGAGCCTGATATGGATGTCTCCTCAGAGGCCTTCAAGAGTCTGACATATTCAGAGACAGATGCTCACAACTAGCCATTGAACTGATCATGAGGTTCTCCATGGAGGAGTTAGAGTGAGGACTGAAGGAGCTGAAAGGGTTTGTGGCACCATGAGGAGAGCAACAATACCAACCAACCACAGCTCCCAGGGTCTAAACCACCAGCCTGGGAGCACTTAGGGGGGGATCCAGGGCTTCAGCTGAATATGTAAGAGTGGAGGGCCCTGCCAGGCACAGGTGGAAGATGAGATCCTTGACCTCATGAAGGCTGGACGCCCCAGGTGGTGGGTATTTTGAGGGTGGGGAAGTGGGAGTGTAGGGGTAGGTGGGGGTTACATCCACAGAGAAGAAGGAGGAGGGGTAAGGGGATGGGGGGTTCCCGGGTGGGTGGGGGATGGGGTAAGGGGATAACATATGAAATGTAAATAAAATATCTAATAAAAAAAATTTTTAAAGCAAGTTGATATCAGTCATTACACAACAAACTGAATTGAGGCTAGCGATGTAGGTATACCCTACAATCCTGGCCCTCTGGAGGCTGAGGCAGGAGGATCATGATTTCGAGGCCAGGAAGCCCTACCTCAAAGAGTTTCAACTAATTTGTTAAAAATTTTTGAATGAAAGGAAACAATTTAGGGCTACAATAGATAATTGAACTAATCTGTCTTGGGCTTATTATGAATGAATTCTAAATTATATTTAAACCATTATTTTGTTTGTTTGTTTGTTTGTTTGGTGGTTTTGTTGAAGACAGAGCCTTGCTTTGTAGCTCTGGCTGTCTTGGAACCTTCTCTGTAAATCAGGCTGTCCTGAAGTCTGAGATCTGCATGTCTCTGTCTCCTTAATGCTGGGATTAAAGGCATACACTACTACCACCACCCATTTTGAAGTGTTCTTGAGTCAAATGAAAGTTCTTACTCTTCCTTCCCCCTCTCTTTTTCTTCTTGATATATATATATATGTTTGTACTATTTTTCAATGGAACTCTCAAAAGATGCTTTTCTTTATTCATAGCATATGTAAAAGAAGCTTTATGTGAGTCTAGTTTTTAAAAAAGGAAAAGATTTCTTCCTGATTTCTGGGGGAGGATCAATGGTCTTAAATGGGAACAAGAGATTAGGGGTTCAGCTGGGAATGAAAATAGCTATAACTGCTAAGTAGGGCTATGCAAACAGCTCTACATTTGGATAATAAGCAGGGAAATATATTTGAATTTCATTAGGCTTTTTTTCTTCCACAGTTAGCAAATATCTCACCTTCTAAAATTACTCCAATTGTGATTCACCCACAATAAGCATGTAATTAAAATTGAAGAATGTTTACCAGGTAAGGGAAATTGCTAAAAAGAACTTGGAAAAGAATTTGAAATATGTGGAGAGAAGGACACCTCAGGGAGCTCATACAGTTGTGAGGTATTTCAGGTACTGTAATGTCTGAAGAATTTTAATCAAGTAGATGGTGCTGGGTTTACACTTGCAAGCTAAGCCACCAACATTGGTATGATTTAATTAACTCATTCATTATTGATTAATAATCTACAGTGACTTAGCTTCTGCACTGAAGTCTACCTGAACTGTTGCTGGGGATGCTGTATTTTGTGGTGTTGGTTCATAATCTAACAGTGGCAATCAGCACAGCATGAAATTTGCATGCATTTTGGTAAGAAATGTGGAACACTGAGGTTATATGTAAATTTGATGAAGCAATAGACTTCTGCCATGTTCTGGAGTAGGTTTAGTATTAATGTCATGCTCTCTATTTTGCTTTGCTCAGGAGCTGGACATGCCAAAACTATTACAGTGAAGCACAATGTCTCATCATTGGGGTAGTGTGTATGCCTCATTGACAGCATATTATAGACCCCTATATCCATCACGGGGGCTCTGAAAATAACTAAAAACTAAGTCTAGAAGGAAGCAGGAACACGGTGAAGACTAATGTATTTGGGTAGATAATCGACACTTCTTTTGAACATAAGGTTAAAAGTTAAGTGGATTGGTATTGCTAAATATCAAAATAGGTAGATGGACCTTCTTAAATGAGATGTGCTGGAGGAGAAGGAGCTGGAAAAGGATCCTGTGGTCATATAATAGAGCCAAACAAATAATTCTATGTAAGGAACGGTGAGGTGATGTTTGCAGTACTTGTGAACCTGGAAGATTAGGATACTTTACAAAAGTTTTAATTATGCTTATTTTAGTGCAGTGTGTGTGTGTGTGTGTGTGAGTGTGTGTGTGTGTGTGTGTGTGTGTGTAAGCATGAATGTCATGACACTTATGTAGAGGTCTGAAAATGACTTGAAATAGTCAGTTCTATCCTTCCACTGCTTGGATTCGGCAGATAAAAGGAAGGTTGTCAGGCTTGGAGTCAGGTGCCTTTACCCTCTGGGACTTCTCTCCAGTTCAAGCATTGTGATTCTGAATAGTTTTATGTCACATGATTCCACATCTGTGCTAATGTCTGTGTAACTGGTGATGTTTGTGCATTGGTTCTTCTTAGTTGGCTGTGAAATTGCTATGTGAAGCTTGGTAAACCAAAAATAGAATAAAGCTTCTGAAAAACATTCAGTTGTTCCAATTATTTAGATGTACATCTGTGAGCCCTGGGTAGAGGTCCAAGTTTGGAAATGGGTATTCTTCTAGTGGTTGAGATCAGAGACATCCAGAAAGTCCAAGGATGGAGATTCTCATTCATTATTTTAAGTATATAGCATTGAAGAGATCAGAGGCCATTTTTAGAGATCAAGAGTATTCTTGCTGAGTCTTCAGGAAGACAAAGTGTGATGGGTCCCATGCATGGTAGTATTGACACCTGGCCTTCAGCCCAGATGACAGCATTTACAGGTAGTAAGTATGCTGCCTTTTTACTCCTTGGGTGAATAGTCAGAATAGCTGTGTCCCATTCTAGACAGCTGAAAAGCCAGACTGCTTGGCTAAGGAAGCATCCTTTATCACATGGTCAGGACTGTGAAGATTTCTGAGCTCTATCAACTAAATCTATATTCTTCCTGTTTGAAGTCTTGTGACAGAGAACCCAGTTTCATCCCACTGTTAAAAAAAACTCGTAGTTTTTAAACTGTAAAAACAAACTATGAAAATAAGGAGAAAAGAAGCTTCCAGAGCTGTTTGCAAAGAACTGGAGAAGAGTCGGCCCTTGTAAGGCGGCTCTCCTCACTCTTAGCACTGGCTTCAGGCATGTTTGTGAGATGATTCTCAGCTGTAAATACATTTCACACCATGAGTGACAAATCAGGCTGAACCATAAAATCCTGGTTTGCTGTTCTGGCTCTGGTTATCTCCTAACAGAAGACAGCACAAGGTAGCCTTTCTTCATAAACATCTGTTCTTCTCTTCATCCTGGCATCTTGATATTGAGTCCTATGTGCTGTCAGTATTAAGTTGAAATTCCATTCTACTATATTTTGACAGTTAATCTTTGGTGCTTCCAATACTTTTGTAATTTTTCACCTAAGTAAGTTCTGGTTTAAGCTTTTTATCCATGATTGATTGCAGGAATTTTTACTGGTCACATTTCTTGTCCAAGGCTCTTTATACTTAAAAGTATAAGAAATATATTTCAATATCGCATTTTTAAACTAACCCCGTGATAAAGCTCAGGGATCATAGATAAAGATAAAGATGAATTCCTTGACAATATACTGCATTTCTATTTTACCTTTCCATGAGCTATTTTAACACTAGATACTTATGATTTCAAACTATTCATTGTATTTTAATTTGATTTTGTCCTACCTCACTGACAAATTAACAAGTTACTTTAAAATTTGTGAAGTTGCTTTAATACACAGTTAAAAATATAAACAAACAAAGATATTATTCACAAAACTGTAGTGAAAATGTGAGTATTCATGATTTTTAAGGAATCATTGACAATTCCTTTAGTTCGTTTCCGTTTCTCTCCATTGTTTGAGATGGAACCCAGAGCCTTGCTCAAGCTGAAAAACCTTGGTACCACCAAGCTATTTCCCCATCGTTAATAGTTCTTATAAAAGTGAGCATCTTTCCTCTCATTTCCTCCATGAAGTTCCTTCAGGCAATGGTTAAGCTCTTTTCTTCCTGGCAGAATTTTTTTCTCACAGCTTTTCGCAACTTATGATTCATATTTTTCTCCTCACTTTAGAAGGTTGCTTATTAATGTTCTTTTCCCATTCCAGTAGTTTTTTTCCATGGGCCTCTATTTCTATCTCCTAGGCCACAGCTTTGTCCTCTCCTCATATTTTTTCCTGATCTTCACAGCCTTGTGCTTTCAAGAACTTTCTTTCAGAAATATAACTGACTAGCCATACTCCCTGTGAATGGAACAATGAAAGCAGCATAAGGTGTCAAGTCATTTTGCCTGCTGGGGAAGAGAACCATGCTTTTTCTCATCCATTCACTGAGAACAAAGTCCAAACTCTTGTGTACACTCTGTGTGATTTCCTCTGAAACCTGACCTTCCCAGGTCTCCAGTTCCATCCTTTCTTGTCTTTTCTTCTGTACATCAGCCACATTGGGTTTCTGGCTTTTTTCCAAATGTCATGAAAATTCTGTCTTTTTCATGAACTTTCGCTAGAAGGCAAACTTACGTGTAGTCGTTTTGATATGAAAACATGAAAATAAAATATTCCATAAAAATGTAAATTAACTTAAAGACCATTTAAAGTGCCATCTCATGCTGAAAACATCTGTTTGTGAGAAAGAATGAGGAATTTTGCTCCCCATACCTGATGGATTCTCTTACAAGGACTTCCTTTTCTTCCAAATATTTTGAAGTTAGTCCTATATAATTTTGTCTTTATTCTTAGAAGGACATAAATTGGATTTGAGGAACTATTTGCTTTAATTTCTGAACACTTGAACCTCTGGCAACACTACCTTCTGGAAATGGTATTGGTTGTTGTGTGACTCTCTCTCTCTCTCTCTCTCTCTCTCTCTCTCTCTCTCTCTCTCTCTCACACACACACACACACACACACACACACATCTACTTAACCCAGAAAGAACGTCCAATGTTCAGACAATATTCAGTGTGATGATCCTATGAGTTCTTATTGGGGTTATTAAGAAGGGTAATGTGGATGAGGAAATATGTATAAAGAGTGTTGAGACCACCATGAATAACCCAGAAGGTGGAGTGAAAAAGAATAGGAGGCAGGCGCTGAAGGTATCCATGATCTGAATGTACCAGTCTTGTGGTACTAAGGAAAAATATTAGCATGAGATATTGAAAATGGAAGCTGGCTTTAATAAGGTATTATACTTTGGATTTGGCTATATTTTGTTTTGCTTTGATATTTCAGAGACTTTGCAAACTTGAACAAACTGCCCTTCCTAGAGCTAGCTAATTTGTAACAATAGTGAGTTTGGTTGGGATTACATTTCACATATATTGACCAGCCAATCCACATTGTATATCCTGTACACGGCAACTTCCTTCTTTTTGTAGCTCTCCTTCATCAAGATTCAGTATTGCTATCCTTATGACATCTCAGAACCATACACAGGGAGGTGTGATGTCAATGTCTTAGATATGCTCTGCAATTATGTTGTGGATTATTGTATTGAGTATGAGTTTTATTTCTCAGTGGTATCAGTGTTGGGATTGAGGGCATGGTTAGATTTTTTTCTATGATACTGTGATTTTGATTAGCCTTGGTCTTGCAGGGATTAATGATGATTGGATCATACAAAATTTACAACATGAGAAATGCTATGGGTGTCACCATCCCCAGGGGACATTTGCTGGCATAGATTAGAGAAGGATATAAATTGTAAAGAGCCAGATAATATTATCAGCTTTGGAGGGGGCTATCATCTGGCTAACTACTTAACACACTTATAATGGTTGTAGACAGCACATACAAAATAGGAGTAGCTGTGTGCTAGTGAAAACTTACCTTTAAAGATGCAGTTACTGTGCAGGTGGAGCTACCAGCGAATTCCTTCCATTGTTACAAAAAGCCAATGATTTTAGCCCAAAGACTGCGATTTGACAAATAAGTGTTACCATGCTAGTACTTAGTGGGATTCAACTACAAATATGAAGACATACTATCTATTGTTACTAAAGGCATGTTGTGGCTCAAAAACAGCTAATCAAATCTATGATGTCGTAGGAGACTCCATTAACTTTGGCTATGGTCATGATCTCCGCTTTGTCAACTATACATTTAATATTGTCATACATAGTAACAGAACTGCAAGGGGAGAATAATATGCAATATATTCTCCAATCAAATAGCTGTTCAAACTACCCAGCATACTCTAACTCCGATCTCATCGGGTAACATTTCAAATCTTAATTAAGAGATAAAAAAGGGTAAAATGTCTACATTTTTATCATAGAATAATGAATTCAATCTCCTTTGAACCAGAGTGACCCAGATTCAGCTTCAAATAGACTACAGAGTGGCCAAGAATTGAATGAGTTATCATGGTTTTAAAGAGAAGAAGGGGCACTGACCAGGCATGAAGATGGAGTGGAGGGTAGCGTTTGTGATATATAACACATGGTACTTGGATTATAACTCTATTGCAGATATTATTAGAGGTTACTTATTTCTGTTTCTTGACCAATTAAGGAACTCTTTCATTAATTTACATGCTTACAAAAGATTTATTTTATGACTTAGTATATGAATGTCCTGCATACATACATGCATAGGCACCTTGTCCACGTTTGTTGCACTCCCTAGAACTAGGGTTACGAAAATTGTGATATACCATATTGGAACTGAAAATGGAACCCTGATCTTCATTGAGAACAAAGTGCTTTTAATCCCTGAGCCATCTCAACAGGCCTGTTAATTTAAATCTCTACTGAGAAGAAAATAGAACATGGACTAACATTTAACCTATTAATTACAGACTATCTCTCTCTATATTATTGAAGAAATAGGCTGTTCTTATGTCAGTTAAAATTATAAATATTAGTTTGTAAAAGGCAAGTGAGCTTAGCAAACATTCTTTGGTAATCTGTAAGGAACCTCTCAAATTAGCCCCAGGTAGTCATAGAGTATGCATAACACCCATGCATACATAACATCTGCTTTTTATTATAACTATTGAAAATAATTTATGAAAATCAATTTCATTGAAGTTTTGCAATTTTGGATTTTAGTGACATAAGAATTCAGAGAAGAAACTGGTTATAGATTCAATATCTTTCTGTCACATGATTCACATAGCCAAGTGATTTGCTCATACAATCACATGGATGATAGGTAGAGAAAGATGTAACTAAAACCTGATTTTTTTTTTTACCTGTGTATGCATTGTTAACTGACTTATAGCATGATTTTCCATAGTGAAATGACTGCCTAGAAAATGTCATGTTTTTCAGTAGGCAACTTGACATGGCTTTAAGTCAGGTTCTGAGATTTACTCTCTACTATCTACCATCCCCATCAGGATTTTTTTTTTTTAATTTGAGCTCCATAAATTGATAGGATTAGTGTTAATCAAAGACTCTCAGATGAATCTTTGTGCCATATGTTACTTTAGAAGAATTTATCTGTAATCTATTGTGGGTAAGTTTGTTCAAGTGACTGTACTTTACCCCTACTCCTTAATGCCTGATATTGGAATATACGTTTCTGCCAATCATTTGCTTTGCTGCACATCACAAACAAATTAAGGACATAGACATGTGCATATTGATCTTGGAATTCAGGTATGAAATAGTCAAAGAATGAACAACTAAAATAGGCCATGATTTATTGTCCCCCTCGGAGAAGCATGATGTTCTAAGTGAGCAAAGAAAATACTGAACAGGTTATGAAATGAGCAGACTCAGTGGCTTAAGGATAAGAAAAATAAAACAAGTAAAGAAACATGAGTATACATTTTATGCAAGGATGATGAAAAAATTGGCTGGGGACACCTAAAATATCTTCAACTATATATTTAGGCAACAAGGGTCATAAGGCTTTGTAAATAATACAGCAACATATTGTAATTTGTAATTTAGGAAATCCACTCTTGCTGCAGAATAGAGGGAGGAGGCAGAGATTTGAATAACATGATTCCAGCAACCAAGGAATGGTATCAATAAAGAAGAAATGGTGATATCTTTAATTATTGCATGAGAATAGGGGTGGGGGAGTTAGGACCTTGATAGGTATAGGTGGGCATAGAGCTTGTTATACATGACTTGCTTTTGGCTGTAAGAAGTGAGGAAAAGGAATCAAAGACAGATAGCGGTTACATTTTTAGCTTATTTAAATTTAAAATGTAAATATAACCAATGGCATGTAATCATAAGATTTGGACACAACTCTATGGAAAAACAAAATCATTTTAAGCACTTGAAAATGTAGCCAATGGTTGAAATATGAGGCTAGAGCCAAGACAGGAGCCCTGAACATAGCCACAGAGCCTTGGGAAATTTCAACATCAGGTAATCTATGAACAGGAAGGAGATGAACCAGAGACTATCTGAGGATCAGGTATCAGAGATGAACAATGATGGAGTGTGGAGTGGTAGATTTAAGGAGATAGATAAAGAAAATGAGGTCTCAAAGAGAATTGTGAACCATATGCTAAGAAGGTGGAGGAATACCAAGAGAATATGGTGTCCTTGAAACAAGGATAGAATGAAATTGTCAAAACACTGCTGTGAGGGCAAATAAGATGAGAACTGAAAGGGGGCTCATGATATTTTAAGATAGATTTATTTTTATTTGGATAAGGACTGTGCAATCATTACATAAGTAGTATGACTATATATGGTAGAAATATATAATTATGTATATAATTTGTTACCCAAAATCCCATCACCCTGAATAACTACTGTTCAAATTTGATACATCTTTCCAGACTTTTCTATATGCAAATGTATGCTCTGCATCAAAATATACAGCTATATATAACAAAATGAGTTCACACTGTAAAAATAAGGAATGCCGCATGAATTTGCCTATCATTCCCACCAGGGATCATGATAATCTCCAAAGCAATCTGATTTTAGTGTTTGAGCTGGCACATCACATTGGACCCATTGAATCAAGCAACTAGGGGAACGTTTGTATCTTTGCAAGGCTAATTTTGCTGGAATGGAGGGCAGAAGCCAGATTGTGGTGGGTGGGAATATGAGTAGGCAGTGAGGAAATGGTAGGAATACACTATCTTCTTGGGAGGTAGGCTCTGAGGAGAGAGCAGAGAGTGTCAAGAGAGAAACAGAAAGAAGAATGTGTATCTTATATGTGTTTGTGCCTGTATGCATTCATGAGATTGTGTGTGTGTGTGCGTGCATGCATGTGTGTGTTTGTGTGTGTGCGTGCGCACATTTAATCTCACTCTGATGCGACTTTTTCACTAATTGTAAAGAGTCAGAATAAGACTGAGGAGATAAGGAAGAGTATGCATCTATAAAGTAATGTCATAAGCAAGAAAGGATCTGTTGTAGAAATTAAGAAATAAGACATTTCTTATGCAAGAGATAATTGATCCATAGGTAAAGGTAAAAACATAAGATGACACATTTGCAGATTTCCCACCTATGAATGTAGGTATGATACCCACATGTGTTGTCTGTTGAAGATTTTTGACCTTGCGTGAAGCAAATGCCTTGTACATTAGATCTTATCTACCAGGTTTTACTTTATATAATTATGGTAGTACCAAGAGATTGATGCTAGGAAAGTCTAGCCTTCTCTAGATGCAGGAGAAAGGGCTCCTTAGTTCTTGCTTCTCTTGGCAAGCACAAGGACCTATGTAGTGGCTCATACCCATTTGTAACTTCCATTCCACTGATTTGCCTCCCTCTGCTGGATACTGCAGAAACTGTCCACACATGATGCATATAACTGCAGGCAGACAATCATAAGCACAGAATGAAAATGAATAAATCTTTATTTTAAAGAACCTAGCCTATGTTAACAAGGTAAAAGTTTAGAAATACTAAACGAAACTTCAGTTACCTTAAGTAACTATGAGTGTCTTGGAAACACCTATTGTTGAGGGGGCTCTACTTCTTCCCTCAATACTTACTATCTGGCAAAAGTTGTGGTTATATTTTGAGAAATGTACTGGAAAGACAGATTTTGAACGAATTTGGATCAAATTTTATTAAACTTCAGATAAGTGAGTCTAAATCCTTGAGTATTAGTTCTGTTCATTAAAACTGGGATCCTTCCCAATTGGCCTTGCTGTCTGATGAGACCTCCTAAGGTAAAGCCTAAAAAATATTAGTGGGGCTGCTGCTCAGGGGAGGCCATGGAGCTCCTGCTAGTTCCCCTGGATGGCTGTCTTGTGTACTTGTCACTCAGGGAAAACTGTAACTTCTAATCAACTCTAGCCACACCAGGATTTGACAACAACATGTGTAGTTATTAGAAAGGATCTTGTCAATGATGTGCAGTTGTCAATGTAACTGCTGTTGTTGCAGAATATAAATATTGTGAATTTATTGGGAAGTGTTAACTATCTCAAAAAGCACAGCCACAAAAGACTTGTATATTTCCTAAATGCAGTGAAACAGATCGAATTCCATACTTACAGAAGCACATCTTTCAAGGCGCCTTTAGGTTCATGCATACTAACATAAATGCTGCAGATGACCAGATGGAAATGTACATTATAGTTTGTTTCTCTTTTAAACACAAGACTCTCAAGACTAATAAAGTAAATTAGCAGTGAGCACATATGCTAGTGCTGCTAATGTTGAAATATCAATCTTTACAGTAAAAGTCTAAAATATAATTGGTATAACATGTTGTAATATTACCAATCCTGTCAGTCAATGGGAAGGGTTAATGCTAGTCCCATGCAGGAAAACTAGTAGCCATTTATTATAGCTGACATTGTATAGAGTTCTATGTGTTTATATTCAGTTCAGTAAACAAGCTACTTTAGGTCAGGAGAAAACTCATGGAACAGGGATATTAGGCTTAAATTGTTGTCCTATCTATTTCTGCAACCGAAATCCTTATTAAGTCACCAGCACATCTGTGGATTTAACATTGACTTTTAAAATACAATATGATAATCCACTTGGAATTGCTTCAAAATGCAAGATATTATATGCTAATGAAGTATTCTCATAACCATTTTGTTGTTTAATATAGGTCTTGATTATATACCTTTATTTATTATTACTATTATTTATTTAAAACTTTCTTTCCTGGAGCTACTTGAAGGACATTGTTACAGTGTCTCCTCTTTGTTTTTGAACACTTTCTTGACTGGCACTCAAAGGGGAATTTGTTATTTTTCCATTACCTTTTTAAGCAGTACATTGAACGCACCTCCAAAAAGATGTTCAAAATGTGGGTATCCTTTTGATTGACTGTCCTCTGTCTGCTACAAATATCTTGTTTGCTTTTAAGTATGGCATCTTCTCAAATGCCTGTCCCTAGACGTGCTCCATCTGTGAGAATCCATCTCTGGAGTGGAATCTGATTTTACCCTGGTGTTAATTGCTTTCCTTATTACTCAGACTAAATACCCAATCAAGGGATCTTAAAGAAGAAAGAGGTTGTTTGGACTAATACTTTGAGAGTACAGCGCACCATGGCAAGGAAGACATGGGAGTGGGAAGGTAAGGTGGCTGCACACATTACGTTCATAATCAGGATGTAATGAACAATGAATGCCGGTGCTCAGGTGGTATTTTCCTTCTTATTCAAGCTCAGACTCCAGCACAGGGAATGGTACCACTCACATTCAGGGTCTTCTTCACACTTCAATTCACTAGGAACTCCCTTATCGTAGACATTCTCACAGGTTTGGGTACTAAGTAATTCTAAATCCTCTCATGTTAATGGGGAATATAAGCCATCAAAACACCTGATGATAACAAGTCTCATTCAAAACTAGGTGAGTATACTTCATCCTGATTTTTCTAGTGCATTCTTGTAGGACATGCATGGCTTGGGTAGTTAATCCATATTTACTAAATGAATAATCAGTAGATAAATGGATGAAGTAACCATCAGAAAGATTTTATTTATGTAGTGTGTTATAGGACATAAGATGGGCTCATGTGCTTAACATAAGAAATCATTTGAGGTTGAAAATCATATTTATTCATCAATTTTTCTGATGTTTATCAGAAAAGTGGCATCTAAAGGATACTATTGAGTCAAAGAGCTCTTGTATTCATAAGAATCTCGGCATTCAATTTGAACTGTTATTAACATGTGTGCACAGCCTTGTGTATGCATACAAGTATGCACACTCATGGACACACATACACAGACACACACAGTATATTTAATTTACATATTGAGACCACAATACTTAACTTTGTGGAGCCGTATCTCTGGTAGCCATAATGTTTCTTACTCAATGACTAACTCTGTGCTTCTCAGTGTGAAGGAACAGAAACTGTCCCAGGTAGTAACATTGGGAAAAGTCAGAGATAATGTGATATCACATATTTGAATCTAAATTGAAGCCAAAGACTATTTAAATAAAGTATATCAGAAAATGGAATGATGGCTTGTTTATAATAAGTCCTTAGGACTTGTTTGAGAAGAAAATTAAGCAATCCTTCATGTTCTCTCTAAAGGAACATTTAGAAGGATTAGGTCGTGTGAATTGTATAGTGAAACCAACGATAACAAGGGCAGTTTGGGAAATATTCCTCTGCATTCTGAAAAATGAATGCTGTGATTACATTGAATTGATTACATTGAAATGAATGTGGGAGATTAAAGTATATAATTGCTGCACATGGAATTCTAATTTATGGGAGGTTAGCGGGACAGAGAATAGGTTAATGTCTAAAGAAGTTATGTTCTGATTAATTTATTCAAACTTCCTTTTGGACCTTAAAAGTGTGCTATCTAGAATGCAAATAGCACTGGGTTTTGTTGCATAATCAAGGACACAGATCTGAATTGTATAATAACGATCATTGCCCTGAGCCAGTCTGGCCTGGAGTGGGCCAAATTGGGACATAGCATTGGATGTAGAGGTAGCTTTAAAGACTTATGATCTCTGGCCTTCTAGCTCTCTAACTATATTGAATGCTTGCTGGTAACTTTTGCAAAAATCCTAAACGAACTTTCTTACTTATTTTGTGATTAAAAACCACTGGCTTGGGAGATTAGCAAGTGTTGCCCAGAAGAGGAAGGATTCTTTTCTGTTCAGGCAGCAGAAGCTGAAGTCTCTCTGACTAGGCTGGTTAACTCTTTGTGAATCCCAGAGGAAGGAAAGGAAAAGACTTAAAATCTTTTACAATGGCAAATCCACACAGAAACATACATATTCATATTATATTTACATTTTCATTCACTCATTAACACATTCACAATTTTGTTGGGCCCAACCACCTGTTTCATACAATCCATAAGTAATTCATGCATGCTTATGTACATACACACACACACACACACACACACACACACACATATATAGACAAACATATAGTTTGGATAGATGGATGGATGGATGGATGGATGGATGGATGGATGGATGGATGGGTGGATGGATGGGTGGATGGATAGAAGGGACTGAGCTCTCTAAGTCAAACCATCCAACAACTTTATTGTTTTCCCTCTGGCATTTTTGTACCTTCTAAGTCAAAAATTTTTTTAGAAATTTGCCTCATAGATAAAATGTTATATAAGAGTAACAGAAGGACATCAATAACAAGCTCAGAGCAATGTTTCATACTGCAAGATCATTGTATGTTCAAGTCAACAATTTTTACATTACTTTGCCTTATCATAGAATATACCTGTCACTTCATCCTTGGACCTAACTGCTTTTCCTTGAACACAAATTTGTCCTAAACCTATTTCTCTTTTTATGGTGATTATGAAAGCTCATTGTATTTCTTATTATGCACCCTTTACATACTACTATGAGGAATGGTCACATTTTATACTTGCTTCTAACTTTATTACATCTTTTCAGCTAGACAGCTAAGACCATCGCTTAAAACTTTCTTCCTAAAATTTTTTGAATCAAATCTATAGGAATTCTATAGAATCTTTAGTTCATCTTTAGTTCATCTAAACAGCATTAATTCATAAATGTTCAATTTTATGCTGATCTACAGGAAATATGATCAATAGGATAGGCTACCACCCAGGGATTACTATATTAATTTAATAACATCAGAGAAAGCATATCAGCTATGAGAATCAATCCTGAGATAAAGTCTCTTTGGGCCTTGCCATTGAGCACAACTATCACAGACCATGCATAAACAGCGGGCCACTTCTCAGCAAAGTCATCTGCTAAGTGTTTAACCTCTCCTAGATGACTTCTGACAGATCACATTAACCTCTCATCGATCAGCTAAATTTAGAAATATCTATGTCATGTGGTATGTTGTAAGTTTAACCCATCCTATGGAAATAGATGCTATGATCTGTATTTCATATGCATTTCTAGACAAAAGAGAAGAAAGCCATAACATAGGAAGAGATTTTGTTTCCACTTCCAGTATTAATACAAATGATAAGATTTTCAGTGCAGAGGGAAGCCAGAAAGTGAACTAGGCAGATAACAGAATCTATTTTCAATTTCAAATTACTGACTTTCTAGCAGGATGCCCAGGAGTAGGAATGTTCTATTAAGATGTTACATCATTTCATATTTTGTGTGTACACAATTCTAAGTCTAGAAATCCATTAAAAGCCACTTAAGCAAGGTAAGGACACAGATGCTTCTTTTTAATCATCAAACTCTGGATTATAAATTATTAGTCTCATTTGTCAACTAAAGGCGTGAGGGTGTGTAGCTTCCATCTCATATTTCCACACAGTGAAATTTTACTTTAACAGAAGAAAAAGGAGGCACTGAGGGAGATATGGTAATTCAATTCTTTTGCTCTGTAATTTTTCATAAGTCATCAAGGCATTGGTTACCATGCATGTAAGCTTTGACATGAAGTGTTATTATATAGATCTTTCAAATTACTAGAATGTTATGTTTTGCTCTACAGCATTCTTTTCAGATTTTGTTAATACAGGTATGGCATTGCAATCAACAGAGGACCTGCATACACTTAGCTATATGGGGGAGTGTTACCCCTCACTTTAACAGTAGCAGACTGCATGACTGCTTTTCCCACAACAAAGCAAGAATACTTGGAAACTGCATATTATTTCTATTTTGAATAGATATAGTGACAGATTCTATAATTGCATCAGCCACATGCATCTCAGGTCACCTTTCAGTTCACTGATCCAGAGATCTGAATGGTTATTATGTAAGGGACCTCGGTGGCTATTATGCAAAGGGCAGTTTATTGTTAAAGTAAGTGGGAGTGTGTTTAAAATGAGTAAGGGTTATGGGGGAAATCAAGCAAGACGTCTCTACCCTACTTAGATATGAACATCTTCTGCTCAGAGTACAATCAGGAAAATGACAAGCTTCCTCCCTCCCTTGCTTCCATTCAGATGCACTATCACTATAACACATATGCCTGCTGGGGATCAGCATACATTTTATGATTTAGCCTCAAGTATAGCAAACAAAAAAAAATCCTTTTGCAAGATCCTTGAGTATGAACAGTTTTCCCCTGTATTAACAAATTAGATCTATTGTGATATTCTAGATAATAAGATTAGAAAACCCTCTTTTATAGTCCCTGAATAAGGGAAGGTGTTACATCAAAGGTATCTGGTGATGATATGATATCATCATAGTAGTTCTTAAAGAATGGATTCTCGCCAAGTGTGGAGCCTGGGTCTGGCAGCTTGACACAAGTACACATTCTTAGACCCAGCTAATTGTCTTGAGTCAGAAGAACTCTCTGCAAGTCATAACAGTCTGTGCACAAATGTTCCCTCTGATGAGTTTTCAAGGAAAAAGCAAGTTGGAAATCATTTGTGTCCATTTACTCTCACAGTAGTGAAACTGTGCCACATACTCAGTCCTTTATACAAACCTACATTTATTATGCCCTGTTGTCTGGGATGAGAGGCTCAGTTGAATTTCACTGGAATATCTTCTTAGGAATTTCTCAGAACCTTACATATCAAGGTGCTATTCCAAACAGAAGACAATGGATGGGGAGTTCAAGGCAGTTTCAAATGTCCTGGTTTCTCTCCACAGAAATGCCTGAAGTAAGCTCTTACTTCCCAAGTGAGCACCCTGCCTGGAGGCTACAAGTAATGCTGGGAAGTGAAATCCCAGTCCAGATCTTAACTGTTTCCTTGAAGAGCTTTGGAACTGCATCTATTAGATTTTCATTTTAAAGGGTTATTTGTAAGCCCGACTTTAGCCCATCTCCTAAACTATATGAGGGTTACTTCTTCAGAGTGGAGCTTGCTACAGTAAAGAAAGAAATCTACTATTATGTGGAGATAAGCCAATGTCTACTTCCTTACGAGTTAATTCAGTTGAGCAGATCTGTCTAAGGAAGGCAGGTTCACCTTAAGCTAACGAGGGAAAGCTGGAGAAGTGGTCTAGGGCTAAGGAGCGCTGGCTTCAGGGTTGATTCTCAGCCCCAGATGCTGGTTCACACCATGTAACTCTAGTTCCAGGGGATCCTGTGCTCTTTTTTGCTCTCAGTGGGCACAAAGCCACAAAGCAGGCATATGGTACACAGACAAACCTCCAGGCAAAGCACCCATACACGTAAAAATAATTAAACTTAAAAGAGAAGGGAAGAAAAAAATAGTCTTTTAATGAAGTAATGTAATATTCCTTTCTAGACTATTCCCTATCCCTATCATTAGGCTCATCTGCAGCTCCTTGTCTTGTGGGTCCTGACTCTGGAAGGGGTAGTTTGTACTTATGCATCTCTTCCTCCTCTTCCTCCTTCTCCTCCTCCTCTTCTTCCTCCTCCTCCTCTTCCTCCTCCTCCCCCTCCTCTTCTTTCTCTTCCCCCTCCTCTTCCTTCTCCTCCTCCTCCTCCTCCTTCTCCTCCTCTTATTCCTCCTCTTCCTCCTCCTCCTTCCCTTCCTCCTCCTTCTTCTCCTTCTCTTCTTCTTCCTCTTTGTCTTTCAGATACCTGTTAGGGTGTAAGCACTTCATGTTTCTGGTAGGTTCAGTATTTCTTTAGAGTTGCCTTACCCTACTGTGGCATTATGTCCATCATGTTTCTGACCTTCAACTGACTTACCTCAAAAGCTATCAGGTTTTCTGTTTTGTGTTTTTTTTTTCTTCATTTCTTCTCCATTGTCATGTTCCAGAAAACTGCCAAGATTTACAGCTTCTCTGCTACTGTTTTAGAATTTTTTTTTAACTCTAATAAATGTGTCTTCAAGCTTCTCTTGGGTTCATTCTTAAATTCTTTTCCTGATGACATTAAGAACCCAAGAAGTAATTCCTGTATCTCCAGTGTTACCTGGCAACTATCAAGGAAACCTAATTCTTTCCAGTAACACCTGGTTCAGTGGAACTCATCAGATCCAGATTCTTATCTAGGACCACATATCAGGTTCAAGGACAAAAACTGTAAAAATTCAAGATACCTAGAGTTTAATTCTTAAGGCCATGAGTTATTTTTTTCAAATGTGTTGTACCCACAATGTGAGGTAGTAACACCGACATCCCATTAATGTATATAATGCTATCTCTACATTAACCTATATGTTACATTACATTGCCTTGTGTGATACATTCTCTACATTAACCTATATCATACACTTTCTAGTACTGCTTCTCAGGAATGCTGGAAATGTTGAGAGACTTTCTTACATTCTTTTCCACATTGCAGTGAAGTCTGAGTTTTGAGGCCCTGTCTTACAAAATTTCCAGTTTCCCTTATATTCCACTACACATCTTAATGAGTAGACTGAGATTCCTATAAATATTACAAAGAAAAAAATATATAACATTTTATCTATAATTATTTAATTTATTTTCAGAACAAATGCATTCCCTATGATCCTCATTTACCAGGTGACAGATATAAGCTTAAATCAATAAACTGACTTTGCCAAATATATTTGAAGGTAATTATTTATCTAATAAGGATAGGTATTATTACTCCTTATTTTCATTTGAATTTATACATCAGCAGGTATTAGCCTGTATTATAGATATTCTTGTGGTGTTTATTGGTAGCATTAGGGATGGGCTAGAGTTCTTGATCTGAGTCTGAAGTTGCAATCACATAGACTGAAGACAGGTTGAGACAACCACTTAGATAATTAGAAAGAATCATGATGATTAAAAGAACACAAGTTCCAGGAAGATTTGTAAAGGAAATACCTACAAGTAGTGATGCATAGCATTGACTTTGGACACTTGAAAGCAGACACTGGAGTAGTTGTCGTCAAGATGGATTTTGCTTGTCAAGCATGGAGCCAAAATACTTGACCCTCTCTGCCAACACGGATTTATTTTCCTTCTGACTTTGTTTTTATTTTAGATTTATCTTTCAATTCCTTATTATTTTATTTGTGCATCTCCTCCTCCTTCTTTTCCTCCTCCTCCTCCTTGTTTACCATAATTTAAGTGGTTGTCCCAACCTGTTTTCAATCTATGTCGTTCAAGTCATTTGTGATTGACAAATGATTGCTGACCAAAGCCTCTTCTTTACCACTGTAGATACTCCAAATTTATCAAAAAGATCACCAGATGACCTATGTAATCACCATTTATAAAAATACAATTCAATATCTTTCAAGAAGTAAGTCATCTCTGATATTAAATGGGTTGCTTGGAGCTTTCTCTTTGCTTATAAAACTAATAAAGAATGGAATCTTCCCTGTCATCTTGTTACAACCTTTTACAAACACTGTAGTGCTTATAGTACTGTTTTACATAAGGGCAAATCTTTTTTTTTTGTTTTGTTTTTTTGTTTGTTTTTTTTGTTTGTTTTTTTTTATTGGATGATTTATTTACATTTCCTATGTTGTCACCTTACCCCATCCCCCACCACCCCCTCGGAACCCCCAATCCCCTCGCCCCTCCTCCTTCTTCTCTGTGGATGTAACCTCTATCTACACCCCCCCACTCCCACCTCCCCACCCTCAAAATTCCCACCCCCTGGGGCATCCAGCCTTCATGAGGTCAAGGTTCTCTTCTTCCACCTATGCCCAGCAGGGCCCTCCACTTTTACATATTCAGCTGAAGCCCTGGATCCCCCCCTAAGTGCTCCCAGGCTGGTGGTTTAGACCCTGGGAGCTGTGGTTGGTTGGTATTGTTGCTCTCCTCATGGTGCCACAAACCCTTTCAGCTCCTTCAGTCCTCACTCTAACTCCTCTATTGAGAACCCCATGATCAGTTCAATGGCTAGTTGTGAGCATCTGCCTCTGAATATGTCTGACTCTTGAAGGCCTCTGTGGAGATATCCATATCAGGCTCTTATCAGCATGCACTTCCTGTCTTCCACATCAGCATCTACCTTTGGTGATTGCACATGGGATAGATACTCAGGTGGGGTGGTCTTGAGACGGACCCTCCTTCAGTTTCTGTCCCTCACTTTGTCTCCATATTTGCTCCCTTGAGTATTTTGTTGCTCCTTCTAAGAAGGACCAAATCACCCTCACTTGGTCTTCCTTCTTTATGGGCTTCATGTGGCCTGTGAGTTGTATCTTGGGCATTTCAAGGTTCTAGGCTAATATCCAATAATCAGTGAGTGAATACCATGTGTCTTCTTTTGTGATTGGCTTACCTCACTCAGGATGATAATTTCTAGTTCCATCCATTTACCTAGGAACCTCTCGAATTCATTGTTTTTAATAGCTGAGTAATACTCCACTGTGTAAATATAACACATTTTTTGAATCCATTCCTCAGTTGAAGGACATCTGGGTTCTTTCCAGCTCCTGGCTATTATAAATAAGGCTGCTATGAACATAGTTGAGCATATGTCCTTGTTATATGTTCGAGCATCTTCTGGGTATATGCCTAGGAGTGGTATAGCTGGATCCTCGGGTAATGCTATGTCCAATTTTCTGAGGAACCGCCAGACTGATTTCCAAAGTGGTTGCACCATCTTGCAGTCCCACCAACAATGGAGGAGTGTTCCTCTTTCTCCGCACCCTCTACAGCATCTACTATCACCTGAGTTTTTAATCTTAGCCATTCTGACTGGTGTGAGATGGAATCTCAGGGTTGTTTTGATTTGCATTTCCCTGACAACTAAGGATGCTGAACATTTCTTTAGATGCTTCTCGGACATTCGAGTTTCTTCCGTTGAAAATTCTTTGTTAAGCTCTATACCCCATTTTTTAATAGGGTAATTTGGTTGCCTGGAGTGTAATTTCTTGAGTTCTTTGTATATATTGGATATTACCCCTCTATCAGATGAAGGATTGGTAAAGATCTTTTCCCAATTTGTTGGTTGTTGTTTTGTCCTATTGACAGTGTCCTTTGCCTTACAGAAACTTTGCAATTTTATGAAGTCCCATTTGTCAATTCTCGATCTTAGAGCATATGCCATTGGAGTTCTGTTCAGGAACTTTTCCCCTGTGCCCAAGTATTCGAGGCTTTTCCCCACCTTCTCTTCTATTAGTTTCAGTGTATCTGGTTTTATGTGGAGGTCCTTTATCCACATAGACTTGAGCTTTGTACAAGGGGATAAGAATGGATCAATTTTCATTCTTCTACATGTTGTCTTCCAGTTGATCCAGCACCATTTGTTGAAAATGCTGTCCTTTTTCCACTGGACAGTTTTAGCTCCTTTGTCAAAGATCAAGTGACCATAGGAGTGTGGGTTCATTTCTGGGTCTTCAATTCTATTCCATTGATCTTCCTGCCTGTCTCTGTACCAATACCAGGTAGTTTTTATCACTATTGCTCTGTAGTACAGCTTGAGGTCAGGGATGGTAATTCCTCCAGAAGTACTTTTATTGTTGAGAATAGTTTTCGCTATCCTGGTTTTTTTGTTATTCCATATGAATTTGAGAATTTCCTTTTCTAACTCTGTGAAGAATTGAGTTGGGATTTTAATGGGGATTGCATTGAATCTGTAGATTGCTTTTGGCAAGATGGCCATTTTTATTATATTAATCCTGCCAATCCATGAGCATGGGAGATCTTTCCATCTTCTGAGATCTTCTTCAATTTCTTTCTTCAGAGACTTGAAGTTCTTGTCCTACAGCCCTTTCACTTGCTTGGTTAGATTCACACCAAGGTATTTTATATTATTTGCAACTATTGTGAAGGGTGTCATTTCCCTAATTTCTTTTTCAGTCTGTTTATCTTTCATGTAGAGGAAGGCTACAGATTTGTTTGAGTTGATTTTATAACCAGCCACTTTGCTGAAGTTGTTTATCAGGTTTAGGAGTTCTCTGGTGGAAGTTTGGGGGTCACTTAAGTATACTATCATATCATCTGCAAATAGCAATATTTTGAATTCTTCCTTTCCTATTTGTATCCCTTTGACTTCTTTTTGCTGTCTAATTGCTCTGGCTAAGACTTCCAGTACTATATTGAATAGGTAGGGGGAGAGTGGGCAACCTTGTCTAGTCCCTGATCTTAGTGGGATTGCTTCAAGTTTCTCTCCATTTAGCTTGATGTTGGCTACTGGTTTGCTGTAAATTGCTTTTACTATGTTTAGGTAGGGGCCTTGAATTCCTGATCTTTCCAAGACTTTTATCATGAAGGGATGTTGAATTTTGTCAAATGCTTTCTCTGCATCTAGTGAGATGATCATGTGGTTTTTTTCTTTAAGTTTGTTTATATAGTGGATTACATTGATGGATTTCCGAATATTGAACCATCCCTGCATTCCTGGGATAAAACCTACTTGATCATGATGGATGATTGTTTTGATGTGGTCTTGGATTTGGTTTGCTAGAATTTTATTGAGTATTTTTGCATCGATGTTCATAAGGGAGATTGGTCTGAAGTTCTCTTTCTTTGTCGGGTCCTTGTGGGGTTTGGGTATGAGTGAAATTGTAGCTTCATAGAACGAATTGGGTAGTGTTCCTTCTGTCTCTATTTTGTGGAATAGTTTGAAGAGAATTGGTATTAGGTCTTCCTTGAAGGTCTGATAGAATTCAGCACTAAAACCATCTGGTCCTGGGCTTTTTTTAGTGGGGAGGCTTTTGATGACTGCTTCTATTTCCTGAGGGGTTATGGGACTATTTAGATGGTTTATCTGCTCCTGGTTTAACTTCGGTACCTGGTATCTGTCTAGGAAATTGTCCATTTCATCCAGGTTTACCAGTTTTGTTGAGTATAGGCCTTTGTAGTAGGATCTGATGATTTTTTGAATTTCTTCAGTTTCTGTTGTTATGTCTCCCTTTTCAGTTCTGATTTTATTAATTTGGATACTGTCTCTGTGCCCTCTGGTTAATCTGGCTAAAGGTTTATCTATCTTGTTGATTTTCTCAAAGAACCAACTCCTGGTTTTATTGATATTTTGTATTGTTCTTTCTGTTTCTATTTGGTTGATTTCAGCCCTGAGTTTGATTATTTCCTGCCTTCTACTCCTCCTGGGTGTATTTGCTTCTTTTTGTTCTAGAGCTTTTAGTTGTGCAGTCAACTTGTTAGTGTGTGCTCTTTCCAGTTTCTTTTTGTAGGCACTTAGAGCTATGAGCTTTCCTCTTAGCACTGCCTTCATGGAGTCCCACAAGTTTTGGTATGATGTGTCCTCATTTTCATTGAATTCTAAAAAGTCTTTTATTTCTTTCTTTATTTCTTCCTTGACCAAGTCATCATTGAGTAGAGAGTTGTGCAGTTTCCCTGTGTACGTGGGTTTTCCATTGTTTTTGTCATTATTAAAGACCAGTCTTAGTCTGTGGTGATCTGATAAGATGCAAGGGATTATTTCAATCTTTTTGTATCTGTAGAGGCTTGTTTTGTGACCAATTATATGGTCTATTTTGGAGAAGGTACCATGAGGTGCTGAGAAAAAGGTATATTCTTTTGTTTTAGGATGAAATGTTCTATAGATGTCTGTTAAGTCCATTTGATTCATACCTTCTGTTAATTTCAAAGTGTCTCTGTTTAGTTTCTGTTTCCATGATCTGTCCATTGCTGACAGTGGGGTGTTGAAATCCCCCACTATGATTGTGTGAGGTGTAATGTGTGTTTTGAGCTTTAGTAAAGTTTCTTTTATGTATGTAGGTGCCCTTGCATTTGGAGCATAGATGTTCAGAATTGAGAGTTCACCTTGGTAGATTTTTCCTTTGATGAGTATGAAGTGTCCTTCCTTATCTTTTTTGATTAATTTTGGATGAAAGTCGATTTTATTTGATATTAGAATGGCTACTCCAGCTTGTTTCTTGGGACCATTGGCTTGAAAAATTGTTTTCCACCCTTTTATTCTGAGGTAGTGTCTGTCTTTGTCACTGAGGTGCGTTTCTTGTATGCAGCAAAATTCTGGGTCTTGTTTGTGTATCCAGTCTGATAGTCTGCGTCTTTTTATTGGGGAATTGAGACCATTGATGTTAAGAGATATTAAGGAAAAATGATTGTTGCTTCCTGTTATTTTTTTTATTAGAGGTAAAGTTATGTTTGTATCTTTTTGGGGGGTTGTTGGAAGATTACTTACTTGCTTTTCCTAGGTTGTAGTTTCCCTCCTTGTGTTGGCATTTTCCATCAATTATCCTTTGAAGTGCTGGGTTTGTGGGAAGATATTGTGCAAATTTGGTTTTGTCATGGAATATCTTGGTTTCACCATCTATAGTGATTGAGAGTTTTGCTGGGTATAGTAATCTGGGCTGGCAATTGTGTTCTCTCAGTGTCTGTATGATGTCAGTCCAGGCTCTTCTGGCTTTTATAGTCTCTGGTGAGAAGTCTGGTGTAATTCTTATAGGTCTGCCTTTATATGTTACTTGACCTTTTTCCCTTACTGCTTTTAGTATTTTTTCTTTGTTTTGTGCATCTGATGTTTTGATTATTATGTGACGGGAGGTATTTCTTTTCTGGTCTAGTCTATTTGGTGTTCTGTAGGCTTCTTGTATGTTTATGGGCATCTTGTTCTTTAGGTTAGGGAAGTTTTCCTCAATAATTTTGTTGAAGATATTTACTGGCCCTTTAAGTTGGGAATCTTCATTCTCATCTATACCTATTATCCTTAGGTTTGGTCTTCTCATTGTGTCCTGGATTTCCTGGATGTTTTGAGTTAGGAGTTTTTTGCATTTTGCATTTTCTTTGACAACTGTGTCAATGTTTTCCACCGTATCTTCTGCATTTGAGATTCTCTCTTCTATCTCTTGTATTCGGTTGGTGATGCTTGCGTCTGTGACTCCTGATCTCTTTCTTAGGTTTTCTATCTCCATGGTTGTCTCCCTTTGAACTTTCTTTATTGTTTCTATTTCTAGTTTCAGATCCTGAATGTTTTTGTTTAATTCCTTCTTTGTGTTTTCTTCCATTTCTTTAAGGGATTTCTGTGATTCCTCTTTAAGGGCTTCTATCTGTTTACTTGTACTCTCCTGTATTTCTTTAAGGGAGTTACTTAATTCCTTCTTATAATCCTCTATCATCATCATGAGAAGTGATTTTAATTCTGAATCCTGCTTTTCAGGTGTGATGGGGTGTTCAGGGCTTGCTATATTGGGAGAATTGGGCACTGATGATGCCAAGAAACTTTGGTTTCCGTTGCTTATGTTCTTGCGCTTGCCTTTCGCCATCTGGTTAACTCTAGTGGTACCTGCCCTCACTGTGTAAAACTGGAGTGTGTATTTCCAGTTATCTTGCTTATTGCAGAGCTCCTCAGAGTCCAGAGGTCTCTGTGGTCTTATGCTCCTAATCTCCTGGGTGGAATAACTCCTGGGACTCAGGCCACCTCTTGGATCTGGAAATCCTTCTGCTCTGAGTGCAGTGGGTCCTCGATGACTCAGGATTCAGTTTCAGCTGCTCTGAGTGCAGTGGCTCCAGCTGCTCTGAGTGCAGTGGCTCCTGGATGACTCAGGATTCAGTTTCTTAACAGGACAGGAGCAGACCAACTCTGTGTCTGCTCCAGCCCAGAGGACCAGGCAGGGGCAGAAGGGAAGTGGAATTCCTGAGGGGCGGGGTTTGGGTAGCTGCTGTGCCCTGGATGTCCCTGGCTCCCTGATCTATCTCTGGGGTTTAGGGAGTGAGATGGAGTTCTTACCAGCTGCTCTGAGTTCAGTGGCTCCTGGATGACTCAGGATTCAGTTTCTCAACAGGACGGGAGCAGACCGACTCTGTGTCTGCTCCAGCCCAGAGGACCAGGCAGGGGCAGAAGGGCCATAAGGGCAAATCTTAAGCAAACATATACATTGAACATATTGTTTCCAAGGTGGCCTGCTTCCATTCCTTCTTCATCAGCACTCCCAGACTCATTCATCCTTTTCTCCCCCAAGACAGATTCATGTGCTACACTCATGCAGGATCTTATGTATCCATGTCAAACATAGCAGCCACACATGAAAGGATATATACAATAATTGTTACTGTTACCACTCTGTATTTGAAGTCTTCCTGTGAAGTTAAATAAGATTCCTTTCCATTTTAATCAATAGGAAACAAAATTACTTCTGAGACACTCTTTTGTGGGCATAAGAAATTGTGTTAATTGTAGCATCTAAACTGGAAAAATGAAAGTGGCTGAAACTACAGACTTGGTGATTTCTTTTGTGTTTGAGTAAAGATCATTAGCTCAAACACAAACCTATGATGTTGGGGTTCTAGTCTCCAGCTTTTTGAACCTGGTTTTGTTAGATGAGGCTATTTCAAGTATATATTTTCCTGTACCTTTTGGTGATGAAAATACATATTATATTTTGGGGAAATGATTGCTGTTAACAAAAATAACTAATCCTTCCAGAAATTTTGGTATATATCCTATTCCTTGAAGTGTTTAATAGTGACCTTGTGAAATATATATGTGACTGTGATTTTTTTCTCTTGAGGAATCTGAGGCTAATGAAAGACAAATAAACAGACACTATTCCCAAGCTGAATAACTTCAGGGCTTTAAATCAAAAACATCTTTGTGATATCATTGTATTAGCAAGCTACTGGATAAATATCCATGATAATGTCTTACTGATTTTTTGATGTGTAAAAATAAGTGTTTTCTATGTCACTACACTGGTTTTCCTGAGGGTTGCTTGACCAGGCTTGCAGTAGCTGAGCATGGCAGTCTGGTTCTAGGTGTGACTTCCCTGATCTTCCTTGACTTCCATAGCAGAATGGCATAGCACTAGTTGGGATTTCACTCTAGGGAAATATACTGTAGACACATGGGCTTGAAGTGCTGACAATATGAGTTCCACACTAGGAACCTATAGTGGGAGTAAAGAACTAGGTTTTTGACTTCCTTACATGCACTATGGTAGGCTTGTGCCTTCAACCAAATATCATTATCATCATCGTAATTATTATAATTATAAAAATAATAATCACTAACATTCTCATTAAAAGCCACCGACTTTTGTGCTTACTAACTGGGATGACCAATCATGGTTGTTAACATGATGTACCTGGGAAGAGAGAACCACCCTTGAAGAATTGCGTCCATCAGATTGGGCTGTGAGTTTATCTATGGGACATTTTCTTGATTACTAATTGATGTATGAGGGCTCAGCACATTAAAGGCATTGCTATCCATAAAGGAGTGGACCAGGATTATATGAGAGTAGCTGACTTTGAGCCTAGAAGCCAGCCAATAATCAGCATTCCTCTATGGTTTCTCCTTCAGGCTCTTGGCTTGGGTTTCTGACTTGGCTGCCTTTGATGATGGACTATAACTTATAATCTTCCATAAAACATCTTCTTCACAAAATGATATTTTTCACAGCACCAGAAATATAAAATCAGTACAGCTACTTTATAAATACTGAATGTCGAAGTAGGACAGTGTCCTCAGCAGGATTCAGCCATATTGACTATGTCATGGACCAGATGCCCAGCTGTCAATTCCTATACTAACTTCTTGCAGGCATATGCAATCCAGGACATCCAGATTCCATTTGCCCCAGATAAAATTGGTGAAACACTACATCATAAACTTACTAACTTATGGAATCATGCATTTTATGTGCACTTTGATTACTTAATTATCCATTTCTCCATAGACTACTTTGTAAGTGACAGCAATGTCAAAAAGGTGGGTATGTCTGGGTAATTCCTTTCTTCAATGTCTTCCTTTGTGTTCATTAGAACTCTAGAAGCAGAGGGTAGTTGGTGAATTTAGAAGACTGGGGCCATGATGACCAAAATATACATATATTTTTTAACAGTTTCATGCAATTTCAACTGATCACAGGCTTTCTCTTTAGGTGTTTCAGTTAAAGAAGAGTAGATGTTGTATAAAGCAACGGTACTCTAAATAGTAAGGCAGACACATTTATTGTAGAAAATAGCAGATTACCAGGGTTACATCAATGCCTGAATTGATGATGAAGAAAATTCTTATCTTTGCCTGAGGTTCAGTAGCCAGCTCTTCTAGGCTGTTTTCAGAGGTAGTCTGCTGAAATCTCAAATTGTAACACTATGAGCCCAGCTCTGCTTCTCCTTGCAAATGTGTACCAATGACAAGTGGTGGGAAGATTGTGGGGTGTAGGTGTGTTTCCTCCCGTTTGTTTGAACTTTATAGTAAACAATATAATGACCTTGGCAGTGCTGAAGAAATTCTGCAGAGAAACCTGCCCCTCCATTCGGCTACCAGACTAAGAAAGAGTGGACCCCATGTAACTGGAATTTCTCCAGGATTGTCCTGCTGGGAGAAGCAATAAGCTGAAACCCAGTGCCAGTCAGAGTTGCAGCTTGCCTCCTGAAAGAGATTTCACAGTGCTGACACTTGTCAAAAGAGCTTATAGGCGAGATTGGAGTCAGGACAATGTTGATAGTCACTCATAGTTTGAACACAAGAATTTAGCCATGCATTCTTGCCCTCTTTCTAAAACCTAACTCCCATGGTAACAGATGGACCCAAGGTAGAGGTCACTTGTTCTTTGTCACCTCACCCCCTTTGGCATATTGAGAACATCTCCTTCTTATACTTTCTCTATTACCTGTGATTTAATTGGCATTTTGAGGACAGGTGGTTGCTTCCAGTTTGTTAGGACAGCAAGGAGTAGGTCTTGACTCTAACCACTACTGCAATGACAGCAAACTTGAGAAAATCAGCATTCAAGTTTCATTTTAACAAATCCATCAGATGTAAACTTCTCTTTCCTGTAACTGAATATGGCCCGTGTAGCAAAGAAATGATTGAGGTTTATTCCTAAGGGGATATGTTGAGTGATTTGACAAGAACTTCTTCTTTTATGTTTAGAAAAAGAATATTCCTGTGACCTTCAGGACTGGGCTGTGACTAACTCAGCTTCTTGGCTCACAGAAAGCTTGGCGTTCTGCTAAGAAGCCTTTCTCTTTTCTATTTGAAGCCAGATCAGTGGATCTGAGGTGACTGTGCCAGCATTTTTGGTTCTTACCCCAGTGTTTTTTCTGTGTGTTACTTTATGAAGTTATATATTGGAACAGTCTGAAAGGACTCTGTGCCTCCCTTGATCTGCTCACTTATATAACTATCCTGTCCATCTCATTTCAATTTCATTTTTAAATGAAATTCTCTAGTTTGTGTGGATCAGAAGGTGTGTGTGAGTGTGTATGGATGTGTTCATATGTGTGTGCACATGCATGTAGAGGCTAGAGAACAACTTTGCCTGTCATTTATCTCAGGTGAGGTCCATCATGTGTGTGTGTGTGTGTGTGTGTGTGTGTGTGTAGTCTGTGTGTCATTCTTATGCAAATGTTTGTGCAGCTGCATTTGTTCATATGTACTGCACATGTACAGGATCCCATGGAGGTTAGTGGGCAGCAGAATCCCTGGAACTGTAGTGTTAGGCTGTTGTAAGATGCCTGATGTATATACTGGGAACTGAATCTTGTTTCTCTGCAAGTGCAGTAAACACTCAATCTCAGAGCCATCTTTCCACCTCATTATATTCCTTTTTTATATTTTGAGTCAAAGTCTCTCATCTATCTTTGTTCTTCATTGCCTGGACTTCTGCCTCAATCTATGAGGTGGTCCAGACAATGATGGACAAAGGTCTATGGTAGGACACCTTGACCTGGGCCTCTTAGATGCAGATATCCATGATCCTCTACACTTTAGCTTCTCTTTGTCCCCCTTTATAACATGGCCAAGTTGATCAAGTTACCCTTTTTATTTCTGTTTTGTACTGTTAACTTGGACGTTTGATTGGCTTCTTGAGGACAGATGCCTGAACTTGGCTTCTTGTGGCACAGGCTATGATCCCAAGTTTAGTAACAATATCAGTGTAAGAAAATGCTATCGCAACATATGCAGGAAGCTTTTGGCATCCCTACCCCCTCTATAGCAGGCGAAGTCCCATGCCCAGATGCAGAATCCCCTTCCTGTCAGCACTGTCTGTAACAGTTGCTAGTGTGAATGGGAAAATTTCAAAGTATCTGTATGTTTCTGAGCACCAGTAGCATGTGAGTGCCAACTATTGTTGTTGTAAAGGAACCCGATTTAAATCTGTGTACTTGGATTGCTGTGCTCAGTTTATTTAGAACATGGCATTTGGAGAGAGATAAAATACCAGCATGCTGTGTTTTTGCCTTTTTTTATTTTCTTGAGCAAATTGGTTGAGTCTTTTTGCTAAATGATTAGTTAGCTCTAAGGAAGGAGGACTGGTGAAGAAGTATTTTGCCATGGTGGGTATTGTTGTAGACCTTCTTTGAATTGTTAATTTGAGTAGGAATAATCATCTGTATTGATTTATAAGGATGGAATTTGGTGGTGACATTGATTCCAAAGAAGAGAGTAACCATGAACATTTTGATTTATGATAGTGTTAAAGCAAATAATTCATATTTCGTTTCTACAATCTAAGGTCGCTTGTCTGGAGTTTAAATGTCAGAATGTATTCAGCAATTTCTTGATGAGTAACATACCCGAGATGGAATGTATAATCTATTTTTTGAGGGCAGAGTCATATTTTGCTTTGACCTATTTGAGACTAAGGAGGCTACCTCTGTATTAGTTGTTCTTAGGTGAGACAAATAGACTTCGTAGATACTCATGCTGTGCGGTGAGTATGGAACATTGCCGAGTAACTTGATTCTTGAGAGAGCAGGTAATGTTTAGCCATAAGTACCACGCTTACAAGATAGTCTTCCTATTTAAGTAATAATAACTGTTGCCCTAAGGTGTATGATACTCTAAGGCCTAAGCTAACAGGAAAACAGCCAAGTGGTGTTATAATGCTGTGGGGTTATGCATCTGAAGATCCTAAGGAATATACTTTGATTCACAGTTTTTTTCTGTATGTCTTTCCACTGGCTATAATGTTACTTTCTCAACTCTCCCAATTCTATTTGTATTCCTGAGAACCTTTGTCACACCAAGACATAATTATTCTCCGGTTTAACTATCTTCAGCTTCAAAGCATAAGTTGCATGAGGTCAAGGTGCAAGCCTTTGAGTTCAGAGAGCAGATGAGTACATGCTAAACACTGAAGTAATGAAATGTTTCTGTAGTATCAGGGTCCTGACAATTTTTGGCTGTGGGTTTGAGAGAGACCCTGAGACACATTGTTGGGAGTAAGGAGTTTATTAGAAGAGTTATTCATGCCATGAACAAACAGACATAGACAATAATATGACAGGGACTCTGAAGAGGTTTGAGGTCCCAGCACCAGAGATAGGCAGCATGGTAGGAACTTTAAAGAAGGAAGTCATAACCCATGAGACAGAAGCATGGGTCTTTTCTTATAGCTCCCTAAGGATGGAGGGTTTTTCATAAGAAGACTGAAGCCAGGCTCTTTGGTTCTCAAACAGCAAGCAGGGAATGGGTAAGAAATAGGATGTTTGACTATTAACATTTCCTTTGATGTCATCTCACTTTCCCAAGTGAAGTAGTTAATCTTCTTTGTCACCTTGACACCCAAGAAAGTAGGAATCTTCATTAAAAACTTGTCCCTATCAGATAGAATCCTTGGTCATTTCTCTGGGGCATTTCTTTTTTTATAGATGTGAGGTAGTCTAGTCCATTGTAGATGTTGTCGTTGTTAGGTAGGTAATCTTGGATAATATAAAAATCCTAGTGAAGAATAAAGCAGGAGCAAGCCAGTAAGTTAAGGTTTTTTTCTTCATGGTCATGTCTTATGTTCCTTTCTTGACTTCTCTTGATGATGGGCTATATAATATGTAATATGAAATAAACACTTTCCTTCTCTAGTTTTCTTTGGTTATTGCATGCAGCCATGTCAGTAGAAGGCAAGCTAGAACACCAGATGAAAAAATTAGTACACGGAGGTATTTTAGCAAGAGTCTCCCAGACATGTCTAGATTAGGCCAACTACCAGTATCTGTGAGTTAAGGTCTGGTGCAGGTATTGCGGCTTGAGCTATATTCTGGTTTGAGTTTTAACATTACATTCCTACAGGTCCTATCTGTAGTGACCTGCCTGATATATATTGGAATGCTAAGGGACCTTTTTTTTTTTATAATTAAACTTTATTTTATTTTTTTTATTTTATTTTTATTTTTTTTAATTTCTTTTTTTTTTGAACATGAAATGCTTTTTTTTTATAGCATGTTTTACAAGGGGAGGGGGTAAGAGGGTCCAGGTGGTGGAAAAGTACAAAATCTTCTTGGCCTGTGCCTTGAAACATGTCATGGTCTATATGGTACACTGCCTTGAATTATGATCTACCTGCAGTTCTTCAGAAGATATGGTACACTGCTTGAGTTATGGTCTCCCTGCTATTCTTAAGAAGACATGGTACTCTGCTTTGAGTCTATCTGCAGTTGCTAAGCAGGATCTTGCAGTTGCCAAGCTTCAGAGGACATTGTGCAGGTGGGGAAAGGTAGGGGGTAAGGGTAAGGGCGAGGGTCCTGGCTTCTGGCATCTCCCCCTTCTCTGTTTAGTTAGAGAAGGCGTCTTATGTTCAATCCCAACTATGTGAGTTTTGAATTTGGATGTCTAATTATGGGGGGTCTTAGACAAGTTCACAACCCCAAAACACTGATGTGAGACGAGTCACATCGATGGTCGAAGGCTTTAGGCCAGACGTGGGGCTCGAGGCACGGACCCCTCTGGACGGACCCTCATTGAGAGGATGTGCGCACGAAATCAAGATTGAGCAAGACAGAGATCATCGCCCGTGACCTGTCGTCCACGGAACCAGGTTGATGCTGCCATCAAGAAGGCAGTTGAAGTTCATTACCATCAGCTGAAAATTGCAGAGGATCCAGAAGTGACTCCGCAGGAGACTGACACAGCTGTCAGCTCCCCTGCCTCCCCCTACGGTCGACCCCTAGACTTCCACGCCCTCCAGAAGGGTTCCTGGTATGCCTGGCTTTGCCCTCATTTCTCTCGCTAGAGAGCTTGGCCTCTTGATCACCACAACAAAAATTGGCTTTTTCCTAAACCAAGGCCACCCTTGATATGGCCGCTAACATTGGGGAGCCTTCCTTTATGACAATATTACACCCCAAACTGACAAATGGTTGGTAACTTGAACATTTACAAGAGACTAGGATGGCTGTGAGTTAGTCCAATGATGGGATTATTGTAGGTCCACTTCCCAGGGGCCCACCCAATGCAGCCGAAAAGGAGTGCGTGGTGCTGGGAGTGGGTGCAGCCTACATGGCCTAAGACAGGGCTCTCACCCTCCTTTCACCCACATCAGAGTCCCTTGACGTTGCCCATCGTCGACAGCTAAGGGACCTTTGAAATATCTCAGATCTAAGAATTTCACATCAGTACTGGCTCAGGTTTTCCCATCTCTGACATTTTAGGGTTAGACCTAAAGCAATCTTTACACATCTTCTAGGTTTGGGTGATGAACTCATTTTGAAGTTCAGAGTCATGGCATACGTCCTTGAACATTCTTTCTAATGGATGCCATATGTTCCTGCAGGGAGCATGACTTCAGCAACTTCACCTATCATTTTAAAATGGGATCCCAAAAGTTTGGAAATTCGGACACTCACAGTGGAAAGACTGTTGGAGCCTCTTGTGACACAGGTAAAGTACTATGTGTTTTTGTTTGTTTGTTTGTTTGTTTGCTTGTTTGTTTTTTTATGATTGTTGAGTTCAATGATCCTCTCAAGACTGTTGAAGTTTTTAAAGAAGATACACTATGCTATTATGCTGACTATTAAGTACATATGTATAATTTCTTCAACTGAAGACGATCTCATTGCCTTATATGAGTTAAAGAAGCTGTTTTTCAATGCCTCATATGATATTTTTAAAAGTTGGTGAGATATTTAAAGAGGAGGCCCTTGATGAAAGGAGCCCTCACATGCAGCAATGACTTCAATGTCTAAGTGAATCATTTCTCAATCACTTTCAGCTGTACTGTTTAGATATGAAAAACTGTTGACTGTTCCCTAGCAGTGAAAATTTATTTCATTATTCTCTCAGTTTACTAGGGAAAACTCTGTCTGGTTAGACTAGACAGTTGCTCAATTTTTCTGTTGACACATTTCCAGTAGGTGACTGTCAAGAGCACAGAATGTCATCAGGATTTTAAGTGTTGAGAATTAATGCTTAGTGTCTCATGAATCATGTCCTTTGCAATCTAAACACTTAAGATCCTGGAATATGAAAATGTGAACTTTTATGATGCATTTGTAGAGATTCATTATGCCACATGAAGCCTGAGGCTATTTTTATTGGTTTGTGCTGTGTGCTTTAACAGATTACCATCAAGTTAATGGCTTCAAGCAACATAGATTTATTGTTTGATGGTTTTAGAGGTCAAAAATTCTAATGTCAAGGCACAGGCAAAACTGCATTCTTATTGGATACTTGAGCAGAAAACCATGTCCTTGCTTTTTTTAGCTCCTAGAAGCCTCTTGACTTTTGTGGCCTCTTTCTGTATATTTGACATCAGCAATATAGAATCTGCACATTTCATTCCCTTGTCTCTGCTATATTCATGTACCCTCTCTGATATTGATCTTTTTAGGACTCTGTTATATTGAGACTATTAGAATATACTAGAAAATTACCTATATCTTTGTATCCTTAAACAAATTGCATCTTTAAAGGCCTTTTGCTTTTTAAGGGAACATACTTATAGTTTCCGTGAATAGAAGGTAGCTGTTTTGAGGGGACTGAGGGTTATCATTCTTTATGATACATGGTAGCTTCTGGATACTCCCCATGTAAAAAAACATTTTCTTTAAGTCCCCAAGTTACTGAAAGTCTCAACCATTATAGCCTCAATTGCATTTGAAAGTCTCACTGATTTCATTACCTTTAAAGTCTCCAAACTCATGTGAGTCTTTTAGGGATAAGGTCATCAAAGTTCTCCACTTGCTTAACTGTAAGAGGATGAGGCATGGTCTTCTAAAATGAATTGGTAAGAGAGGCAGGCAGTCTCAGTTATAGACATTCTGACTCCTAAAACAAGGAAGTACAAGAAAACTTTGCCAGCCTCAAGATTACAGCTTCCAGTGGGCAAGTGTCACTCAATTTCAAGGCCTGTGAACATCCTAGTGGGGCTTGAGAATCTCCTGTTTAATAATAGGTGTTTTTTTTTTCTGGAGCAGTGGTCATAAATGCTCATGTACATATGTGGCCTGAGTATCTGCAGATCAAATTTGAGTGATGCAGTCATCCCTTTGAGTTCTGCCCTTTAAGTAGAAGCTTTTAACCTTTTCAAGAATGTCATGGTTTCCCCATATGTACCTGTGGTAACTCATTCTGTTGAATAATATGTTCCAGAAAGTCTTTCTTTAATATCCTCACATCCAGATACTCCCTCTGATGCAATGTTCAAGGAAACCCCATGTCACAGGTGTAGGTTCACAACAGCCTTTATCAACTTGATACTTTGAACTGTATATTCAGATAAGGTACTAGCAAAAGGCCATTGGGTTATACAATAGGTTGCCTCTCATGTTAAATAAAAAATGAAGAGAGTGTTACAGTTTTGGAGTGGAGGTGATACATAATAACCATTCAGGAATGAAATTTATTAGGAGAAACTCTGAGCCTTGAGTTTAAGTTTATTAGTTTGAAACTCTGTTTGAGTCTTGAGTTCGGTAAGTATTAGAAAAAAACAATAATACATTAAAAACCACTTAACAGGACATTAAAGAGGAAGGCTTACCTTTAAAATCTGGAGGAGATCTTCAGAATGAAATTAGTCATGGTAGATCATACCTGTAATATTTGAACTCAGAAGACAGAGGGAGATCTGATGATGTACATAGTGAGTTCCAGGTCAGCCAGCATACATTATAAGACCATGTCTTAAAAAAAAAAGAAGAAGAAGGTTGGAAGATTAGCTTAAAGTAGTTGTTTCCAAAAGAAGGGCACCTTTAGGGAAAATCCTTTAACAAAGGATCTATCTCACACTTGTAAGTTGTCTGGGGCTATTGGAAAGTTCCAGGTCATGTGATTTAGTCTTAGATAGCCTATGTGGAAAAGAACATGGAGTAGTTGGGGATCAGTTAGAATCACAAAGATGGAGCTGAAACCACAGAAAAGAACAGCTTCTGAATCTAGCTGCTAGGCTGGGTCTGGGGCCTTGGTGAGTATCTTCTGTCTGTGGCATCTCCCCTTTTAGGTGACTATAGTTTTAAACATTAAAAACTGTGATTGAATGTCTCCCAGCAGGTTTTCCTGAAAGCAACTAATTTAATTTGAGCCTCTTTTGCAATCTTCAAAGGCTGAGAACTTTTCAAATTATCATTTTCTGTTTATTTTCTATTTTAACTGTAATAATTCTTCCTTGTGTTTACCTGTTTTCTCTCACATTTTTAAAATAATCAGCCTGGGGAAATAAAGCAATCCCTTCATGCCTTTGCTTAGAAATGTCTTCAATTGAATATCTATGTTCATCACTGTCCTGGTTTCCACAGAGTTGAAGGAATCAATTGCCTAAGTTTCTGTTACTCTCCAACAAAGTTTCCCTTTCTTCTTCTTTCCAACACCATGATCCTTACATATTTCAGTCCAAGGCCCTGCTAATGTCTCTTTTGATCATCAGATTTCTAACAAGTCTCTTTCTGATGCTTTGAGTGAGTCTCCATGAACACAGACACTGTTTGCACCCTGTTACTGGTGTTCTCAGGAATCACCAGCAGAGGTTTCAGGAAATATACTTAAAAACAATCAAACAAAACAAAGTAAAATTCACAGAAACGTTGTAGTAAGGAAAACAATGATTAAAATATTGCATTATTCATGTGGTGAGATGAGGAGGTCAGTGGACAATTCTTGAGAGTTCTCTTCTTCTGCCTTCCAGAGTCTGGGGCTAGAACTTAGATCATCAGACTTGTTGGAAAGCACCTTTACCTGCTGATCCATCTCACTGGCTCAAAAAAGTTAATTATTTTTAATATCATTATTATTTTATCAACATTATTACTACTAATATTTCTTTCATCCATTGTGTTCCTTTAATCGATCTGAGGGCTACTAACAAAGCCCTACTTTGTAAAAACAGAGACTGTATTACTTTCTAGTTGCTGCTGCCATGATTTACCATGGTTATAACTTGTAACTTAAAGACTACAGTTGTGGGACTGCGTAAGGGTGTTCTGGGTCATGGCTGGGCAGTCGCCTAGAACCCCGAGACTCTGCATGAGAACCTGCAGGAGTTCGGCGAGCCCCTAGAACCCAGGGTCCTGAAAAACAGTCTAGTCTCCATAAAACTCAGTCAGTCACATAGGCCAGCCATTACAGCCCCTGCCAAAGTACACAGGTAGAGTCTGTGACTAGAGGCCTCAGGGCCTAGGGATTTACATACTAATGAAGGCCAGAGGGCGGAGCAAATTAAGCATGCCTCCTCAGATCCTCCCCCAATCCTTCCCAGATCCTCCCCCTTTTGCCCTCCCTATATAACTCGGGACTGCCCTGAGTTTTACCAGGTGTACTTCCAGATCCATCCACCATCTGCCATGACAATAAACCCTTTTGGAACCAAGGACTTCCTCGTGTCATTGCGGCCTGCCACCGCCAAAGCCTCCAGGCCACTGGAACCATAGACGTTTCTTCTGCTTGCGGGACCTGTCGCGTGGAAACCCACTGGGACTCCACAGCTGTAGCCCCCTGTAATTTTCCTCACATACAGTCATATAACTTTACAGTTGTGAGAAGGGATTTAGCTATCCAACTGACTATAATACCCATGAAATGCCTCCAGTGTCTGTGTGCTTTAACTTGCATGCCATTGTGTGATAAAAATTCTCTCATGCATTTTGTTGTTAAGGTGGAAATTTTTACATAGTGGCATGTAAAGGATCACTTCCAGAGAATGAACTCTTACTGATCCATGTGATGCAATCGCTGCTTCTTGGTGACCTTATGGAAGACAAAAGGGAGATAGATAAGAAAATATTAGAATTCCATAACTGACATTTAAAGAAAAATATAGAACACAGAGAAAAATTGGATCATGACAACAGCTGCATCAAATGTATGCATACAACTTCATGGATAGAATTTTGTTTGTAGCAAAACTGAATGCCCAGGGGAAACCTTGAAAGATTGGATAGTGGGTGAATCAAACAGCACCAAAAATAAAAATTGGTGTGTTCAATCAAATTCCTTACCTTACTAAGAAAAATGACATTATGAATTTACTATTAATAAACATTAAGTTTTCTAGTATAACATAATATTAATTAAGATGTGTATGAAGGCTATAGATTTGTTTGACAACATTGGCATTGATAGATTATTTTAAAGAAATTTTCCACCATTAAAATCATAAAATTAAAAGAGAGAATTCACCTTCCATTGTTAGTAAGCTAATGAACCAAAGGTCATTAACAGGATAGCATTTACTGGAATACTGGTCTTCATTTCCTTATTCAAATAATACTAAATGCCTGAAATGACACCAATTGGTGTTTAAAACATGTAATGAGTTCTTTTAAATTGTCCTGACAGGCAAGAAACTTCTGTAGGAGTTCTTTTTGACAACTTTCCATGGCATTTTGAGGATTGTGCTCTGGCCCCTGTGAAGTTATGCAATGGGAAATTTAACAGTGAACTTTGACTTTTACTCGGAATATTAATAAGTAGCTCAGAATCGAAGTGGGTAGAGATATATGGACTTTAAAATCTTCAAAATCTGTTTTACATGTTTAGAGAACGTTTGTAATTTAGTCCTCTCCCGTGATAATTTGTGCCTCAAATAGACCATCCCTTCTCGATTCCCAAGAGTGCTTACTCCCCTTAGTTATATTTACAATGAGAGAAATGGAAGATTCATTTTTAACTCAGGGGCTTATGAACCAAACTTTGTTCTAGAATTATAAAACAAGCATTCAGAAAGTAAGTCCATCTAAGAACCAAGCCATCTCTTCCATTCCCCCTTTTCCGTACACCATATTATGTCTTCTTAGCAATTTCCACTATTAAATACTTTATGTATAAATTGATCAAAACAATGGTAATATGTAATATAAAATATAAATAAAATATAAAAGGAGGTCACATTGTTTCCTGCTCTGGACCCTTTTCTATTTATCTTAAGAATATCAGTATCGATAAATGTCTTCATTCATTACTTATTTATGAGATTCCCAGATTAAAATATTTGAGTAGTTTCTATGGAAACACTACAATGTTAAAACAACTGTGCATACACTCCTGTCAAAGAACTAAACACAGGAAAGATAAGAGTTTCAAGGACACCATATGATGGGAGGGTCTGGTCAAAGTATTTATTCTTCAATAACTTTCTCAACCTATTTCCAAGCATCCCATCCATTTTATTACTAGATTCTACTTGCAGTTTTGGATGGTGTTTTCTTTTCCTTAAATTCTAGTTTTCTGATTTTAAGTTGAATTAAGGGTACCTGTGCCTGAATCATATAAAATTTCATAAGGATTTTTGTACCTTTTCTTCTTTAAAATATGTATGCATAAATATAGATTAATTGCAGAACTTGAATACAATTAACCTGATCATGATTCAGGGACTTATCTCTATCACTTATAGTAACATTCAACTGAATGAATATTTAATATTTCTAGTGGCTTGCAAATAGTCTCATCTCTTAATGTCAACAATTCTCATGTTGCTAGGTTTACCAGTAAATGGCATATATCTCAGATGATTCTATTGAAATACTTCTTTGAATTAAGGTCACAGGAAGCATTGTGAAGCAGTCATTGATGGACAATTATGAGACTCATATTTATTTGATGACTATGTAATCTAGAGTCAAATTAATTTCCATTTGGGCATTAGGCTCAATATTTTAATGTTTGCCACCAGATGGGAGTGATGCTCCTTTGGTTATATGTCCAACTGTGTTGGCATGTTTTGAAATTTCATTAATACATAAAGCCTTTTTAAACACACACACACACACACACACATCCTGAGAGATTTCAAAGTGATACTTAAGCTATTAAAGAATTCAATGCATATATATATATATATATATATATATATATATATATATTAGCATTCTATTTTGCAAAATAAGTTCAAGATGCAACCTAGCTAAAAATCGATGATATTTTTCAGAAACAAAGAATCATTGTACATGAGAAAATGTTAGTGTAATACTAGCTTACTTGTTTGTTTTACATATGCTTACCACCCTGGAATACAATAGGAGTTATCTGTTTCCCCACTGTTAGAGACAGCTGCTTTCAATCACAGATACCCAGAGCACTGTGCTGTAATTTTACTGTGTTTGGCATACATTTACCCTCTGTTAACTGACACCATCTGCCTATGCCTTCCCTAGGAAAGCCAGACTCAATCAGTAAACCATTTTCATGGTTTGAAACTACTAACCAACTATCTTAATGATGAAACTACTGAATTGTCTTATATCAGAATATTTATTTGCAATAATGTCTGGAATAAATACAGTTATTATATTTTGTTAGAATAAAATATAAAGCAATAGTCTTACCATTAGCCAAGAACTACTGCTGAAAGAGAAAGAGGAAGAGAGAGAGAGAGAATCAGAGAGAGAGAGAGAGAGAGAGAGAGAGAGAGAGAGAGAGAGAGAGAGAATCAGAGAGAGAATCAGAGAGAGAATCAGAGAGGGAATCAGAGAGAGAATCAGAGAGAGAATCAGAGAGAGAATCAGAGAGGGAATCAGAGAGGGAATCAGAGAGAGAAACACAGAGAGAATCAGAGGGGGAGAGAGATAGAGAGAGAGAAATGAGCCTCTCCCAGGGATGGACCTTGTAAATTCAAAGCAGTCAGCCTGAAATCATATACACGAATGGACTCAAGGAGTCATATCTCTCTGGCTGGATATCTATCTATCTATCTATCTATCTATCTATCTATCTATCATCTATCTATCTATCATCTATCTATCTATCTATCTATCTATCTATCTATCTTCTTTCTACCTATTTGTACATAGTTAAACATTCACACATATTCACTCATGTGATGATAATAACCAAGGAAAAGGATGCTGTTAGTTTGAGAGTGGGATTATGGAAGGGGTTCAAGGGAGGGAACTTGTTAGGGACTGGATGAGGGAAATAAAATGAAGAAAGTGATGCAATTATATTTTATTTAAAAATGTAATTAAAAAGTAAATAAATGATCTCAAATGGTGTGATGTGAACATGCCTAATTAATACACCACTTTACCGAGTAATTCCTATAGTTTAATTTTGGATGTTATTTTGAATTTCTTCCTGTGTTTTCCTAAAGATAAGCTTATTCAATATTGATCTCCCACCTTGACATTTTCTCATTCTCTTTCTCCCTCTCTCTCTCTCTCTCTCTCTCTCTCTCTCTCTCTCTCTCTCTCTC
>NW_021604591.1:8591020-8592513 GCF_004785775.1 Grammomys surdaster
TCTCTCTCTCTCTCTCTCTCTCTCTCTCTCTCTCTCTCTCTCTCTCTGTCTCCCTCCCCTCCCTCTCATGTGTTTGTATGTGGGTGGGTGTGGAATGGATTGGGAGGTATGGGTAGCTGAAGACTACACATACCGTTTAGTACACTACAGTACAGTACACTAGATCGTTCTCTGTATCTAACTTAGTTCACCATGCTTGTACAAGCACTTTACCAGCTGAACCATTTTCCTGCTTCTGAATTGTGATTTCTTTTATAAGTGAAGCCCTCACAGGGACTGACTTAAGGTCAGAAAGAAATGTGCTGATTCATTTTCATTAGGTTCCATGCTCTAAAGTCTCTTCTGCTATGAACTTACATGGAACTCCCCTCCACGAATGTGCAGCTAATCACAGATAACCACAGGCTCTGAAAGGGGAAAAAGACACCTGTGCTTCCCCAGGTCTCATGCCATACTAGGGCCTTCTAGGCATTTTTATTTATTTCTTTTTTCTGATTTAGTAAAGTAAATATATTTCATTTGGTAGTTGAGTAAAGCAAGTCTTTAAAAGAAGACATTTAAAAGAAGCTTAAAGTTGGGCTAAACTGAGAAGACTGATATGCAGAATGGACCGGTAGGAAGATGGCAGAGGGTGAGGGTTGGACTTCAGGGCTGAGAGGGAAGGTAAAGAAGGGGAGAAGAGAAAACACATCCCACAATAAAAAGATAGCACCAAGAGTGAGGCTGTAACTCATTGGTAGAGATTTTGCTTGGGAAGATGGTCTACCTTTTTTTTTTTCTGTGTCTCTTGATTCTAGTAAAGCCTGAAGTCTGCTGACCTTGATCCATTTTATAAACAAATTTCTCAACGTGCAAATGAACACTGAACACGTTAAATTGAAAAATCTGCTTTTATTCAGTATGTCTGACTGTCTCTTGTTTTTTCAAAAGCTCTTTCATTCTTTTTAACAACAAAATCAAGCTGTTAAAATGATTTCCCCTCATGTTCTTTTTATTTTTTTTCTTAATCTGAGTACTTTAGTGAATATTTTCAATGGGAAAAATAAAATTTTAAATTAATTTTATAAATGAAAGTCCTGTCAAAGGAGAATAAGATTTGAATGTGTTTGAAATAAAACTATTAATGAAGTTTTATGTGAGCTAATTCAGTAATTTTCAGGAACAAATTGTTGGAGGGCAGCAATCAAAATTACCCTGAAGCAGATGATAGAGAAACTTTACCCGAACTAAAGGCAAAAAAGAAGAAAAGAAAACAAAACAAAAACAAAGAACCCTCACTTGGAGCAAAAGAATACCAGTAGAGCGATAAGGTTGCATTCACTCAAAAATAGCAAACTAATAAAAACTTGTCAGGTGTCTGAGCTGAAGGAGCAGGACATGTCAGCCAAGCCTCTTCTACCTGTCTCCCATGATACTGTTGCAATTAAAAAAGAAAGAAAGAAATATAGAAAGAAAGAAAGAAAGAAAGAAAGAAAGAAAGAAAGAAAGAAAGA
>NW_021604591.1:8592523-8612813 GCF_004785775.1 Grammomys surdaster
AGAAAGAAAGAAAGAAAGAAAGAAAGAAAGAAAGAAAGAAAGAAAGAAAGAGAAAGGGAGGAAGGAAGGAAGGAAGGAAGAAAGGAAGGAAGGAAGGAAGGAAAGAAGGGAGGGAGGGAGGGAGGGAGGGAAGCAGGAAGGAAGGAAGAAAGGAAGAAAGAAAGAAAGAAAGAAAGAAAGAAAGAAAGAAAGAAAGGAAAAAGAAAGTGTAAGCTGTAAACTTTGCTTTCACATAATTCAAGAAAGACAGGCAATAAAATCACTAAAAAAAATCCAACACGTATCTGAAATTAAACCTCTTGATTCAGTGACACTGATTTCTGAGTTTGGTGGCTTCTCTCTTTTAAAGATTTATTTTCTTTCATTTCTTATTTGTATTGAATGAGTGTGTGTATGAATGGGTGTCTGTGTATCACCTATCCACACAGTTACCAACAGAATCTAGAAGAGCATGCTAGATCTCCTGAAACTGGCATTACAGGTGGTTTGAGCTCTCTGATATGAGTGTTGGGAACACAACTCAGGTCCACTGGGGAAGTAGCAAGCCCTTTTTGGCCTTCAAGCCACTAGACATTCCTGGTGGGACTCTTCATGGGTTTCTGATCTACACCAGATGCTAAATCTCATTCTTCTTTGATTCTGTGTCTACACTTTCTATATTCTTGATGTCTGAGGATTCATCCTAGTAATCCTTTTCTTCTTTCTTTACTTTCTTTACTGTGGGGTCTATTTCACCACTGTGGTTTTCATTATAACAAGTATGCTGACAACAGACCTCTATTTCAGCCCATCAGAAACAGCTTATCAGAGGACAGCCCTGCTCTGGGCCACCTTTATGAAACCACTCTGTCTTTCATGAATACTAACCATCTAGATTTTCTCTTGTGAGGTTGAGAACTGTCTTCTAAGTCACATGTTCACCTCCCTGGCCTGTCTCTGCATGGGATGCAGACTTAACACTGGAAACAAGGAATAACTGTGTCATCTTCTTATACTATTTAAGAAATTGCACTTGTTTTAAATCTCAGAATAAAGTGAAACCTGACTGAATACACCCTGATTTGAGAGCTGCGCTCATCACTGAGTGACATGCCTCAAGCCTAAGAGGTCATCTGTCAGTCAGTGTCTCAGACCCTGTAGACTGTGTTCAATCTCAGAACTATCATTTGCTTGGATTATCTTCATATCTTTCAGCATTTTTGTATGTTCCCTGATGTTGCTGAGACTGAGAATTTTCTCTCTCAATTTCCTTCCTGTTTCTCTCTCCCACCTTTTTCTGTCCTGTTTCCCATTCCTCTCTGCTCATGTCTCCTCTTCTTCTTTCGTTCCTTTGATCTCATCATTGTGTTCTTTCAAAGCATTTGTCCCCATCTGCTCTTGTCTTTCTGAGTGGATGTAATCTCTCTGGCTTCTACACTAGATGGACAGTTCCCTGAGGACAGGGATGGCATAAGTCTGATTCACATATTCATCTCCATATAGAGAGTTGTAGGTGAACCATTACTGAAGGATTAAATAAAATTCTTTCTTTAAAATATATTTTTAAAGATATATTGCTCTGTCTTCCTCATTTTCCAGAATTAGCAAGTTGTGGAAAGTAATTATATACTGAAGCACGTGTTTCATGAAGACATTGATAGTTTTAGCAATTATTTGTTGTGTGATTTTTAAAGGTAAACACTAACGTTTGAATGAAGATATTCCAATGTTTAAATACCTAATAACAAGACTGAGTAATAATGAGGTAATTTTTATCTACATAATAAAATGTATAATATATACATTTTATGTATATATGTGAAGTGTATATATGTGTGTGTGTGTATGTGTGTGTGTGTGTTTTATACACACAATATTTATGTGCCTATACAAAAAAGTTAATGAATCTTTTCAGAATTCCTATACTTAATCTATATTTTCTTTACAAAGTTAAGTTTTCCTGTTATTATATTTAAAAGCAAGTTTTCTGGGACTGGAGAGGTGACTCAATCACTGATAGCACTTGTTGCTTTTTAGAGGACCATGTTAAGCTCCCAGGACCTACCCATTCCTCACAACCATTCCTAATCTGAATCCCAAGAGATCTCATTCAATATTCTGATTTCTGCAGGCACCAGGGACCAGGCCCTAGGCCTCATTGCAGCGCAACTCCATACATACAGGCAAAACACTCATACAAATAAAGTATGTATTTTTAAAAATTTAGAAGGAAGTTTCCTCCTTCACAATAATTGTTCAAAGGTATTACAGGCTTTAAATGTTGCTATGTAAAGTGATCTTCATTAAAGTTTATTAAAATATTATGGACTTCCCTTTTATTAAATTGATACTCAAATGCTAGTTCCATACACAAGTATTTTACCTGCTCTCTCCTGTATTTTATGTGTGTGCATGTGGCATGCATGTTTTCATTGGCATATTATGTTGGTGTGCATTCACATGGGTGTACATCCATGTGGAGGTCTCAGGCTGATGTTAGGCTGTCTTCATTAACTCATCTGTCTCAGTCAATTAGGGCTGCCAGATGTGCTTAATGTTTCTACCCGGATCACTCTGGAGATCACCTATATCTTTCATTAGAGGCTTGAATTACAGACAAGCTGCCATACACACCTGACATTTATGTGGGTTCTGTGGACCCAGACTCAGGTCCACAAACTTGCATCACAAGTCTTGCCCACTGAGAGATGTCCTCTTCTCTCTCCACTTCTGAGCAGCTTGAGTGAGTAACTACACAAATCCTACTCTATCTCCTGGCCATGGCTGCCAAACCTTCAAATGTAAATTAAGGATAGTTAAGTAAAGTTGAATTTTCTGCAAACAACAAAACCCTGTCCAGCTTAATTATGCCATATTTGAGATATCCAGACTTACTAAAAAAAAAGGTTTTATTATTATGCTAACTCTAAATGACAGTTGATTTGTTGCTAATTTGTAAATTCAAGATGTGTTTAATTTTGTAGCTCAAGTAACAATTTTTAGCAGTGCTGGAAAGAAGAGATATCAGTACTGTTTTTTTCCAACATAGTTTTCTTGCTGGAAATATAACTCAATGCTAAAGCACTTGCCTGCCTTGCAGAAAGCTGAGCGTATGAAAAAAATTAATAAAGTAAAATTTGGTCATTTTAAATTAAGTACAATTTCTTTTCTAATTTCTTTCCTTAACCTAGTTGATCTTCTTTCTTATGAATTGTATAATAGTTTCAAGTTCCAATGTAAAGAACTTTCAGTGTAGAACTTAGGATTGTCTCAGTTCACATGTACATGGGAATGCTTTCCTGTTGCTGATCTGGCTGCTGCCTGTGTGCCCTTTTGAAATACCACCGTCATAAGTCACTGTCATTAGCTTTTACATTTTTTAAAGGATTTTTTTCACTTTTATCTTATGGCTTAGTATTCTGTCCACATGTGTGTACGTGTGTCATATGTGTGCTTGGTATCTGTGGAGTTCTGAAGAGGGAATTAAATTCTTTGGAACTGGAGTTAAAGTGGTTGAGAGCTCACTATCAGGATACTGGGAATCAAACCTAGGTTTCTACAAAAGCAGCAAGTGCTCTTAACAGCTGAACTTTCTCTCCAGCCCAAAATTCAGGTTTTTGGACACAACTTTTACCATACTCCCCTATTATCTTGTGATTTCTTTGTCTAGTATCATTCTATACCATGTAAATCCTAGCATGTGTGTATACATATGAATATATATGGACACACATGTGCTTCACTATGCTTGTAACTCTGAAGACCCATGATTCCATTCTCTTTTTTTTTTCTTTTTTTTTTTGGTTTTTCGAGACAGGGTTTCTCTGTATAGCCCTGGCTGTCCTGGAACTCACTCTGTAGACCAGGCTGGCCTCGAACTCAGAAATCCACCTGCCTCTGCCTCCCAAGTGCTGGGATTAAAGGCGTGTGCCACCACCGCCCGGCTGATTCCATTCTCTTTAATTTCTTCTCTTTATTAAAAAAAATCATCGTATTTTTTTATTCATGTGTATGTGTATATGCCTATGTGGGCCAGTGGAAGCCAGAAGAATTTCAGCCTCCCCTCATGGCCTCTTCCCAGAGGAGTTACAGGTAGCTGTAGCTGCTTGATGTGAATCCTAGGAATGATGTCAGATCCCCTAGCAGAGAAGCAAGGACTTTTAACCTCTGAGACATCTCTCTTACCTCACCTCTTTCTCATGGCATAGCATGAATGAAGGACTTTAGACGTTTCTAGTAAATGAAATAATGAGCATTTGGCTGTCAAAGAGTGTCCATCTCTGAAAATTGGGAAATCTCCAGGTCTTGTTCTCCCTGGGCTCTTTCACTACTGAGGAAAGACCACAATCCATGCAAAGTTGACCTCCTGAAAAACCCCCTTGGAATGATTTCACAGATGATATCATCTATTCAAAGTGTATTTTTACAAAAGTACTAAGCATAGGAAGATGTCAGCTTTCTCAGCCAACTGATATGTGCATTAGGGTCCCAGAACTGCTGGTCATGTTGTAATGTTATTTCTTCAGCTCTGAATAGTAACAGGAAAGGCAGAGAAGGAGGTGATTTGGTTTCCAAAGGTCTCCTATAGTGTGCCAATTACAAAAAGAAAAAAATTCTTGAATATGATGCTATTACAAAGTATAGCTATTATTTCAAATACATGGTGGTGCCTGTGGTAATGGCTTTGATGGTAATTTCATCCTAAAGTGTAGTTTTTCGATGGCTTATTTAACAGGAACCCCAATTTATGCTGTTGACTGAAACTTCTCAAGCTTGTTTTCATGCCCTGGGGGAGTTTCATTAAAATACGAGATAGAAATCTCTTTAGCTGTCTTATTGAAGCGTAGAGAATACATAGCACTCTCCCAACTATTACGATTTGGGTATATTCTGGTGACATGTACATTTTAAAATGCTTTCCAATGCTTTATCTTTCACATAGACATTTTTTTTTTCAGAAAAGACAGGCTGTGTAATTTAACAAATGCCTCAGACATTTAAAATAGTTAAACATAACATGTTACAATTTTAATCATGAAAAATGTTTTTCTTTAATTCAGCATGGCTTCTATCAGATCACTTCATTAGGATGCTATTAAAGGATGGCTAATTTCACTTTTTCCTTTGCTAAATGCTACTCTTCATCCACATGCAGTCAGCTGTTAGGCACTGTCTTCTACACCTGTGTTTCTGAGCTCTTGTGTGTGCTCTTTTGTGTTCTCTCTGCCTACTCCAGTCACATTCAGCTTTTCCTTACTTGCTTGCATTCCCAAACTGCTGATAATATGGTTATTGCTGTTTTTGTTTGCTTTATGGAATTGCCACTGCTAAGAATGTCATAGATGTTTCCACTCTCCTCCGCAGATTTTTCAAGCCAGGGTCATTTGGGAACGGAGAATCTCAATTGATAAAATTCCTCTGTCTGTTGGGACTGTAGGTAGGTCTGTAAGGTGTTCTATAGAATAATAATAGATTGGGGTGATCTTTCCATGAGCAGGGGGTCTTCAGCTGTATAATGTAAAAGACTGAGCAATCCATGAGGAGCAAGCCTGTTAGGAACACTCCTCCATGACCTTTGATTCAGTTCCTGGCCCCAGGTTCCATCCTTGAGAACCTGCTCTAATTTCCCTTCATGGTGGACTGTAAGCTATAAGAAAAACACACTTGACCTGTTATGGATTTTGGTCATGGTGTTTATCAGTGTAATGAGAGGCAAATTAGAAAAGACTTAAAAATTTTGATTTCTCTTAGGATGAATGCTGGTTTTTATCCTCCTTAAATTTTTAAAATTGCTGTTTGGAAGAATAAGAGATGACCACTTAATTCTATCATTCTATATGTATTTCTAATGGACTGAAGTGGTTATATTTCTAATGGACTGAAGTGGTCTATGCAGATAGAAAGGAAGTGCTATAGGGTATGAAGAGGGTGGAAGACATTTGTTCTGGTCCTGGATTCAGATCAGGAAGTGATTTCAGGGCTACCTTTCCCCCTGAGATCTCTGGTGGTTTTGTAAACTCCACTATTTTTGTTTTTGAAATTTTGTTTTGGTCAGTGGTTATGTATGTGTATATGTGAATTGGTTCATATGCATGTGTGCATGCACGTGCGCGCACACGTGTGTGTGTGTGTGTGTGTGTGTGTGTGTGTGTTTGTGTGTTGGTATATGCTATTGCACACAGGCCCAAGATGTCAAGAATCATCTTTGATCACTCTTTCACCATGTTCGTTGAGACAAATATGTGAAACTATGTGTTTAATTGTTCCAGTTAGCCTTAACTTAAAGGTTAAGGTGGTGCTTCTCAGGCCACCACTTCCTGTGAGAGAAATTTATGAAAAGAACATTGACCCTCCCCCTCTCTCTTTTCCCTTATTTTCCCATCATTTTTCTTTATTAGAAGACTGTCTGTACACACCCCACCATTTTAGACTCATTGAGGGCCTGTTGACTGTTTTTAAATAGTTGAGATTCTATTTCTCAGTCAGGAACAGTTTTAGACTAGAGAGTTTATTATAGACATGCATATAAACTTCTCAAAATGGAATTGCTGTTCACTATTTCTGTCATTTTACTCTATAAGAGGAAAATGAATCTTACATTTGTACATTAATAACTTGCTATTCCTGAGGAAGCATAATCTGAATGGTTACTGTGCATTGAATTATTTCCAGAAGACACTAATTAACTATTCAGGTTTATAGAATTAAGCACATTCATTAAAACTTTGGAAAGGGAGAATTGAACTTTATAGCACGATTTGTAGTATTTTAATGAACCATACACTATTCTGAAATTCTTTACTCTTTCATGCCACTTTAGGAAATCATGAAGTTTTATTCCACAGTTTTTTCCTAGCTGGGATGAATTCTGAAATATTTGTGAGTTACAACATTTGACGGGAATTCAATGTGCTATTTATTTCAATTACCTGTTTTGTTTTGGTTTTGTTGTTATTTTGGTTTTGTGGGATTGTTTGCTCATTTTTTTTTTCAAGACAGAGATTCTATGTATATCCTTGGCTATCATAGAACCGATGCTGTAAAATAGGCTGGGCCAGAACTACTGTTTTAAAACTCTGTTACAGGTTTTAAATATTTTCTTATGTTTATCTCTCTCTCTCTCTCTCTCTCTCTCTCTGGTGTGTGTGCGTGCGTGTGTGTGTGTGTGTGTGTGTGTGTGTGTGTGTGTGTGTATGTATGTTTGGTGCATATCAGAGTACAACTCGTAGGAGTCTGTTCTTTTTTTCCATCATGTGGATTCTAGGATTTAATTCAGTTCACAACTTGATGAATTTTAAGGTGTATATACTTAAGGGCATTCTGCTTCTTCAACACCAGCTAGTTGTATAGTCTCCCCTTTGTTCTATTAAGGTTGTTGTCGTTGTTGTTGTTGTTTGGTTGTACTTGTTGGAAACAGACTACAAATATCTATTTATTTCTGAATTCTGTTTTTCAGCAGTCAATTCAAGTATGAGCATAATAAACTTTTATGAAAGTAGCCATGTGATATTTTGGTATTAGATATTATAATGACTCTAGTTTCCTTCTTTTGTTTTAAATCAATGTATTTTGGAAGTTGATTTTCTTGACTTCCCATATGAATTTATAGAATTTTAAAAAATGAATGCCATTAGTATTTTGATTTTGCTTTGAGCCTAAAATGTGAGCATTTTAGCAATGCTAATTTTGTAGTACACAAACATAAGATCCATTTGCATACTGATGTATTCTGTTTAATTTATCTCCTCAGTGTTTTACTACAGAGGCTCAAACTTTTTTGAAAGTAATAAAGAAATTCAGTCAGTATTCAAAATAAATATATGAAACCCACCAACATTTTTGTACACCAATGGCAAGTTTTCAAAACGAAGCCATTTAAAGTAGCTATAGTATCAAAATTCTTATGACTAAATTTAATCATAGAGGTATGTCCTTGACTTTTCTCCTTCACAATCATTTGTGAGAGTTGGTGAATTTTATATATTGGAATATCTGGGTATATTTTTATGTATCTCCTCCAATGGTAGTGTATTTTGAACGTCACATTTGCTTATGATTGTAGCTATCATCCTGTGCACTTCAAGCTTTGACACTGGGACCTCCAGTCTCTTGAGGGTTAGGTGCATCTTCTCTGACTGAACCCAGACCCTGCAGTCTTCTGGAGTATATGTGTTGGGGCATCATACGAGCTGGTGTATGCTGCCAGGTCGGTGGTCCAATGTCAGAGATCTCAGGAGTCCAGGTTAATTAAGACTTATGGTCCTCCCAGAGAATCACCCTGCCTCCTCAGCTTCTTCCCAGTTTTCCCTAACTCAACCAAAGGGGTCAGCAGCTTCTGTCCATTGGTTGGGTGTAAATATCTGCATCTGATTCTTTGAGCTGCTAGTTGGGTCTTCGAGGGAGGCGGCAGTCATGATAGGCCACTTTTTGAGAGTGCTCCATAGCCTCAGTAATAGTGTCAGGCCTTGGGGCCTCCCCTTGAGCTGGACCCCACTTTGGACCTGTCGCTGGACCTCTTTTTCCTCAGGCACTTCTCCATTTTTGTCCCTGCGGTTCTTTCAGATAGAAACAATTATGGGTCAGAGTTTTTGACTGTGGGATGGCAACCCAATTCCTCATTTGATGCCCTATCTTTCTGCTAGAGGTGGGCTCTACAAGTTTCCTCTCCCCACTAAGGCAGTTCATCTAAGGCCCTCCCTTTGATACCTGAGAGTTTCACACCTTCCATGTCTCTGGTATATTCTGGAGCCACCACCACCACCACCACCTACCTCTTCAGGTTTCCTGTTTCCATTCTTTCTGCTGACCCTGAGGGCTTCAGTCCTTTTTCCCCACACAATACCTGTTCATGTTCCCATCTTCTCCTCCATGTCCCCTTTCCCACTCATGTCCCTGTGTCCCCCCTCGCATAATTGCTTTCTTCTCCCTCCCAAGTGGGATTGAGGCGTCCTCTCTAGGTCCCTTCAGCTTGGTAACCTTTTTCACTTCTATAGATTGTATCCTGGTATTCCGTACTTTTGAGGGGTAGGCTAATATCCACTTATTGTCCACTTATCCTTTTGGGACTGTGTTACCTCACTCAAGATGATATTTTGTAGTTCCATCCATTTGTCTATAAAACTCAGGATGTCCTTACTCTTAATAGCTGAGTAGTATTCCATTGTGTAAATGAACCACATTTTCTGTATCTATTCTTTTGTTGTGGGACATCTGGGTTGTTTCCACCTTCTGGCTATCATAAATAAGGCTGATATGAACATAGTGGAACACATGCCCCTGTGGCATGGTGGGACATCTTTTGGGTATATACCCAAGAGTGGTATAGGTGAGTCTTCAGGTAGATCTATTTCCAATTTTCTGAGGAATCTCCAGATTGATTTCCAGAGTGGTTGCACCTGTTTGCAATCCCACCAGCAATGCAGGAGTGTTCCTCTTTCTCCACATCCTTGTCAACATGTGCTGTCACCTGAGGTTTTGATCTTAGCCATTCTGATTGATGTAAGGTAGAATCTCAGGGTCTTTTTGATTTGCATTTCCCTGATCACTAAGGACTTCAAATGTTTCTTTAAGTCCCAATTTGAGCTTATTTTATTTTTATGTTTGTATATGTATGTATACTTTGTATGTGTGTGATTGTGTGTGTATAAATGCATGTTTTTACAGGTACCCTCAGAGAGCAGGAGAGGGCATCAGATACCTTCGATCTAGTGTTACTAGAAGCTGTGAGCTACCAGACATAGGTTCTAGGAACAGAATTTAAGTCCTCTGAAAGATCTGTTTATGTTCATTACCAGCCCATGAAAGATAATTTTTAAATGATATTTTCATCTTCTCCCTATTATTTTCTTTTCAGGATATATATATATATATATATATATATATATATATATGCATAGTTTTATTCTCAAGATTTCAACTGAAGTGTCCTTTAAGTCTGACATAACAAATTAGTTTTTCTCTTGTTGTTTTAGATTTTTGAAAATGTAACATATGCTATAAAGTCCTATTTTGGTCAGAGCAATTTCTGGAACTGTACATCTGAATCTTTCCCAAAATTAAGGAAGTTTTCAACTCTTAATCTGTTAAATATTTTTTGCATGCTCTTTCTCTCGCCCTTCTAAAAATTCATAATTCAGATACTTGCTTAATTAATAGTATATCTTAATTTTAATAAGCTTTAAAATTAAAGCTCTCTCTTCCTCCTTCTAATTTCAAAATACCTCTGTTTTCGACCTTAGAAATTCTGGTACTGAGGGTTTTAATTGTAGTACTTATTGATGTTTTCATTTCTAGGAGCCTTTTGATGGTTTTAAAAAAATCTCTTTGCTAATCTTGCCACTCAGAATGTGAATTGTTTTACTAATTTTTCTGTTGTTAAAAACTTTATATTGACTTATTTTTCAGGGAAGTCACCAGTTTCCAGTTTCTGAGGATCATTGTTACAGAGGTGATGTGTGTCTTCCCATATCAATATTTCTGCACAGGGGACCATAGCTACCTGTACTAAGGTTATAAATTTGCCTTCATAGGCAAACATTGCCTTTTGTCTATGAGTCCTAGAGGTCAGTTGCACAGGTCCAGGTGATCTAGCATAGCACCTCTGAATCTTCTTTCACTATGATCACTGTTGAAAACACTTCTGCATGTTCCATTTAAAAGCAGGGTTTTGTGGACATTTTCCCTAACAGCATGCCTTTTGCTCGAACCAATGTGAACCCATCTTCAGATCCATTGCATCCTTACATTTTCTTAGTGTCTACTAGGTCGGGGCTGCTCTTGTTGGCCCAGATAGGTTTCTCAGCTTGTGTGTTAGGATTAAGGAGATACCTAAAACTTTCTGAAGGCCTTGTTGGGGCTAGGGCAACTCTGTGGTGTCTGAACAAGATTGTGAAACACTTTTTTCACAGTATTGTATGGGGCTGGAATGTATCGGATGGCACAAGCAAGACTTCCATCAGTAGCTGAAGGTTGTGTGGGTGCCTTTGCAAGGTCTCATCAATTGACTTGCTCTGAGTGGCTGACCAACTGATGTCCATGTTTAATGCTGGGTGGACACACATGAACATATACATATACCACACTATACATGCAGATATACCAATATCTAACTGTCTTGAATTAAAAACATAAAACATTAAAGCTGTAATTTAGAAAATTTAAGCATGGTGGAGTAACCATGAGTTCTGTGGCTGATCTTTTTGGCCTTGGAACACTTCTTGTACTTTCACATTCTGTTTGCTAGCACAATTAGGAGACCAATTTTGATATTGGGATGTTTCATTTTTAATTCTTGCCTTTTAAAAAAATAATTAACATTTCATTTTCAACCATCAAAATTAATGCAGTAAACAAGTTTTCTCATGTGTGTTGGACCATGTTTTAAGAATTGTATCAATAGACTAAAACACCAAAAATTAAAATTCATGATGTTAAAGTGAGCTTATCTGCTCATACTTCAGAGAGGCAAGAACTTCCAATGTCTGCTGCACAGCCTGGGATCTTGGTGTACTGGGATGTAGTGAGCAAGTCAGAAAAACCTCAAAAGATGCTTGCTAAGTGGAGTGGTTGTTGTGAGGAAGAGAGGGTTGCTGCTGATCAACAACTTATTTTACTCTCCGTGTATTATGTTAAAATGCAATAAGTGGGCTCTTCCCTATGGTTCTATAGTATCAGTTGATGAGCCTATAAAACTAATATACAAGTAATATTAAATGGACAGAATAAGTTGTATTTTTGTCTTTAAGAATATATATGTATATTACAGACATTTATGTATGTAAACAATGCAAGAAATGGCATGAATGTAAAATAGAGCAAAGAAGGTTATGTGGGAGATTTAGGGGGAGGGGGAGGCAAAGGAAAGGGAGGAAACACTGCAATTATATTATGATGAGAAAAAATAAAAGAGAATTTTTAATGCAGCAGAGGACAGAAACAGAGTGAAGTGGATTCCTCCTTTAGTTGAGGTTGTGTGCAAATGTGTTCTTTGCATCCAGCTGGGTTTCACATTGAGATTCTTCTGTGATTGCCTCCACATACTCCTCTGCTAGCACCTGCCCATAAATGCTTTTTGTCATCTTTGACAAGAACTTTAGAAATGACAAGGCTTTCCCCAAAATAAGGCACATAGTTTAGATACACAGGCACACACGCACGCTCGCACGCTCTCACGTGCGCACACACACACATACACACACACATAGAGATAGACAGAGATAGAGATAGAGATAGAGATAGAGATAGAGATAGAGATAGAGATAGAGATAGAGATAGAGAGATAGAGATAGAGAGAGAGAGAGAGAGAGAGAGAGATAATCTCCCAGAGGAGGGAAGAAATGGGAAAGGCAAAATTCTGAAAAATGTAGACCAGCAAGGTTAGGTTGTCATGCATATCTGTAAACTGGTATAGACTCTAATTTGTCAAATCAAATAGTAAGAAACAAATGAGATAATGTTTGGGAAAATCCTAGAATTCGATACACAGTAAGTTTTGGCCCTTTTGACAATATGAGGAAAATAAATTACACAGGATTTCTAACATAAACAGGGTAAACGTGGACTAAGGCACCATGACATCAAATATTTGTAGGTTTAATTTCTACATTATTATCTTTATAGCCACTGTGAGATAAAATCTCATGGATTATGGATGCCTGGAGATTTTATTATCCAAGGGAAGAGTGGGGGATGGTAGGCAGGCAGGCTTTGGAAATTAAAAAAAATAAAAATAAAATCCTGTGGGGAATGGAAGATAAACACAACACAAGAAAATTAATTTACAGCTGAAAGGAGGAAATTGGATTTTTCTCTCTATATACACATTTTATGAGCTAAACAAATAGCTATATTCTGTAATGAAACATTTTTTTTTCAAAATCAAGTTATACTTGTTGATGTATACCAAGTACAAAGTTCTATTCCTTGAAGATTAACAGACATTTTGGTCCCTGGCTGGAGTCTCAAAAGGCACAGCCTTACAGCAGTTCTCCTTAAGGCATTCATTATCTTGGTCCCAAGAACAGTTAACTGGAAAAATGCTGGGAAAATATGGTGAAACAAGGTTAGCGGAAACATGGTGTCCCAAGTGCCAATGGGATGCTGCTCAGGGGAGGCAGAACTCAGTCCTTAAGGGTGGTCCTCCATCCATGTTTTCCTAGGCAGAAAGGTAGAGCCTGGGAACTCTGTTCTGGGCAGAACCCAGTTTGATATTGAGTGAGTATGGAGAGTCGAGGCACTGAAAGAGAGAAGGCCTTCTCTGAGAGATTTAGGTCTAGTTCTTGAAGAAGGCCTCCTCCTGTGTTGATCCTTGATGAAGAGGTCCTTGCTTGTTCAAACTGGTTGAACCATGGATTAAGTACCTTTTGTAGAAAGAAATGCCCAGGGAGGACAGCACATTGCCTGAACACTGGGGATCTATCTAGCTACCTCATTAGCATGGACAACCCTAGGTTTTCATATTGTGTTACTGATATGGTACTCTCAGTGGGATGTCCTGTTATCTGTTCCATAGCAGGTAGAATTAGACAAGGAATGGGCCCACTCCTATTCTCAATTCTGAGATTTACAGGGTTTGGGCTCACTCAACCTTACCAGTTCTTTGGTCTGGTGGTACTTTCCACTTTCCCCACAACTCCTCCTTTTGGTTAATATAAAGGAAATGTATCATTGGAGTATCTTTCTTCTACGTTATCTGTAGTTAAAATTTTTAATGGTGCATGGTTTAAACATCAAAATAAAACATAATATAAACCACAGGGGTAGTGCATGGTGGGGGCCAGGAAGAAAAGGGATTATTGAACCAACGTAATTGCTCAGTGGATTGAAATCTCCAGAGCAAGTCTGTACAGTTTATTGAGGGTATAAACATCAACATATTGCAAGTCTTCCCAAGTTTAGCAGTCATTAGGCCCTACCAAAAGTTCATCTGTCATTGATGGGACCCAAGGTGAATCCCAGTCTGTGGATGCCATCATCTGCTTATCTTGAAACGTTTGCAGTCTGCTAGGGTGTCTGGGCAAGGCAGCTGTGGACCCAGCAGATCCAAGGGAAATGGTGGTTATGTCAGTCTGGCCTGCAGCAGCAAGCCAGATTTTCTTTCCTCATAGAGTTAAATCTATGGAATGACCATAAAGGGGTGCAGAACCCTGGCATGGGGAAATTTGGACAGGGAAATATATATATGAGAGAATAAGGAGGCAATATACATGTTAAGCCCGTAAAAGTTTGATTGGCAGCACAGTATGTCCCATTCCTATAACCCTAGGAAAGTGACAAGGGTGTTAAGGGATTTTTCAGTCCCAGAAGGAGCTCTTTAAGTGGGAAGTCACCTGTATTATATAAAGGGAAGAGTTAGGAATTGATTTCCTTCAGGTAGCTGAGGAAGAAAATACCACATTAATTATGTATCTGGGATAGGCAGTAACAGCTTATCTGTGAAAAAAAACTGCCTTAAGTAGACTGTATTATATTATTAATTAAGGTTGAATAATGGTTATTATGGTAGTCCATTTGACTTGTGAGAGGTAGATCAAGTATGATTTTTTTGAAGCTCAAAAGAATTTTTAAACAAATTAAAATGGTTTTAGAACAATTTGAGGTTTAAAAACGCGAACATTGTTTTAGGTGTTTCTGTTAGAGAGAAGAACAAGCATTTAATCAAAGGAGCATGAAACAAAGAAGTCTTGAGCTTGTTGTTCCAAAAGTTTGCAGCAATAAACCAGCAGTTATTTATTTTTTGTTTGGACAGGCTCTCCTTGCCCAGAGGCAGGAGGAGGAGCCTGCTCTGCTGCAATGACACCTCCAACCTTCTGCACCAGCCAGCAGGTCCTCCTTTCCACATGTGTGTGGACCAGAGGAGTGTTGCTTTCTGTAAACCCTGGAAGTAGAGCAGAAAGAGAAGAGGTATAGGGCCTTGGTGGGGCCATGGTGGGAGTGAGGAGTAGACTGTCTGGTTTTAGACAGGGATCAGAGCAGTAGCTCCAACTGAAACCAAAGTTGGAAAAAGACAGTGCCAGTCCTCAGAGTGGGGAGGCTTAGGACATTTGGGCTAATGCAAAAGCTATGGGATAGGGCCCAGGGGATACTCATGGTCTCTGTTCAAACCAGAGTTCCCATGTGGATCCACAATGGGCTGCCAGCTGAGGTATGTGTCAGCTGGTTATGCTTCACATTGGGCGCCAGCCATTGTCCTCTGCGGAACCTGTTACAGCTCAGTAAAACAGCCAAAAGTAGACCATGCCACCAGACAGAACTGGTAAGGCTGGGTTTCTCAAACTCTGTAAAACTCAGAATTAAGGGTGGTAGGAATGGGGCCAGCTCCCTGTCTAACTCTACCGGTTCTGGAAGATGTAACCATGACACCAGACTGAGAGGACCATTATAATCAGTCAGTTAGAGAAATCACTGAAGTCCTTCGCCATCCAAGTAGAGCATCCCTCGCATCTCAAACTGAACCAATAGGAAGAATCTACTCTTGGATCCGACCCTAGTCCTCAATGTTTATAAGGTTCCTATCCATATAGATAAGGTCCCTATCCACAAGTTATTTCACCAAGAATCATCAGAGAGAGGCTGTTTTATAACTCTTTTTCGAAGAGTTTTCTCTCCTAGCGCTTTCTTCGCTAGACCTTGTACCTGCCCTGCAGGCCATGGTTATGTCTCTGTCTCCCCTGCCGCTGCTACCACCTCTGCCCACTACTGTCGATGACCCTGCCTCTAGTCTTGGTGCTGTCATGGGTTTGTGGAACCTATTCATTCTGGTTCCTCGGAAGATGACAGTAACACATTTCTACAGAAAAAAAAAAAAATCCCAGGCTCAATTTCCAAAATCACCCATTGGTGATCGTTAATAAGGAAAAACGACAGTAAAGCAAAGCACATCTAATCAAGTTATAGAATAGACTAGGAAAGGTCTGGTTGTTCTGTGACCAGTGGTGAGGAATTGCCACCTAAATACAATGAGTGTTGAGAGGGAAACATCCCACCGTGCACTTTGAATGCCTTAAAAAATGAAAGCAGAACAGAATTATTCTGTGCTCTTTATATGTTTGTATCATATAAGTAAACATCTTTTAGACATGATTATTACATCTTTTTTTGTTGTTGTTGTTTTTGGTATGTGTGGGTGGCAGGGCATGTGCTGCCATAGCACACATACACATACAGAAATCTGAAAACAACTTGGGTGAGTCAGATCTCTTCTTCCAACATGTGGGTCCCAAGCATTGAATCCCAGGTGGCAGCCTTGATGACAGGCACCTGGCTCACCAAGCTATCCTATTGACTCAAAATGGATAGTCTTTAAAGATGAAAAGTCCTAAGCATATGAACCAAGAAGTTAATAACATGAAAATGAGTACCAAAAATAGTCAATTATTGTACTGTTTACAAATCTCAAAAATTTCAGCAGGATTGAGATGAATTAATTTCCCTGATATCATGAGTAAGTTTGCCATTAAATGACTTCCTGTGTAATTTTTTATGCTTCAATGTTATTGAATGTTATATAATCCATTGTTCTATTGAATTAGTCATTGAAGAGTTGGATTAACCACCCTTTTATCTAGATTTTCCCCAGTTTTTTCATAATAGCCTGAAATTGCTACAATTTGAATAGCATATTCTTGTATACTAGAGTTGGTTGACTTTACATCAATAATGTCTTTCATATCATAAGAGAAAGAGGGAGGGAAGAGAAGGAAGAGGAGGAGGAAGAGGAAGAAGTGTACCATTAATTAGTCTTAAGACATTTTAACAGATGTCTCAATTGCTTTTTTGATCCTCAGTACAAAGCCCAAGGACTCTGGCATTTTTCTAACACATGAATCTCCAAAGTAAAGAGTATTCAGGGCATTGGAAATCAGCCTATTTCACCTTAAACCTCATGTAACCTCTTTTTTTTCACATGCCTCTACTATCTAATTAGCTATTGTAACATCCAGTTGGTAAGTGATGTAATGACCAGAAAAGGTAATAATAAAAATAACTTGTAAAAGAAATAATTGTAATATGTCAGACATGAAATTCAGAAGTTATTGAAAGCAATGTGAAATGATAAGGAAGTACTAAGTGACTATGACACTTGTACTTGTCTGCAAAAGGCATCTCTTTTCAGGAAAGACAGTCCAGGTGTATGGTGACTCATTGAGGAGTAGATGAAAATAAATAGACCAACCCAAAATAGAAACATGGCTTATAACTGCGCTCACAGTACCTCTTCCCATTACAGTGATAATGGTACTGACTGGGTTTGGGGATCTCTGCAAAGACTCTCTATATAAGGCAGGTGATATATTTGTTAGGGTTTGGGTGAAATGTCTTCCTTCCATATGTTGCAGTGTTCAGAGTGAGGCTGTAGGGAGGTGATTAGTGATACCCTTTTCATTGTTTAATCTAATGATGGACTCAGTTTGATAGGTTTGTGTGCAGGGGGCAGGGGATATTCCTTATTCCTACCCATCTTGTGATGTGTAGCTTTTCTCCATCAAATACTCACTATGGGTCCAGAAACAATGAAGCCTAGTGACGTTGGACTGAAACTTCCAAGTCAGTGAGCCCAAACAGCTCTGTCCTTATGTCAGTTTATTTCCCAAAGTCTTTTGTCACAGCAGTAGAGAAAAAAGATAAAACAGAAATTGAGGTTTTTCTCCAGAACCCGATGCATTGTGTTTTCACTGGAAGCAAAGCAGTAGACCCTGGCTGGCTTCCGTCTTTTAAGGATTTATCATACTCTAATATAGAAACCTTCATGTTTCTCACTACAGCTCAATTGAAAGGATGTATTTCTGTATGACTACCAGAGCCCTTGCCTTTCCTACGTTTGCTTTGTGCAGGCTATGCAGGAAGCCCTCTCTGTTGGAAACACTGGCTTCTCCCTAGAAGTTACTTGCTTGAGTCTTTCAAGACACCAGACTGACCACCATCTTCCTGGCCTACCATTCTCTGAACTGCCCTGGGAAATATGATTTCTCTCAGGTCTTTGGGTCTTCTTGAAAATATTCACTGGTCTCTCTCCACAGTCTTTGAAGAAAGACCATGCAATGTGAAATGAAAGCTTTTGTATGTCTGGAAACTCTAAAATATGCTCAAAGTGTTTTTTGTTGCTATAAATGAAATAAACCTCCCTCCCCCTCCATATTCTATACACACACACACACACACACACACACATACACACACACACACACACACGTTGGGCTTGATTTTTGCTGTTTAAATTTTGTTGCGTTGTGTCTTGTTCCTTTGGTTCAGATTTACTCATACAGCGATAGAGATAGGGATTCATAGAAACCTATAACTTAAATGGCATACTTTGCAGATGATTGAGGCACAGCAATGCTCACATATAAACTACAAAATTTGGGAAGTGATTACTTGCATTACAAAACAGTGTTTCTCGGTTTTCAGAGTATTTGTCGTAGTTGAATTTGAACACTGAGTTTCTCTAGAGTGGTAAAATACAATTTAACCTCCTTTAAAAGATTGGTTTAACACCTAGAAAATAAAATATTGGGCAAATATAATGAATGTGCTTGTTTTATGGTAATCATATGGTCCCTAGGCCATAGAAAAAGAGATGGTGCTGATGTTGTAGGTTAAGAAAAACCCCAGTGATTTGTGAGCTGATCTTGATCCCTGATGTTTATGGTCCTTCCCCTCTCAGTAGTGTCCCCAAGCACTTTCCATTCTTTGGACAGTTTCAGTGACTTGTGTTCCCTGTTCTGAACCATCCCTCCTGCTTCAACATGCAGCTATTAACCCCTTAATTCCTTTCCAGTATCTGGGGCCCTTAGACTTCCTCCTTTGTTAGTTTTGTTTTATGCTGCTGGTAGCTCCTAGTGCCTGGACTTTAAATACATGCTGCATAGACATCTTCTTTCTTAGTATTTAAACTTTTCCTAGTCCACAAAGACTCTCCCTTCTACATCAATGTGTAACTACCTAGCCAGCTTGTTTGTTTGTATAAAACAACAGGCAGTGGTCAGAAAGGAAAGGGCAGAGCTCAGTCTCTCCTTATTCTGGGAAAGATCCATCAGGTGAACCTGTGCATAATTCTCCATGTTTTCTTCCACCCAGTATTCGTCATAGAAGCCAACATCTTCAGATCTCCCATCCCTGCTGTCACATTCAAGTTACTGCTGGAAATGAGGCTATTTCTATAATCACTGCTAAAAGCTGGAAATTTCTTCACAGACCAACTGAGGAATCTGAAATATTTTGCACACAATTTGGTCATAGCTATAAGCAAAAGCAACGGGAACAAGAATGTGATGAGGAAATGCATTTGTCCTTTGGAAACTTGGGTTTTGTTCTTAGTTTTAGATAGGGCTTTGCCAGCATTTGGTAGGCACTTTTAACTTGGAAGTTCCTGGGTTTGTTGTTGGTTTAAACTAGTCAGCAGATGAAGGAAACAGAAAATCTCAGGGATTTAGAGATTTGCCTCTCTTAGGATGTCTGTCCTTCATGAATATTTATACTTTAGATCCTGTTAATTCCTTTGTACTGAAGAGGTAGGCTTTTCTGGTGTTATTTTTAGTTTGAGGCCAATCAACATAGGCACTTGCTAGTGCAGATGTTTCTGCTCCACCATTGACCTCCCATGAAGAGATGAGGCAGTCCTCTGGAGACTACACTACTAACACGTCTTGGCTCCCATATGAATAAGAGCTTAGAGAAGGGAAGAAAATCATTAGGGCTGAAGAGGTAAGAGCATTTATGTCTTTCAGAAGGCCAGAGTTTGGTTCCCAGCACTTATGTTAGATCATTTTGTAATTAGTGTTTCTATTGTTGTGATAACACACCATGAACAACTTGGGGAGAAAATGGATTGCTCCTCATGGCCTTATCATTTATAGAACTCACGACAGTCAGCCTATGGCAGCAATACCCATGATGGGCTAGACTCTCCACATCAATCACTAATTAAGAATATGCCTTATAGGCTTGCCTACAACCTGATTTCAAGGAGAAATTTAATCAAATGAGGTTCCCTCTTTTTATATAACTCTACCTTGTGCCAATTGACATAATAAATAGCCAGTACAGCGCCCAACTCACTGTAACTCCAGTTTTATGAAATTCTATATATTCCTGAACTTAGACACACACACACACACACACACACACACACACACACACACAGGAGGGAGTGAGGGAGAGAGAGGGAGAGTAAGAGGGAGAGGGACAGAGGGAGAGGGAGGGAGAGAGAGAGGGTGAGGGAAAAGGAGAGAGAGAAAGAGAGGGAGAGAGGGAGAGAGGGAGAGAGGGAGAGAGAGAGAGAGAGAGAGAGAGAGAGAGAGAGAGAGAGAGAGAG
>NW_021604591.1:8612823-8614448 GCF_004785775.1 Grammomys surdaster
GAGAGAGAGAGAGAGAGAGAGAGAGAGAGAGAGAGAGAGAGAGAGAGGCAGACAGAGACAGAGACAGAGAGAGACAGAGAGCCTGTATACATAAAGTCTATATAATTGCTTGAATGTACTGTCATTTTATTGGGATCCCAACTGGCTTAGAAGTACTGTTTTCTTTTAGATTGGGTGGAGCCTTTCTGTGTTTATAACCCCTGTCTGAATGAATTACGATTTGAGAAAAAATAAATTATTTTAAAAAAGTACTGTTTTCCTTTCATATCCTTGTGAGTCTGAAACAATAGGAAGAACATTGGGTATTTCAGTGTTCAGAGAGAAGAAGCAATCTATATGTTCCAGGTTTCAGAAGAGTTCCAGGAAGAGTTGATAATAAGACATTGCTGATATATCAGTTTCCTCTACAAAGATGTCTAGAATGCAGAGACTCAAGGTAAATATGGTGCCTCATCACCACTGATGTGATTTTCCTCTGTCCCCTTCTCTTCCTCTTAGTTCTCTTCCACCATAATATCAGTTACTTTTTAGATGGTTATAGCAAAAATCCCCAATAAAAGCCACATAAGAAAGGAAGACTTTGTTTTGGCTCACTCTTTGCAGGGATACAGTACCACATGACAAGAAAAGTGTGTGCAAAGCAGAATGAAGCAGCTCGTCACATTGCATCCACAGTCAGAAAGCAGGTGGCTTTGTTTTTGTTCAGTCTGAGATCTGCACCTTTAGAGTGGTAGCACCACAGCTAGAATAGGTCTTTCTACCTTAACTGAAATCCACCTTGGGGACATGTCCAAAGATTTATCGTTTAGCTGATTCTGTAACCTGTCAAACTAACAATGTTAGCTTTCCTATGCAGGATCACTATGATACTCTAAAGTTAGAAAAACTGATCTGTGATAGGAAAAGTGTTAGAAAGTGTGGCATGCCCAGCTTCCCTTCTAAATGGTTGCCCCAGGCTACGTCTGGGATTTGAGGTTATGTGAAACTCCAAAAACACAACAGAAGATTGGAGGACTTAAATGTTCTTAAAAACAAGGTTCATTTCCCCCACATCTGTCACCTTGAATATGTTTTCATTTATTATTATTATTATTATATTTCTCCTGTACTTGGACTTCCCTGCTTTGATTATGCCTGCTTTCTCTTCTTTATTAGTGGGACTATTCAATCTCATCAGCATAGCTCTTGCATACACTGCTTTGGGTATGAGAAAATCATGTGCCTTTTTTAGCCTCAGATTTCTGAATGGATTTCCAGAGCTTCCTTCCCTCTTTTCTAGACCTGTGGGTGGATGGCAGTCACAATGGCCATACCCTTGGGTTCTGTAAAAGTCAGATGAGACACAGGCAAAGGACAGGATCTTCATGTGAATGCCCACAAACATTATAATACAATATTAGCAAAATGAGGGGTATAAGAGACAACTGAGATAGGTTGGGTTCACAAAGAAAATTCTTTTCTTATAAGATGCCTCAGCCAGTTAAGGGGCTTGTTGCAGAGCTTGATGTCCTGGTTTTGATATTTGGGACCAAACTAACTCCCACAAATTGTCTTCTGATCTCCACCTTGCACCACTACAAAATAAAATAAAATAAAATAAAATAAAATAAAATAAAATAAAATAA
>NW_021604591.1:8614458-8642006 GCF_004785775.1 Grammomys surdaster
AAAATAAAATAAAATAAAATAAAATAAAATAAAATAAAATAAAATAAAATAAAATAAAATCATTCTTTTTTTCACACTTCTGGTTTATTTCTTGTGAAATAATGACACGGTATTTCTTGTGGTATAATGACACGGTAACATAACCTTTGTTTCTCACTGAGTTTGTTTCATATTATGGTTTTATGCAAGTGAGAAGACCCAATGTGTGTAGGTAATGGGCATGAAGAATGGAAAAAATGAACTTCTTAAAGATGGTAAAAAGAAATTAGATACTGTAGGAAATCTCATCATGACACAGGATAATTGTCTGACTGTTTAGACCATTGTTTCAAAATTCAATGTGTATACGAAGCTTACCTGCTTGAATGACCTATTTTGCAGTTTTATTTGCTAATCACGCAAACAAAAAGGCCATCCCCGCTATGCCTTAAAGAATTAAGATGAGTGACACCAAACGCAGAAAAGTTGTTTAAAAGATGAATCTCTCGATTCTTTTCTACTTGTTGTTCTTTTGAAGCAGATTTTTAAAAAGACAATGTTTGCAGGCTGAATGTTAAAAACTAAGTATTTTGTATGAAAACTCTGAACCTAAATTTGTTTAGTTTACAGTGATCTGATTTCATTCTTCTGGCAAGACTGAAGACATAAAGCCTGAGTAAAACACAGTAAGGCTTTTATCATTTTGAAACTGCCCACAAACCTCATAATATAAATAAAACATATAAAAACATTCCAAGTGTCTGAATTTACAAATGAATCACAAAGTACAAGAGAGGAAAATCCCTGTAAAGAATCGTATGTGAATTCTCATAGGGTTTTATTAGGGATGAACTGAAAAATGTATTAAAATGCTTACAAAGCCTGTGCTTGTGGAGTTGGGTTTGTTTTTGGTATTATAAAGGATAGATAGAAAAATAAGTTTTGTGATTTTTTGATAAATATGATTTATATCTTTTTAATTTGTCCTCGCTGCCTCAGGATATACCTGAGCCTCCAAGGGGTGGGAGAAACTGTTTGCTAGTAATAAATAAATGAATAAATAAATAATAAATAAATAAATAATAAAACTACTTTTCTGTTAAAATACAGATATTATATTATTTGTTTTTAAGTCTCATCTACTTTTTAGAAAAGATTATGGAAATTATATTGGACAGAGTAAACAGCATGCACTGTTAGATAAACATCAGACTGAAATCTCTTCAAGATGTTGACATTTGGAAGAGCCTGTCAGCTCTTTGCTATTTAGGTATGGTGTTGTTCCTTCACTGGCTTTAGGGGGACAATTCAGCCCTCATGTCCAGTCTCCTTTGTGTAGTTAATCCCTAAAGCACATGTCTTATTGACCTGGGGAACATCCTTGTCAACCCTGCTCCATGTACTTTGATCTTAGTGATCTCTTGGGCAACATACAAAGACTATAATTCCGACAGATTTATCTCCTTACACTCTTGCATAAAAGTGTATGCAGTCTGGTTGTCTTCTATTATAATGTTATGACTTATGCCTATAGAAATTGTAGCAGCATACTCTGTCCTGTTTCATTTTCTGTAGAACAATTAGTCTTTAAAGCACAACATATGACAATTTGAGGTCCTACTATAAACCTAAGAATAGATACATATTATTCTCTCTTGCTTAGAAATGATGGTTGTATTAAGCATAAGAGTCCCCAGGGATCCTTCAGAGAATGGTATAGGTTTTCTTCCTAATGCATTAAAAAAAAAAATCACTGGCACATATTAGCCACAAAATGCTTGCTCCCAAATTGCTAAGTGTCTCCACTTCCCAGAGGCACTTTCTTTACTATCTTGGTTCCCCTCTGTTAATTTCCATCTAATGGCTGACCTTTGGGGTTGAATTACATACAGGCTATAGAGATTTTCACTGGATCTAGTGCTTAGAGAAACTGAAAAAACAGACCCATGCAAGGAAAGGAAGCCACTTAGGTGGATTTGGGGTTGGAAGATGCAGGCTTGGGATTTAAGAAGCACTTTGATGTTTTTCAACTGTGGCACATTACTCAAAGACCTATTTCTACTTGGCAGAAAACAGAAGGTGGCCATGAAAATCAGTCCTTCTGCCACTGCAGGAGTGTTATCTTTGAAAGCATTGTACCCTGCGGCTAATCTTTTTTCCAAATCACTCAAGGAGCAGTCTGTATCCAGATTGATGAATTCAGAACAATCTGAATGTACTGGTTAGCAATCCAGGCAGCACTCAAAACTGGGCAGGATAAAGTAAGAAGGCTTGGAGTCAGGTTGAAAATAAATGAACTGATTGAGTCTGGAACTGAGTAGTTCAAATTAGGGCTACTTGCAATAACAAAATTCCAAAAATTTTCTTGATGAATCAATTCTTAGTCGTATGCAGTCAAGACAAATGCTCCTAAAGCATTAGTTATGTGTATTTAATGCAGTGCCAGCTCTCTTGCTTTCCTCTCTAGCTTACCCTTTCTCTTTCTCTCCATCCTTTGTTTCCTTCTCCAGTTCTTCTTGTCATCCCTCTGTCCTGTTTGTTAGTTCAGGACAGGGTTTCACAGGCCTTGAACTGGTTATATACTTCAGAGTATCCTGGAACTTACCTCCAGGACTGACCTTGAATATAGTAAATGAGATGCAGGCATCAACATACCCAGCTTCCTTGCTATCTTTCTAATACTTTCTGCTCCTTCTGCTACTTTCTATTCTTATATAGATTATATGATGTAATGTTCAAAATAAAGTCTGACATCAAATTATTAGATGGATAGTGCAACAAACTAACAATTCATGACTTGCAATTTGAAAGAAGAATTAGTTTACTTTTATTATAATTATGTAATATTAAATGATATCAATGCATGTCTGCCCTGACAGTGGGAATAATTAGACAGATTTGAGGAGATCATGTTGGTATTGTTTCTAGAAAGCAATCCTAAAGACACATCTTCCCATTTCTCTTTCAGTTGAAGTTGCTTTGAATAGTTCTTACCCCTCCTGGGCAAAAGTCTTTCTCTGTGTGTTTGGCATTGTTTATATATAAGGAGTTCCTGACCTTTATATATTTTCATTTTCTATTCTACTGTTTTGTTGAATATGTTTTCCAGCTGTATGAATTTACCATGGAGTCTTTAGGGTCCTTTTTGTATAAAATCATTTCTACACATAACACATGATATGATTTGTATGAAATCATTATTTCTACACATCTAAACATCCTTTGACTTCTTCCTTTCCTACCTGTATCCTCTTCATCTTGTCTGTTTGTCTTACTGCCTTAGCCAAGACATTAAGTACTAGATTGAACAAGAGTAGGGAGTATAGATATCACTGTCTTATTCCTGATTTATTAAAGATATTTGGACAATAATATAGATAAGGTCTATTGAAAGTTTTGACATGACATAAAATCTTTTATCTGAGGCTCTTAATTTTATTTAGGAAGAAAAAGTTATTAGTCTGACTGTTTACTATATTGAATACTTTGAAAAGCAAACTAGAAAAATAATAATAGTGATAACTCTGGCAGATAAAATAACTGTTTGAGATAAACTTCATGAGGGAATTTTGCCCAGAGCCCATTGTTCCATAATTCTCGTTCTTTATGTTAGTGGAAAATTGAGGGTTTGTTTCAGATAGCTCCAAATGCTCTGCTCCCATTCTTCCATCTGAGATGATCTTTTACTTAACCTTTCAGCACTCAATTTTTCCAGAGCCAGGGAATGAAATTAATGCTGACAGAGGAGAGAATGTGTGTGACTCCTCCAAAGCACATTTTTTTCCTCTGTGTCTTCCAAGCTTTCAGTCTGAGGGTGGTATATTTTTTAGGCTGTGCCTAATGAGATGTATACAAACAGGAACCTTTATATTACATCTGATAGGTTGTAGTTGAATATAATTATTTACATCAACTTACTCTTTAAAGACCCTTTTCCTTAGCACAGGAGTTTTGGGGAATTTTGATATTCTATTGGAAAGTATGAGTCCATGATTTTAGATTGCTTAGCTCTTTCACTTATTTACCAACTTATAATTACACAAAACATTGTGCAGAAGGTATCTATTCATCCCCAAGACAATACTGACAAGGAAAGCAGGGAGTATACCCTGTGTTGGCAAAGAGATGAGCAGCTAAACTATGGTTGTTCTAAGAAAGGTAGGGAGAAATGCACACAAACGAGCAGTTAACATTGCCTAGAGAAAGGTCAGAAAAAGGAGGTAGGAACTAGGCAGGAAATATAGGGGGCACAAACACTGTTCAACAAAACTTGCGGGAAGCAGAGACTACTGAAAAGCCAACAGATCATTTGTGAAGCAGGTTTGAACACATGGTAGGAGGGAGGGAGCCGAGTACTGATCATGGCAGGGAATGCTCAGAATACTGGTCACTGTACAAAATGCACAAAGTACCTACTACTGCAGTGACACTTATGAGATTACAACTTTCCTCCATGGGGAGGGATATGGAGAGTGAAGTTGCTCTCTAGATAGGTCACGATTGGAGGGCAAATGTACCCTAAAATGCAACAGTGAAAGCATGCCAATGAAAATGGCCAGTTTAAGTATCAAGAAACGTAGTATGGTGGGTCGGTACATAACCGCTCAGGTCCAAACAGAAAAGGCAGCTTTAGGATACTGTCAATAGGACAAAATGGCAACCAACAGATTGGGCAAAGATCGTTACCAATCCTACATCTGATATAGGGCTTAATATCCAATATATACAAAGAACTCAAGAAATTAGACTCCAGAGAATCAAATAACCCTATTAAAAATGGGGTACAGAGCTAAACAAAGAATTCTCAACTGAGGAATATTGAATGCACCAAGATGCACCTACAGAAATGTTCAACATCAGGGAAATGCAAATCAAAACAACCCTGAGATCCCACCTCACACCAGCCAGAATGGTTAAGATCCAGAACTCAGATGACAGCAGATGCTGGCAAGGATGTAGAGAAAAAGGAACACTCCTCCATTGGTGGTGTGATTGCAAGCTGGTACAGCTACTCTGGAAATCAATCTCGCAGTTCCTCAGAAAACTGGACATAGTACTACCTGAGGACCCAGCTATACCACTCCTGGCCATATACCCAAAAGATACCCCAACATATAACCAGAACAAATGCTCCACTGTGTTCATAGCAGCCTTATTTATGATAGTCAGAAGCTAGAAAGGACCCAGATGTCCTTTAACAGAGGAATGGATACAGAAAATGGGGTACATTTACACAATGGAGTACTACTCAGCTATTAAAAACAATGACTTAATGAAATTTGTAAGTAAATGGATGGAAATCGAAAATATCATCCTGAGTGAGGTAACCAAATCACAAAAGAACAGACATGGTATGCATTCACTGATAAGTGGATATTAACCCAAAAGCTTGGAATACCCAAGACACAATTCACAGACCACTTGAAGCTTAAAAAGAAGGAAGACAAAAGTGTTGATGCTTCGATCCTTCTTAGAAGTGGGAAGAAAATATTCACGGGAGGAAATATGGACACAAAGTGTGGAGCAGAGACTGAAGGAAAGGCCATTCAGAGACTGCCCCACCTGGGGATATATCCCTTAAACAGTCATTAAACCCAAACACTATTGTGGATGCCAAAAAGTGCATGCTGACAGGAGCCTATTTTAGCTGTCTCCTGAGAGGCTTTGCCAGAGCATGAAAAATACAGAGGAGGATGACCACAGCCAACCACTGGACTGAGCTTTGGGTCCCCAATGGAGGAGTTAGAGAAAGGACTTAAGGTGCTGAAAGGGTTTGCAACCTCATAAGAAGAACAACAATGTCAACCAAACCTGCTACCCCCAGAGCTCGCAAGGACTAACTACCAACCAAAGACTACACATGGAGATACTCATGGCTCCAGCTGCATATGTAGCAGAGAATGGCCTTGTCAGGCATCAATAGGAGGAAAGACTGTTAAATCTCAGTGCCCCAGTGTAGGGGAATGCCAGGGTGGGGAGGCGAGAGTGGTAGATAGGAGAACACCCTCATAGAAGTAGGAGAAGGGGGAATAGGGTGATTCTGGGGGTGGAGGAAATCAAGAAAGGGGATAACATTTGAAATATTCATAAAATATCCAATAAAAGGATTAAAAAAAAGAGTTAAGCATGAGGAACATCATTTATGCCTTGCTAGTGTCACAGGGATGGACTTGATTCTGTGAACAAGGAGAATCTATTTAAGAGTGTTGAATATGGAAATGGGTTGATTTTGCTAAGGATTTCAGTTGTACCTTGAGTTAGAGATAAGATGCTTACTCCTAGAGCCATAGGGAAGAGGCATGACATACTTAAGGATTTATATTATATTTTATTTTAGCTTACTTTAGATATTTTATCTGTAAGTCTTTATGTAGTGATTAGCACCTGAATTTTTACGTTACTATATAGTCTTCTTGACTGAGTTAGACTATGCTTAGAAATGTAATATGTCACCACTGAACAATGACCATAAAATCGTTTATCAATATTTAAAGCAGATTAGTTAGTAGCATGTGAGACACAGGTAACTTACTCAAAGTAAATGTTGCCATTAACAAAGAGTAAAACTACAGGTGACATAAAATTGAAAGTGGCCCACATTGATGGCTAAAACTTAAAGACAGAGATATAATGGGCATTTTCTTTCAAACTTCATTAAATCCTCCCACTTTCTAGTGTATCTCTTACAGTATGACTGCCCCAAGTTGATAGATATTCCTCTTCATTTTCTGAATTTCACAGTTCTACAAAAGATTATATAAACAAAAAATAAGTACTGACCTGATCAGTATCTACACAAGAGAGGTCTGATGGGTGCTTAAAATTGCATAGGAAAATATATTGAAAGCATTCCATTAGTGAATGTGAAGAATGTGGAGACTGCAATGGTCTTGCCCAGTAGAAATGGTCCCATCACTGTATTCAGCTTGTGTTGCTCCTTAGTTAAGCAATGTGAAATTGAATCATAGTTGAATATGGCTTCCTTGAGAGAAATTACGTAGCCCACTCTAAAATTATCCTAAAAATATTTAAAATCTCCTGTTAAGATATGTCTCGGCTGGCTTCAAATCCCAGTGGTGTTTTGCCCTATTAAGTTAGAACTGAGCTTTCCAAAGCTATACTCACTAATGTATTGCTCATGTCTAATTTCTTATGGAAACAATAGTCTCTATAGAATACAAATTATGGGAATCAGAATTTGTGTAAAAATGGATATCAAGAAGCTTCAAGAAAATAAAAGATTTGGTGCTACTTTTGGCTCCTGAGCTAAGTAGTCTGGGTATTGACCAAAGCACACTGACATTCCCCAGATTCAAGTCTACACTCTTCTATGTTCGTGTCAGTGCTTTCTTTTTCATTCCTTTTTAAAAATTAATTATTTATTTACATTACATTCCTATCAGAGATTTTCCTCCCTCCTCTCCTTCTACTTCCTCTCTCTGGCCACCCTACACCCACCTACCCCTTCTCCTCTTATCTTCCAAAATGGGGAGGCCAAACATAGGTATCCACAAGCCTTGACTTGTCAAGTTGTAGTAGGACTAAGCACATCTTCTGTTGAGGCTAGAAAGGCAGCCCACTTAGGTGAAAATGATCCAACAACAGACAGAGGAAAGTCCTTCCTCCTATGGTTAAGGGTCCTACAAGAAGATCCAGCTGCATGACAATTGCATATGTGCAGAAGGCGTAGGTCACACCATGCATGCTCTCTGGTTGTCAGTTCATTCTCTATGAGCCCCTTCAGGCCATGGATAGTTGATTCTACAGTTTTCTTTTGGCATCCTGGCCTCTTCAATCCTTCCGTCCTCTCTTCCACAGGATCTCCATATTCCATTTAATGTTTGGTGGTGGCTCTTTATATCAGTTTCCATCAATTGCTAGGTGAAGCCTCTCTGACGACATTTCTGCTAGTCTCCTGTCTGCAAGTATAACATAACATCATCAATAATGTCAGGGATTGGTTTCCTCTCATGGTATGGGTCTCAAGCTAGGCCAATCATTTGTTGACCCTTCCTTCAAATTCTGCTCCATCTTTACCCCTGCATATATTATTGACAGGGTCAATTATAGACCTAAGGTTTTGTGGTGGGGTTGGTGTCCCAATCCCTCGATTGAAAGTCTTGACTAGTTACAGGAGTCAGCTGGCCCATGCTCCATATGCCCTGTTACTAGGAAGCTTAGCTAGGATCACACTCATAGATTCCTAGGAGTTTTCATTGTTCAAGGTTTCTATTTCTTTCCAGAGAGCCATCTTTTGTACCATTTAGTATATTTATTCTTAGAGTCTCTGAAGAATAGAAAATTAAATATGGAAAGTAAAAACATAAATTGCAAATAAATCTGCAAAAATTAAGAATACTAATCCACAAATTCAAGAGTACCATGTACTGCAAAATACCTGCATGGAGGTATTTCAAAGTAAAACATACAAGATCACAGATTAAAACAAAACAAAATTTGAGATCACAGTTCAATATCTAAAATATGTTTATTAATTTCCTTAGACAGGCTCTTTGATAGCCTGAGCTGGCATGGAATTCAGTAAGTTGAAAAGAATAACATTAGATTTATGATTTTCCATCTTATGATAACATTAAACCTCTGCTCCTCCATTTTAGGATGGGATTGAACATCTGCTTCTCCACCTTAGGGTGATACTGAAATTCTGATTCACTGGCCTTCATATCTTAAGTAATGGAATCATTAATGGAAAACACTATAACCATTTGTTTTTATATTAGATACTGAACCAAGTGACATATCTTGCACGCTACATAAGTTCTTCAGCAAATAAGCTAAATCCCCAAATCAAAGCATTATATTGCATGCAAACCACTAACTAAACTTCCTAATATATATGAATATGATGTATATGTATATATCATTAATATATTTTAGACACACACACACACATATATATATATATATACATATATATGTACACACACACAAACACACACACATATATGTATACACACACACGTTTTAAGGAAGGCCACATAGTTAGTGTTGTTTTGTTGTTGTTGTCTGTTTTATTTTGTGTGTATATGACTGTGTGTGTGTGTGTATGTGTGTGTATGTGTGTGTGTGTTTGTGAAAGAGAAAGAGAGCGAGAGGTGAGAGCGAGAGCGAGAGAGAGAAAGAGAGAGAGAGAGAGAGAGAGAGAACATAGAGAACACATGGATTTGGGTAGGGAGAAGTTGGTTAGGATGGGGGAAGGAGAAGGAATTCATATTGTTTTGATTATGAGAATTTCAAGAATGTATACATTTTATTTTGATTATTCACAATTACTATTCTCTTTAATTGGTCAATTTTCAAGTAACTTACTTTTTAGAAAAATGAAAGCAAAATTTAAAGAATTAAATAAATCAGAGTGATGAAGAAACTAACTGCTGTTATCCATTGTCTTTACTCACACAATATTATTCTAAAATGTCTTTGTGATAAAGACATTTCCATGTAAATAAAACATTAAAATTTGGCAGCAGCAGACTTAAAATGAAAAAAAATTCTGGAGGTATTTTCTTGCTGAAGAGAAATTTTGTTGGGTAGAACAACAAAGAGAAAAAATTCAGAGAAAAGATTCCAAATGGGCACAAACACAAGTGGGTGTTGAATTATAGAAGTTTAATAAATATTATAGATTATAAAGAATTAGAATATCTCAGAACACACACACACACACACACACACACACTAGTACTCCCCATAGATTGAAACTACAGCAATGGAAATAAAGGTTTTTCCAGTTGCTCAGGATGTGATCAAGATAGCAATTTTTACATTTATATTTTTTCCTTTTCCTTACGTTTCATTTGTTTTTAGTCAGTCATATCCTGTGATGTTGTGCTATTATCCGTCCTTCCCACATTGTTTTAATGAAGCCATAAAGAGTACCATTCAGTTCATTATGTAGAAAATATAGCAATTGTTGATATACATTTGTTATGTATCAATTTGATATTGACAATGTAAATAATGTTATCATAATCATAACAATATATTTTATTTTAATCAAAAGATAAATTCGAAATATGCTAAAAGACAAAATTAGGCGCTATTTAGCAAATACATCTTAGTTATAATGGTATAATAGTTGGAAATCAAATGTTGGGGACCTATAAGTCCTTATGTCACAGCTAGCATCAATTTTCAACTTGATCCACTCGAAATTACCTGGAAAGTAAATATCAAGTGAGAAATTGGCTAAAACAGTTTGCGTGTGGGCATGTTTTAGAGGAGTTGTCTTAATTGTTAATTGATTTAGGAGGGGCCAACCTTTGGTGCTTTCATTTCCTAGACAGGTATCTCAGGTATGTGAGCACGAACGTAAACATAAGCCTACCTACTATCTATCAATCAGCTTCCTCTGTCATTCCTGGTACCCTCCTCTGGCAGTGAAGTGAGTTCCTTATTAAGAGATAATTCTATCTAGAATAGCAAGTGATCCTTCAAGTTCCTGCCTTGACTTCTCTCATTGATGCAATAATAGGCCAAATAAGCCCTTTCTTCCCAAAGTTGCTTTTGGACAAGGTGTTTATCACAACAGCAGAAATAACATTAGGACACTATTCAATCCAGCTTTAATGTAAATTTTTCATAATGAAAATGTGGAATACAAAATGTGAAGAAGGTACCTTCTGAGTTTAATGGATAATTAGAAATGAGTTGAGCTAGAAAGATATTAATTATTTTTCATAGTTGCTGGGAGACATTCCATTAGCATATTTTATAACATCTTATAAGTCTTCAACATTATACAAGAATTTGAAAGTAGATGTTTATGTCTTTACCTGAAAAAATCCCACAGCTTTTGTTGTATTTGTGCTCTCACAGGCCAATTAATTAGTCTTTTTCCTACCTAATCAGTTTTCAGATTATGTTGCGAAGTTGTTGACTTCAGTTTTCCAACCAGAAGAGAAAAGACTTATTTCAGGATTTAGAGAAAGGGCAGTACCTAGAATTAAGGCTTTGGATGAAGACATGTGAGAAAGGAAAGCTGTCTCCCAGGTACAGGCAGGAACTCAGATTCTCTGTCAGAGAGCAGTTATGTAGGGAGACAGTAATACAGAAGTGGTAGAGCAGTGATGTGGGATACATAAGTGATCTAATAGTTTCCATTTCCCCAGGAATTAATTAAACAAGCTGTAAGCTACTAGCCAGCTAAAAGTGAATTGGATTGAAGCATGAGTGTGATATAAAAATGTGGGATATGGAGACCAGGATCTTAAATCATCTTCAAAACATTTATTTTTATGGAAAAGGATATTTTTATAACATATGGATGGCTTTGGAAAAAAGGAGGGAAGTGCTTTTTAAGCATTGCAACTCAGAGCTTGTAAACACATTTGCAACTATCTTAACAATGGTTAATTTCAGATAATCTTACTTTAAGACCTAGGCAAGCACTTCTGGCCATCTAGACAACCTCACAGTCATAAGCTTGTGCTCCTTCATATGGCTGTCTTGTTGTCTCATCTAAGTTAGAAGTGTTAAGTGAAAAAAAAATCAATTTTTTGAAAGACATTAAATACCCATAAACTGGGAAATCTATTCATAGTATTTATTTAAGCGAAGTAAAGTTCGAAATGGCAAAATAAATTGTTCAAACACACGCTGGGAAAGGGAACATTCAAGTCATTTGATTTTCTGACCTTGCTTGCCTGGGAGGCTTGTTGATTGTAATCATGTCTCCTCTATTAATCTTTGGAAATGTTAAACAAAACACAATTTCAGAAGGACTTGCTTTTAACTGAGTCAGGATAAGAAATGTCAGGCTCTTTTCCTGGTCAGCTATTAGCGTTTTACTGAATAGCCTCCACTGTATTTAGGTCTCAATTTTTGTTCATTTTTATTAGAAAGCGATTTCATGTGTGAAGAGGGAATGAAAGGAAGTATTAGCTGAGGTTCCAGATTGTGCTGTGTTGTGTGTATTTGTGTGTATGTGTGTGCTTGTGTGTCCATGAGCATGTGTGTGTCATGTGGATTTAGAAATGCATATGTTGAGCAGGCTACATAGGACTACATCCTACAATCTTAAGTTGGCTGGTAAAAATGTTATGACTACTGTATTTGGAATGTTGCAAATACTGATACTAAATTATCTTGGATTAGTTTTAATCTTATGAGCCATTCACTGCTCACTTCCATATCATATCTAACTTTTTTTTTTTACCATCAAGGAGAGCCTATGTAAAATATTAATAGGCCACACCTGTGGCAAATATTTCCCAATTTACCAGAAGCTCTTCACTGTGCCTTTGACAACTGTCTTGATTTATGACTTTCCTTGGATCTGTGACTATAGAATATTGCTGGAGCCTCTCCCAGTTTGGCACATACCATTGTGGGCACCCTAAATCCATATTACCAGACCTTCTTCACTATGTATAAATTAAAGATAGCTGTATCTCTTGCTCTCCCTGGGTTGCTTATATGATTTGCATACCCAGAAGTAACAAATCATCAGACTGGAAGCTTGTTTTGCTACTCTTTTTGCCAGGGTGGTGAGTTCATAGGTGTTGTATGTTAGTCATGACTCTTGAAGGAGATTCTCTGTTTTTCTTCTGCATGCTTTCTTCTGTTATTGCTCCAAATTCTATCACGTGCTCACTGGAGGATAAAAGTGAATAGAGAGCAGAGAGCAAATGGTCATCATTCATTTTTTTCTAGCTGTAAGATCTGAGTTAGCAATGGAGAGAACACAAGAAAGAGACATGTTCTTATTCATGTTGAGCTGAATTCTGTAGTTATTCATCACAAACTCAAGCAACAAAAACACAAGGCACCTGTTGTTGTTAACAGAAAATGACCCACTTCACAGTGGCCAGAAGCAGCATCACTTAGCTGAATATCTAGGGCCATATTAAGCCAAGCCATACTTATTTTAGTACTTTTATCAAAGGAAAAAAAAGTGTTTTTTTTATATTGTCTTTTTTTATCACAACTGAAAAAAGTATTAAGCACACTTAGAATTTTAACAACAGCTAATCTACATCCTATTATGTTCTGAAGGTTATGTATTCATTTATATTCATCACAAGTACTTGGACATAGGGCCCTCATTTTATCTTCAATACACTTTACTGTATGCAGATCTAGAGTCTATCATTTAAGATAATCCTGGAATCAAATCTAAATCATTATCAGGTTTTGTCAAAGTCGTTTGTTCTATACCTTTATTTTGTCATGTGAACCGAATAAAACTAGCACTAGCTCAGATTTCCTCAGAGCAGTAAAACATGCAAGAAATTTTAATTACTACCTCATAAGTCATCTCACTAAAAAGGTCATAGATTTTAAAATTACAGAGATCAAAGGTTTTTAGGAGTCTAAAACCATATTTTATACATGAAGAAATTTGTGGGTCAAGGTGAATTGGTTTGATCAAGGTTATGTAGTTAGTATGTTAAACTCTTATTCTTTGTAGATTATGGGCTATGTATACTAATAATACACTAAAATGATTATCAGTTAGCCAATTTCATATGAACTGTAATCTTTAAAAGGCAGCATCAATCAAATGTTAAGTAAGTGTGAAAAATCATTTTCCTACAATCATGATATGCCTAGCCCTGCGAAACTTTGTTATAGTCTCCCAACTGGCATTGCCACTTAAAAGTCCTTGTATTAAATGAATGTGTGGTGCTGCTCCATTTCTTGTGTATTATCCTCCCACGCGTTCTTCCTGAAACTCCCGGAGTTCTGACACTATGTCAAAACAATCCATCAAGCTTCTTGTCTTGCAGTTTTCTGGCTATGGAGATGATACATGCAGTTAGAAATTGCATCTCTGAGATGTCTTTGCAAATGAAACCCAGGTGATGTTTCAGTTTTCTCACATTGCCACTCTCCTTCACTAGCTTTGTAGTTTCCAGAAGCCACTTGTGCCAGGTTCATCATCATTGACAAATGTTTCTCCATTTCTTCAAATGTATTTGAAACTTTGCCACTACTGAACTGTTGATATAGTACCTGGAAAAGGTTCTTTCATTCCTCAATGGCATCCTGTTTAAAAATAAATTCTCTCTGTATTGTTATACAAAGCTACAAACTGGACAGGACATTTTTACTAGCATTCAACAGCCAACTTTCTTCAGAACTTTAGCATACTCTGGGAGTTGAAATATGTATCAAGAATAGGGCGGCATATTGTAGAGATGTGAAAAGTGATAAAACCAAGTTTGAACTGCTTTCTGTAATAAGTGTGGTGTTAATTAAAACAGTACTACTCTGAGAACACTTATTGCCTAGAAATTTTCCTTCCTTGTGAATTTTCTTATATAATGCTTTGGTTTTTATTGAATTATAATCACATTGGTACATGTGTTTGTGTGTGTATTTATAAGCTTCAAGGGGGCGCATTTCACATTTTAGGTACTATATTGTTTTTGGAAGTTTGGATAACTCGGTTTTATGTATGACTCATGGACTATACTGGTTTCAAAACTCATGCTAAGGCCTTATGGTTTGAATGAGAAGTCTCCCATAAAGACAGGTCTTTAAACACTTGTTTCAAGTTGATGATGATGTATAAGAAGATTTCAGACTTGCTAGAGGAAGTCTGGCACTGGAAACAGGCTTTGAGTGTTTAGAACCTCACACCATTTCCGGCACTCTTTCTGTTTCATGCTTGTAGCTAAGGATATCAATTCTCAGATACCTACGCATGCTGCTCTGCTTCCCTTTTGCTGCCATGCTTATGCAACATGATAGATTATTATCTGTCTGAAACTGTGAGCCTGAATAAACTCTTCTGTAAGTTGTCTTGGTCATGGTGATTCCTTACCATGACATGAAAGCAACTCATTTAGTCATTGACAATTTGAAATTGTTCACACCATCTTAGGATGCATCAGTTGGCTCCAAAACCTGTAATTATCTGTAGTCTGACACTAAACAATAAACCAGAAGTGAATATAAATAATATAGGGCTGTAAAGAAAATGCAGTTGAACTTGAGTTACTACACTCTTTTCCTTATTTGTCACTCTGTGTGTTGTGCTAAGCTTAGAACTTAAAATTAGAGGTACATTTTGGGTTGTATTTTACCTGGTAGAAGAAACTTTATTATGACCATGCTATAGTATAATTACTTGGAACAGAGATGTGGCTCTCATTGGGTAAGTCTTGTAAGCAGCTCTTCCTAGAACAGTAGTAAAATAAAGTGCTTATTTACATTGTATACATGTCTCTATTTGAATGATGAAGGAAACAGGAGAATTGAATACAAAAATGATGTGTGTGTTGTGTAGGTCATTTTTAGATAAATGAAGCTCATCCTATATTTTGTCCCTGAGAAACATGATTCTCATGTTGGAGTCAGGAAGCTAAGATCTGACAGTTTAAGGTAGCTTCTGTGATAGTGTGTGTTTTGGCAGTGCAATGACACAAGACAGCTGTCAACTGCTCTGACCCATTTGCTGAATTTATCAACAGCCAATAAGAAGCCTTTAATTCAACCTTTCTCTTGCTGTTGAATAATTCAGTAGTGAATAGGAGCTTTTTAACTGTATATATTTTCTTCACTCATTTGGAGGACTAAGTTTTGCCTTAGCAACTCAAATTTTGATTTAGAACATATACTAATCAGTAGAACACTAAATATTGCTATCATTCTAACAAGTGGTGACAATGTGTTTCTCAAGCCTTGTTTATTAAACAATATAACAAATTAGTCAGCAAAGTGGAAAAACTCTATACCCTGGAATAGTAGTGAGGAAAATAGGGCCCACCACTGATTTCTATTACTAACTAAAAATTACTTTGTTTTTCCACTTATAGCCCTTATAAGACAATAAAGAACACATTAAAGAAATGAAGTTCATACATAGACAATTTGATAGCTATGGTAGTATATGCTAGAAGTTTAATAGATATTAGCTTACAGTCATGAACATTGAAGCCTATTTTTGAAGAATGAAATATTTATACAAAAATTTGTACTTTTAGTATTAAATACTTTGTGTATTAAAAAGTGGGTGTTTCCGCATTTTACCAGGTTAGTAGTCATAACATCTGATGAGCAGTAAAAACACTGTTTGTCAAGCCTACTGACCTGAGTGTGATTCTTTGAGCCCAAGTATTGGAAGGTGACACTAATTACCATAGTCATCCTCTGGCTTCCACAAGAATACCATATCATGTCATATCAAGATGGTGTAAGCATATCCATGCGCAGACACACATAGTCACATACACATACACAGAAAATAAATAAAATGTGATATAAAAACAAGTAAGGAGAGTGTTTTAAAAACTATTTGGTTCATCAGCCATTTTCTTTTGAATATTAAAAAGTGCCTTGATGATCTATATTTTACAGGGAATATCTGACACTTTTAAAGTCTCTTTAAATTGACTAAAACAGTCTTGTTTAAGAGATATGACAGCAAGTTATTATAATATAATATTGTAGTTATAAATATATAAATAATATGTGTGTTTATGTACATAGGAACATATATATTTATATAAATTAGTATATATGACATCACACATACATAATACCTATTATATATGTATATAAATACATACATACATACATACACACACACACACACACACACACACATATATATATTTGATCACAGGGGCAGGTGAAAAAGAAGATAATATTACATCCATTATAGGAGATGGGAGGATTTTGGTTGCATTGTATGGTAGAAACCTTGCTGAAGACCTAGGCATATTACGTTATTCAAATGTAATCAGTCACCAATTTAGATCCATTTGCAATGGTAGCAATTACCTAATCTTGCTTGTAAGAATTTCAGAAAGTCTGGTTATGAATGTAACATTTCCATGCAATAATTATCATGGTGCTTTAGGTAATGCATGCCCCATCATGAAATTTATTTAAACATTTTAGCAATAGTTCTATCCTTTGGTCTAATGAACCATAGGGTTTGCTTGATAGCACTTTTGATGTGAAACTATTCTATTCAGTCAAGAAGAAAGACAGTTGGGACAGAAAGATAATAGCATTACAAAAAGAGATGCTCTTCAGATTGTTCAGTTATATTGATCTGTCCATTCCCATTGCCTTGTTGGATACCCACAGTGGATATTTCCTTCCTGGACATATAGACATAGGATTGCTATCTGTCCTTCACAGAATGGATAAAAGCATAGAAGGACTGAATTTTTACACACACACGCACACACACATACACATAAATAATCACAAAGCTGAAAGACTTGCAAGTCACCATGGTAGAACATAAGGACATAAGTGGTCCCTAATCCTTCCTGAATGTCATTGGCTTCTTGATACCATTTAACCAGGACATTGAATGAATAGAGCAGGGGCTCCAGCTTTCATGCAAAGGAATCACCCTATCATCTAGCATATTTTAGTAAGAATTTTAGAATGATGAGCCACCTTAGGTAGTCTGTGGCCACATGGGGTGACTAAAGCCCATAGCTTCTGCATCTATATCAGTGTCACCATGAAATCATGGCACTGTGAGCTCTTGTTCTATGGATAAATCTGTTTTATCATCTTAGTCCCACATTTTCTAAATACACTGGTAATGCCTTGACAGCCTTTAGAGTAAATTAGTCAATTTTCTGATGGAAAGCAAATATTACGTCATAATAAAAGTCAAGACTCACAAGCTAATTATCATTTAGATGTCCCACTCCCCTGTACTTCCACAGGAACAGATAAATATCAACATGCATTTTTTGAGGGAACTGTCAAACCATAGAAACCTGTAAAACACTCAAATATTTGTCAAATATTTGAAGCTCGACTTTATGTTTTGGTGGCTACACAACAGAGATAAGCAAGCTACCTCATGGTAAATTCAGTCCGCTTCTGTATATCCTTCCTGTTTGTACATTTTAAAATAAGAATTGTAAGAAAAATAATAGAAATTGAATTTATTAATCATGTTTCTCTAAAGGTACAGAACTGATGTAATGGATATAACTATATGTATGTTATAATATTTAAATGAATATATAGTATATTAATATGTAGAGTGTGGCTTACAGGAGGTGGTCCAGGCAGTCCAACAATGGCTGTCTCATGACAGAAATACTGGGAACTTAGTATTTGTTCAGTCCATGAGGGTGCATGTCTCAGCATTCCCAATCTGGTACTGGAATTGTAGATGATTCCTAAAGACCTACTGATTTTCAATCTGTGTTGTGATCCCAAAGAAGTTCGCTCTAATGCTAAGAAATGTAATGCCATAGTAACTGGATTGGTGAAAGTATTAGCAAGAGAGGGGGCAAGCAGGTAAAACACAAAGGCTTCATTCTTCTACGCCCTTTTATGTGGGATGCCACAAGAAATTATAGCCCAGATTTATGGTAAGGTTTTCAATCACAAATGATCTGACCACGAAACTCTCTCACAAACATACCCAGCTATTTGGGTTTTAACTGACTTCAGAAATAGTAAGGTTAACAACCAAGATAATAATACCTATATTTTGTGATAAATAAAAATTAGGTGATCTTAATATTAATATCAATAGGCTAAGTTGTGTGCATGTGGTGGGCATAAATGTTCATGTGTGTATGGGCACAGATGTTTGAGTATATATGAATATTTGTGTACACATACGTGGAAACTGACATCAGGTATCTTGCTAAATCCCTCTTTTCACAATACACTGACACAAGCTCTAGCATTTGAAAATAGAACTTGATGATTTGTCTAGTATAGTTACTATTTCTCCAAGGATCTCATCTTTGACTACTGAACACAGGCACTGTAAGGAGGATGCTAAACCTGCCCAACCTTTGCATGTATGCTGAAGCTCTTAATCTAGGCCCTCACTTTTATGTGCAAGGTCTTTACACATAGAACCAGGTCCTGGATCCCCAGAGTTAAAGTTGTATCATAATACAATCATATAAAATATGTTTTGTGCTGGTACTATTTTACTGTCTATGGTTTTCTTCAGTTAAGGCTATGCCTGATACTTGGAGGTATGTGTGTATGTATGTATGTATGTATGAATCTATCTATTCAATTTATTTTGGATTTTCAAGACAGCATTGGAGTAATCTTGGCAGAAATCACACAGTCTATGGGACATAGACTTTTCCTTTCATGCCAGAAGTTTATAAAAATGTTTGCTGATACGTGCTACAGGACTTGAGAGATTGACATGTAATTGAACAATGGAGAACCAATGTATTGTTCCTTACATTAAGGGATATTAGTTTGTATTCTGCAGAACAGAAAAGGGGAATACAAGAACTCTAAGTCTCGTAGGTTCTTGCTGAGCCCTTTGTTAACTTCTTCTGCCATGTGTTCTTGACTTAATCCTCTGAAGATCTGCTTTGGGCTACAGTCAGTCTATGATTCTTTAGGCTGTTTCTGGAGTTCTGTAAGAATATACAATTAGGAAAAACGAGATGATTCCTGTTGGAAATGGGTTAGATACCAATTTTTGTTATCTGAATTCACCACTATAGGTCTTATTTGCCTGTGCACATAAATTTATACTGTGGACTCACCTGTCGACTCACCTGTAATATGTGTGTGTGTGTGTGTGTGTGTGTGTGTGTGCATGCTTATTTATTTGCATATGTATGGGCATGTGTGTAAAGGGCAGATGTCAAAGACCTGACATTTCTCAAGAGCTATTCATCTTGTTTATAGGATAGTCTCTAACTGGGTCCTAAGGTTCTCCAAGTAGGCTATCACCAGTAGTCAGTAAACCTCAGAGATCCAACTGCCTCTGGCTAAGCAGCACTAGGATTACACATTCACGCTGCCATTGTAGTGTTTTACATTGCTACTGAGGTAACATGAGCTCTCATGTATGGTAAGAACTCTCTCCACCAAGCCATATGACTTGGTTCTCAACTGTGTTGCTAACTGGTTAATTCCCAAGAACCGAATCTCAAATCTGCCCAGGGATAACCCCATCATACATACTTAAAGTACAGGTCTGTGACACCTGTTCAAGAATACTTACCTGCAGGTACACAAACAATCCACTCACGAGAAGCACGTGTGAAATAAAAGCAGGGACATAGACTTTGAACACTTATGTCTGGACACCTAAAATCTACATCAGAGAAGGAAACTGTGAAGGGCTTGCCAGAGCTCTATGAGAGACAATGATCCTTTTGGCAGTTTAACAGGTTATTTTCTGAGACACATGACAGGTGAGTGTGTTCTAATCTTCATATCTATTTTGAGACTTTGCCTATCTAAGGAACAAACATCTGGCTGGAAAAACAGATAGGAGCTACTCAAACACTATTACTTGCTATCAGAAGCATGGTAGATTATAAATGCTGGTTTTTTTGGGGGGGTATCAAACTTGGAGTAACATCATTGTAATCAGTTAGAGAGGGGGACTCAGTGTTCCTTTGGTCATTATAATCATTTTGTAATATTACATTTGCACAGATAAGCCATCACTTTTGAATCTACTCCTTTGCTCTGGCCTCTGCACAATATGAGTTCATATTTCTTTTACTTTTATTCTGAAGATTTCAAATTCAACTCTTGTAAATTTTTTTAAATCTGCTTACAGATTAGATACACCTGCCAACCATTCTGTGTTTGTTAATTTTAATTCTAGTTCATCGTAATGAGTAAGCATGTACTTTGACCTGAATATTTTAGTGGGTATGAGTGCTGGCTAAGGTTGTAAACTTGAGTTAATTTTAAAATATTAACTAATGAACTTTAAGGAATTTATAGTAAAATGTCTTGTGTTAGTTACATAGAAAATCAAAAATTTTAACATCTAAAAAATTTAAAGGGATTTTAATATTTTACATATTTTGTTTTGTATCCTTTAGTTTCTTGCTGTGGAGATTTTACATACATGCCTTAAGAGAGGGACAGTGTATTTAGTTCACCATTTCAGGTAATAGTCAAATATTTCCGAAAAGTCAAAACAGCATGAAATTGAAGCAGCAGTCACATCACATCCATAGTCAAGAGCAGAGATGAGGCGATCAGTGTATGTATTCCTGCCCTCACCTCCTTTCTCTATACTAAGTTCAGAATCTCCTGCCCAGGGAATGGTGCTGCACACAATGAATGTGTCTTTACATCTCAATTACTTTAAAGAAGACAATTTCCACTGACATGCCTAAATGCCAACCTAATCTAGACAGTCTCTTATAGATACATATTCCAATATGATTTTAAATCATGTTAAATTAATAGTAAATATTAAGCATCATATAAATAAATTTATGTATAAATCATATACATAAATTTATTAATAACTCCATTGTATATGTACATTAATGATGTTATTTCTAAATTTAAGATTTAAATTTAAACCTCATTTTAATTAGGATGATTATCAATAGAAAGTTAATACACAACCGGTTAAAAAAAAAGGTTATAGTATGTACCAAGTATTAAACTACTGTTTGTTATATAACTGAAAAGTATTCATTACGCCGATGTAAATTTTGAAGATGTTTAATCCTCACTTAGGTCTGATTTTTAAGTAAATTTACATTTTCTATGTTTACACCATGAATGGTATTTCTCACAAAGATGGGTTAATATACTCCAAAATATGAAAATTTTTAAATATGTAGACCAGTGGCTCTCATATGAGATGATGTTGCATGCATGTGTATATTCCTTTGTGTATGCATGGCTGGCTATGTGACAGTATGTTTATCTAGAGACTAGAACATGTTTGTGTGTATCTACATGCAGGATAGTAGTCCATACTGGTAGTCTTCCTCAAACAATTTTCACTTAATTCTTTGAGACAGAATTTCTCATTGAACTTTGAGATCTATTGGTTCAGCTATACAGGCTGGTCATCAAGTCCCAGAGACTCACTTGTGTTTGGATCCCCCAGCACTGGGATTTCTGGCATAAGACATCGCACCTAGCTTTTATGTAGAAGCTAAGGTCTGAACTCATATGCTCATGCTTTTGTGATAAGGACTTTACCTAATGGCCCTTCTCCCCAGCCCTATCAACCTAGGGCCATCAGAAGCACCTCGCCATGAGAGACATTGGTCATTGTGTAGAGGTTTTTGGGTTATTTTTTGCTTTTGTTTATTTTTCTCCACACCTGCATGGGTACTACTGGCTTCTAGAAACCAGGTTATGTAGAACAATCACTGCAGCCCTCCACACAAACAGTTATATGTATCCCAATATCCATAGTGTCAAAGGTAAGAAGCTCTGCTGATGAAATTGTAGATAAGAAAACTATTCACAGTGACATAGACAGATTTGTCCTGAGACACAGTTCATTTTAGGTCAGAATCAAAATCTTTAAATTCCCTTACTTTATGCTGTTGGCTGTTTAGTTAAAAATATCTGTGAAATAATATTAATATCTCCAAAATATAAATAAAAAGAATTGCATTACATAGTACATGCCTTATTCTTCATTGCAGTATATATCTTTCAGACATCTAGCTAACAATATAACAAAGATTGAAATGTCTGTTTGCAAAGTCCTGTTTGAAAAGTCTGTTTGAAAAGTCCTGTTTGCAAAGCGTTATTCATCTGGGGAGATTGACTAAGAGATAAATAAATAGGGTATCAGTAAGTAGTTCCATAAAGTATTTATTAAATTGCTGTATAAATGTAGATCAGGTAAGACGTTATTATTCTCATAGCTGATATAAGGGGATGTAGTTTCAGCTACAGAGAATTGGTAACACATAAGCAGGCCTTAAAGAATAAATAGGAATTCTCTAGGTGGGAAGGAGATAAAGAACACTGTATGCTACAAGCTTGGATATCAAAGCACCTTTATGGAAGCTTATAAAAGTGTTAACATTAAGAGGCTCATACTCTCATATGGTTTAGTATTTCACTAGTGAGCGTACACCGTATCCTAGATTCATTTTCTCTTTTGGGAACCAAATACTATGATAGAGCTACTTAGGGTACAACGGACTTATTTTAGTTCAGGATTCTAATTTTAGTCTGTAATTGCAGGTTCACCAACAGAGCAAGAACTTGTAGCAACTTCTCATGTCACATCCACATACGACAGCAAAGTTACATGCATTAATGTATGCATGCTAACTGATTAGCTCTTATGCTACCTAGGCTATCCTGCCCAGGAAATTGTGCCACCCACAGTGATCTGAGTCTCCCTCTCTATCAATTAGTATAATTACAACAATCCCCACAGACATACCCATATATCAATCTGGTCTAGGCAATCCATCACTGAGACTCTCTTCCTGAGTGATTCTAGGTTTTATCAAGCTGCCAATTAAAACTAACCATCACAATTAATTCCTAGAAAATGGAAACATGCACTTCCATATTTAAGGCAGCCTGGAGTCAGACAATGCATGGAGCCAACCAAGATGTCCATATGTGGGAGAATGATTGAAGAAAATGTGGCATATTTTGTATATATGCATAATAGAATATTGTTCATCCATTAACATAATTGTAGGAAAGAAAGTGGTACATGGAATAGGACCAAGAGAAAGCGAGAGATGAGAGCAAGACACATGGATTATATACATTATAAATTTTCAAAACATACGTATAATTCATAAAGAAATAGGAATCTCATAATTTGAAGCAACATATATGGAATGGGAAGACCGCACTTTAATATAAATAAGCCAGGGATTGAAACACAGATGTTACATGTTCTTGTTCCCACAAGGAAGGTAAAATAAAGTGTTCTCCAAGTACAGGTTAGCATAGTGATAACTGATGAGTGTGAGTTAGTAGTGAGTACTGAGTTCTTCATCAGAGAGTAGCAGTGAGTTCTAGTGTTTTCTAGAACAGTGAGGTAACTACAGCTTCAGATGGCTTATTATATAGCTTTCTAAGAATCTGAAGAATTGGAACACTCTAAATATTGAAAGACATAGAAATGCTAATTATCATGATTAGATCATTACACAGAGAATGTATGTTTCAAATTATTACACCAAACCTCACAAATATGCACAAGTATTTTGTGTTGTTAACTAATTTTTACAGATAGTAGTAATTTGTCTATTGGAAGCATCTGAGGTCAAAACATGAATCAAGAGAGAAAGCGATTTTGCAATAAAGACTTCAACTTCTTTGCTGCAACATCTGAAAGTTCGCCAAAGGAAATTATTTTTCTTTGGCTTAAAAACAACCCTTTCCCTGCTGTGATCTCAAGAAGAAATGTGTCCTTAGATACATGGGGACTCTAAAGTCCCTTCAGAGGACAGTACATACCCAACTATTTCTATTTATTAAAATGCCTGATTTTGACAGTGATGGTGATCTCTGGTGGAAGAAAAGAACTGCATCACTAGTGAATAAAAGAGTAATAAAATTGAGGGAAGACAGACAATTGGCTCCCCCTATCCTAGTTCCTACTTGATTTAAACTCTGATCAGATAGTCTTAGGATAATTTCATAAGTAGGCTTTTAATAATTATGGGATCATGAATCCTAGTAACAACCATGCTTGTGTTGTGATTTTTTTTCCAAACTTAGTTGCCCTAACAAGAGTGAATATCTTTTACAATATGATAAGAGATAAGAGATGCTACTTATCTTGATTGGTCCTTCAATCACCAGATCTTGCCTTTACATAAATAATGAGTCAAAGACAATGTGATGCAGATATACCCCTGACATATGTCCTTAGAGAGATTGCTAACTCAGCCATAATCAAGCAAGAATATGAGCTGGAATTATTTCATTTCAGATAATTTATAAATCAGCCAGAAGATACCCCCTCCCGCTCTACCATGTAGGAAGTCCTGCTTTCTGCTTGCTCTGGAACCTATTGTAGGACTAATGATCATGGCTGCTGGTTTGGTGAAAGAGAAGCTGGTCCAATTTCATACCTATTTACTCCCTTTCTTTGATGTATTTGTGTTGAGATAAAATGTAATGAAAATAAGTATTAGTAATATACACTTAACATGTGTACATCTAGTGACAGAAAGACCATGGCTGGAGTTGTTCCCATCACTACTTTGTTAACAGTTCATATTAAGATGGTGGAAATCTCTTCAATACATGGCATTTAGACACTTCCATAGCTCCCAGTCTGTACACTGATTCTATTATCTCAGAAGTACATTCATTGCCTTCAGAGGACTGTCTTTGATTCTCTCTGCAAACATCCAGACCAATATACTGTATATTTCTTTATTATAACTATAAGTCTAACCCCATCATTTCTGTCTGCTTTTCCTTTTCAGCATTCATCTCCCTTTTGGAATCATTTATTTTGTATGAACATGAACTCTGTTGCTAGATATCTATTTATTCTTCAGCATTATCTCTGTCCTTCATGTTTCCACTCCTTGAACTAATAGAAGTAGAATCTCTGCCTTGTAATGGTGATTGAGGCTTTCTGGCATGCATGAGCTGAGGCAAAACTGTCTTGCCTTGTTCCAGAGAACCTAGCCCTAAAGGACTGTCCTTCTCCAAGCTTTGAGGGTGTTTCCTATGTTCACTTAACACTCTGCAGTAATATGAGAGCTCATTGTGTGTTAAGACCCTGCTTAGGTCTGTATTGCCAACCTTGTTTTTGTATATTGTGCCATGCCTCAGAATAAAAGTAATATTATAAAGACATTAAAGAAATCCCATCTCCAGCTCTACTGAGATTGAGTCAAAGTAAACAGTTAAATGATGAAATTTCCTTCTGTATGCAATGTTCTAACAATAGTATTTTTGGAAAACAAAGTATGCATGGACTACAGGAATGTCTGCTAAATATTACTAGATCAAGTGGTTGTACAGCAGGTTTATTATACCCTCCCATTTCCACAGCAGGTTTCCAAATTAATTGCATGTCTTTCAGTATGTTACTCTTGTGAAACGCTTTACAGTGTTTTTCTGAAAGTTGTAAGAGCTATCTCCCATATTTGGCCTTATTCCTTGGCTATAGTATATTGATTAGCCATACCTCCATAGATAGGTAAGATGATAATTTTCCTCCTCATCTGGTTTATATTATGATTCTATTTCTTTGCTTTGAGTAAAATCTTATTTCTGTTTTTATGTTAGTACCCAGTATTTTCATCTAGCTATATTTTTAACATATTGATGTGTGTGTATGCGTGTGCATGTGTGTGTGTGTGTGTGTTTGTGTATGATAATATGCATTCTAAGTGTCCATGCACATTCCGAGGACAATGTGAAAACTCCATTTCTTCTTTCTACCCTATGAGTTCCAGGGATGTAACTTGGGTCATTATGCTTGGTAGTGAGTGCTTTAATCTGCTGAGCCATCTCACTGACAGACCCTGTTCTCTAGTTTTAATAAGTTTATTAATAACTAGTAATAACATAATTTAATAAGTTTCAATTGGTTTCTTAGTTTCTCATATTTTGTACCTGTTTTATACATGTTTAAGATTATAAAACTTTATTCTCTTTATACATAAATATTCAAGTTGATACTCAAGGCATACAGAATGTCTTTAAATAAAGTTAAAAATTTCTATATACCTTTATAGAGTTTATGCAATTCAGATTTTGTCACTTTAATGCAATTGTTATTATAAGGTCAAACTGATATAATTTTACAAACAATAAAATTCATTTTTAAAAAACTATATTGTTCTCAGCATTTGGGAGGCAGAGGCAGGTGGATTTCTGAGTTCTAGGCCAGCCTGGTCTACAGAGTGAGTCCCAGGACAGCCAGGGCTATACAGAGAAACTCTGTCTCAAAAAAACAAAAAAAAAAAAAAGAAAAGAAAGAAAAGAAATTGCATTGTTTTAATAAACAGTTGTCATACACCTGTCATTTTGATAGCAACTTTTATAAATTAGTATTTACAGGCTTCATCTTAATAAAAAATATTTCTACTTACAAAGAGTGCTATTTGTGATCATTTCTCTTTTTCTGTAAAGATGTAGGCAGTGTTAGCAGTTCTTTACATTTTCCTAATGTAATTAGCATGGATAATGTACTCTTTGACTCTCTTCAGAATGGTCTTACTTTTTGCAAAGTGGGTAAAGAGTTTGGAGAGAGTCCTTGATGTTCTTGACCTATTACAGTTTTAAATGCTTCATGTGAGGACTTCCATTTCAAGCAAGCTTCTTGAGTGGAATGAAATTGAAAGGTAAAATGAATTATATTCCCCCTACTGGTTATTATACATTAGAACTTGAGCCTTTAATTAGCATAAAAGTGAGGAAAGTGTCATCTCTTTTTTGAATAGGGAACATTCTCATCTGGAGAAGGTGGCAGCTCTTACATTATATCCTGACTTGGCAGAGTTTCTGGTAGTTATTCAAAGTCCATTCTATCTGAAGACGAAGAATTTAACAAAAAGTAACATTATCTGATTTAGTACTATAATGCAAAGAAATGAGGAAAGGAGAAAATAGCTATGTAAGAAAAATGTAAGAACATAAAAATATACCAGGGACTAAGAGGAAAGGGAGAGTACATCACGAAGGTTTTCAATGCTGTGACAATGTACCTGACAAGATTCAATGAAACAAAAGGATGCAAAACAACCATTTTGACTTGTAGTTTGAAGGGACACAGTCCACTGTGGTGGGAGGACATGCATCAGGAGCAGAAGGTGGCTGGCCACATTGTATCTGCCACCAAGAATCAGAAAGAGCAAACCAGAAGTGAAACTGCACTATAAATCCTTTAGCCATCCAGCCAT
>NW_021604591.1:8642016-8642175 GCF_004785775.1 Grammomys surdaster
CAGCCATGCAGCCATGCAGCCATGCAGCCATGCAGCCATGCAGCCATGCAGCCATGCAGCCATGCAGCCATCCAGCCATCCAGCCATCCAGCCATCCAGCCATCCAGCCATGCAGCCATCCAGCCATCCAGCCATCCAGCCATCCAGCCATCCAGCCAT
>NW_021604591.1:8642185-8655299 GCF_004785775.1 Grammomys surdaster
CAGCCATCCAGCCATCCAGCCATCCAGCCATCCAGCCATCCAGCCATCCAGCCATCCAGCCATCCAGCCATCCAGTTCTTTCTTTTTTTAATTAGATATTTTATTTATTTACGTTTCAGATGCATCCCCTTTCCACTCCCTAGAAACCCCCATCTCATCCTCCTCCTCCTTTTTGCTTTTATGTCATTTTAATTACATGCAAGTATTAAGGTCAGTTCTAGGTTGAAGAACTAGCAGTAGTTGGAAGTAGTCAAGGAACAAGCAAGACAATAAACACAAATAGTCAAAGAACAAGCAAGGCAATAAACAAAATTCCTTGAACTTGCCCATGATCACTGTTTCTAAGGGCTTCTCAAGATGGGCAAAATATCTGAGCCTACTTCCCTGTCCTAGCCCAAAGTCATTTTCATATCTGAAGCTTACTTCCCTGTTCTAGCCTAAGATTTAGATTCTTGCCTGAATTTACTTCTTTGTTCTAGCCTAAGACCTAAGACAGGCTCAGTCTTGTTTATGAAATATAAAAGAGGAGAGGCAGAGAGCCTTCAGGGTTGCTTGGCAAGAATCTGACATGGGCCAAAGACAAGGAAATGGGCTGTTTGGCAGGAATATGACATTGGCCAAGGACAATAAAGTAGGCTTCAGGCAGGACTCTGACATCTGGTTCTTTCATAATGGTTCCACCTTCCATAGCTTCTAGTACAGTGCTTCTCATCCTGTGGATCATAACCTCTGTGGTGACAATCTATCTCTAAAAATATTTACATTATGATGCAAAACAGTATCAAAATCACAGTTGTGGAGTAGAAATAAAAAATAATTTTATGGCCAGGGGGCACCAAAACTTGGAGAAATATATTGAAAGGTCCAACATTAGGATGGTTGAGAACCACAATTCTAGAAGCTTCCCAACTGGATGCCTAATGTTCAAACAGCAGAGCTTGTGCAACACTTCACTGACAAAGCACAATGGGAGGTAACTGGATTTGTCTGAAGTTATTTATTATTTACAAGAAAGTTGGGTAAAGAGGCAAGTTTTACAGAGCTGCTATCAGGATTAGAATTCATGGAATGGGGTGTTTGGAATTCATGAAGGAAAGGGAGGCAGCAAGGAGAGAGGACATTAACTTCATGAGTTTTTACCTTTGATAATCATTGGCTGTTGAATAAGGACATTGCATTTTCTTTCTTTTGCTGGCAGATAGAGATCCAATGAGGCATGTGGGATAACTGTATTATTCTAAAGCTCAGTAACTATGAGAATTGCTTATCCAATAAGGAAAAGAATAAACTGCTGCAGTACTGATGACTAGGTGTTAAAAAGAAACTCAAACCAGGATCGGAGTAGGATGGACTGTTGAGTTGGTTTGAAAGCCAGTGTAATCTATTCCTTCCTTAAATAGCATTCGGTCAGGCATTTTGTTACATCAATGAGAAAAGTAGATGACATACATTCCGTTTGCCTCTAAGGTCTTTATAAAGGCATCAACAATGTGTATGAGCAAGTTGTGGTTTGAGTAGCAGGAGAAACCATTGTATACAATCAGAGTACTCTTGCTCTTTCAATACGAGATTCCATTAGAGGTGTTAGGGCTGCTTGGAAATTCTTTTCAGCCAGTATGCAGGTGGCTTTCAAATTATAGCAACTATTAAGACTTCTAAGATGAGACAATATATGTGCTTTTGTATGATCTGTGATTGTATGTCTTGCACATATTCACAAGTAGTGACACATGTATCCCCTGCTTTTTTATTTTCAGTGCTTGGAATAGAACACAAGGCCTTACATGTACTAGACAAATTTTTCTAAGTTCTCAATCGATAGCCTCTGTTTTCTGACAAAAGCATTAAAGTTTCCTACCAGTACTTCCATTATTTTTATTTACCTCTTACTTCCTACTACTGTAGCCTGCAGTCTCTTTGGGCTGAGTGGAACTTGAGGACCCTGTGGTGATAAGATACTTTTCTGCTCTCACGGAGGAGTAGGTTTTTCTACCATACAGGATGAAAGGAGATCTAGGGTTGTTACTATGGTCTCATTTATTACATTTGGTTTAAAAATTATGTTCTCATGGAATTTTTGTAAACATAAAATCCAGCAGCTTTGGGGAAGAAGGAACTTCAACTGAGACCATACCTCCATCAGATTGTCTTAGAGGCAACTTTATTGGAAATATTCTTGATTTAATGATTGGTGTAGCAATGTCCAGCTCATTGTCAATGGTGCCCCTCCTAAACAAGTGGCCTGGGTTGTATAAGAAAGTAGGGTGAACAAGCCACAAGAAAGAAGCCATTAAGATGTATTGCTTACTGATCTGTACTTTGATTCTTCACTTGTGCTGATTTCCTGCCTTGCCTCAGTGATAGACTGTTAATGTGAAGTGCAGGATCAGATAAGCCTTTTTCTCCCCAAGTTACTTTGGTCATGGTATTTATCACAGCAATATAAAACTGACTAATAATGGCTTCATAGTTTCTAGAGGGGTTAAGCAAAAACAAATGCACTAGCTACTCCCATGTGGCTGCTCAGTAGAATGCTAACTGTAGCTGAGTTTCAACTTTGTGTGAAATAAGACAACCTTGACAGGCTCTCAATGGATAGGATTTGATTGATTGCTTCTTTTTTAGTGGGCAATGAGACTGAACTGAAGACGAAGTGGTGTGAAAACTTTTCTTGACAGTCACCATGTTTAGCTGAACAGTGTTGCCTTGTGTCTCTTTCTCCAGTTGCTGTTCGGATTGCAGATAACTCAAGGAGATCGGAGAAATAGGTTTCCAAAATGCATCTGGTAGCGAGTTATTAGACTTTGATTAGCCTAATTTCTTTCTGCTGCCTAAGTTCAAATAAATCTAGATAAAATAAATAAATAGGGAGAAGCTACATTGATTTCCATAACTTATCCTAATGGTAGCACACTGTTCAGTCTTTCCTCTGTTATCTATTTTCTTTATATCTTTGTTAATAAGGCCAAAATATGTTATGTACGAATAATACAGACAGGGAAACAACAGACTATTTGGTGAACCCATGTTCATCAGAACATTTGAATTTCATGGCAAATTGTGCTAAGTTTCTGTTTTCCAGGCAATAGGAGGCAATTGTTGGCTCTCACCTCCCTCCATAGCCATAGAGTTCAAGCATAGGATAAAAAGAGTGTGCTTGTGGGCATGAAGTTCTGACAACACTTACAATGGCTACCATGTAAAAGTACTGAATCTACCTGAATCACTCTGTAACAAACTTTATACTTTTGTCTCATTTAGTCTGCAAAGCAACTCTACAAGTGACATTATTAACTCAATCTTTTGGGATCTCAGAGTTACTCAGGGAAGTCTAGAATCTTTTCCAGTATCACAATGCAAAGCTGGTAAACCAAAAGCCTTGTCTTCAGCTGCTTTTCTGAAGAAGTTGACATGTGAATCTACTGAGAGAGATAGCTTTGCTTTCTCAGTGTAGTATTATCTTCTTTATTAATGCCAACACAGGAAAGAGACTAGAATGATCATGTTCAACATATTTTTATATTACCTACAATGAGTCTATTGTAAAATTTGATACGATGCATAGTTTAACTATCCATGAAAGTGGCTAATAAATTCTTAAAAATTTAGCTCTCCTGGGTTAAGTAACTGACAGGGAGAGAAACTACTAGTCTCCTATTTCCTCTACAATAGAATTCTTGTACTATTAGTCTGTTACTTTGATGCATGAAGAAAACCCATGTAACTCAGGCTATGACTTATGGATGAAGCAGCAGGTATGACTTATTTCTTTTTCTCTATTTTGTTCTCTTCCATGTTTGTTTGTGTGATGTGCATGGTGTGTGTGAATGGGCAAGGGATTGATTTTATGGAGCGTGTGTGTGTGTGTGTGTGTGAATGGGCAGGGGATTGATTTTATGGATTGTGTGTGTGTGTGTGTATCTGAAGGGCTGAATTGTTATTGGTTAACTCTCTCACTTGCTCTCCAACTTACAGATTGAGTTGATCTCTCCCACTTGAATCAAAAATTCTCAAACCAGGCTATTGTATCTATATACCTTGTTTCAGAAATTCTCTCTCTCACATGTTCTGAGATTGCAGGTGACCACCAGGCCCAGTCAGGGGTTATATTGGTGTTGGTGATCTAAACTCTGGTCCTCACTCTTTATTACCAACACATTTCCTCAGCCTCAGAGATGAATTACTTCTAAAAATCAAAAAGAATTCCCAGTTGTATACAAAACATATATCTTTTCCAATCAAAAATACTGTGGAGGGCTGGGAAATGGCTCATTGGCTAAGAGCATTTACTGTTCTTTGAGAAGACTGGAGTTCAGTAGCAGTCCCACTGAAAATTGCCAGTAACTCAAAGTCAGGGGATCCAATGTCCTCATATTCCTCAAATTGCCTTTGTGGGAACCTCTACATGTGTAAATCACAGACACACACACACACACACACACACAGAGAGAGAGAGAGAGAGAGAGAGAGAGAGAGAGAGAGAGAGAGTCTAATAAAAGTAAATATTTTAGAACTACATTTGTTGTGTTCTTTAATGGATTATTAATGTTTGATAATGATGCACGCATGAGAAGTTCCTATCATTAATTTAAGTGGCTTTTCTAGTGCATAGCAATGCTGGCAATGGACTGCAAAGACCAGGGCACTTCTCTATCACGTTTGTTTTTAACACTTTACATAAATGGGAGAAAATTCAAACAGCATAGTATCCCCCATGTGTGTTTTATTATAAGAAGTCTATGTATTATATTAATTAATAAGGGACCTTAACAGCAAAATTGTTCATTTATTCTCTTATTGGCCCAGAGAAGGAAAATATTGACGATATTATCCTTCTGGCTGGAGCCACGATATCCATCATTAAACTCAGGTTATGATGCTTACAGTCTGTCAGTTATCCATTGTATATCTAAATAATTATGCTCTAATGGTAAGTTTAAGATCATTTGTTGTCATGTCTGCTTTGTCTTATTTACAAAGTGTTTGAAAATAACCATAGCAAGACAGCTGTGCACAAATACAGGCACATTTACTTCCTGAATATTTTCCATTGAAATCACTTCTTTTGTTATAGGTGTCACAAAATTTTGAAGTCTAGTGTTTTATTCAAGTGAATGGTTTATCTATTTTATTAGATATTTTTATTTATTTACATTTCAAATGTTATCCCCTTTTTGCAGTTTCCCCTCAGGAAATCCCTTATCCATTGCTTACCACTGATTCATTCCTCCCTCATCGCCTTGGCATTCCCCTATACTGGGGAATCAAGCCTTCACAGGAACAGGGGCCTCTCCTCCCATTGATGCCAAATAAGGCCATCCTCTGCTACATATGCAGCTGGAGGCATGGGTCTCTCCACATGTACTCTTTGGTTGGTAGTTTAGTCTCTGGGACCTCTGGGGTGGGGGGATTTGCTTGTTTGATATTGATGTTCTTCCTATGGGGTTGCAAACCCCGTCAGCTCCTTCAGTTCTTTCTCTAACTCCTCCATTGGGAATTCCCCCCAACCCCATGCTCAGTCCAATGGTCCGCTTCAAGCTTCCACATCTGTATTTGTCAGGCTCTAGAAGAGTCTCTCAGTAGATAGCTATATAAGGCTCCTGTCAGCAAGCTCTTTCTGGCATCTGCAATAGTACCTGGATATGGTGTCTGTATATGGGATGGTTCCTCAGGTGAGGCAGTCTCTGGTTGGCCTTTCCTTCAGTTTCTCTTTTGTGGGATAGGCAGATGAATACAATACAGGCCAGATGGACATCTTGGACTTTTCTGGAGCTGGAGTCAGTGATGGTTGTAAGGTATACCATGTGACTGTGTGGTGCTGAACTTGGGTGTTTTGCAAAGTTAACATATGCTCAATGTCTATCTCTTCAGCCTCCTTTATCAATTTTTAATTTTTTGATATATGAATATACATTATATGGTGGTGAATTAAGCAGTGAGGTGACTATCCATCTTTCTCCCTATGGTTTTGTATCCTCCTTTACTTTTCCAGGCTATGCTGAACCTGGAGAGATAGAAATCTAAAATACTTAGAAGATTTAATGTAGAGCTCTCTTGAAACAACTCTCCCGGCTTTCCCACGTCTTTTAAAGATTTCACTTGCTCTGTTTATTAAGTCACTTCTGTATGGCTGTTACTCTCCACCTACAGTTGTCAGTATTCCTACTGAGCATGAACACCCAGTGAGACATTGTCAGCATGTTAACGTCTTACTCTCTTCTTGTTTTGACACTGTGATCCTAACATGCATGAACACTCTCTATCAAATGAGTTCCCAGCTTTACACTTGTCAGCAAATGGCTAGCTCTTTATGTGTTGTATGTGCACATGCCTCTGGGTTTCTCAAAAAGTCTAGGCTTGATTCGTGGGACTAATTCAAGGCTGAAATCATACCTGACTTCCATATCAGTCACAAAAGGAGAAATAAGCCTCCTTGAGATAAGTTTTCAGCTTACTGTTCTCAAACTGAGTCCTGATGCTCACTCACTATGTTCTCTGGCCACAGTGCATGCTGTCCTGTATGTTCGAGTGGTCCTGGCTCCTACTGTACCCATTTGACTTTTAGAATTAAGCTTTCAGCTCATTTATACACTCTCTTATAGTGCTGAAGTTTACACTAAAACTCAAGGACCTTGGGCCTGAATCTGTGCATTGTTCCTGTTTTCTTCTCACTAGGTCAGAAGATCTGAAACTTCCCTTCACATACTTCATCAGTTGCCTAGCTGTTGCTTCTGATGGGAAGCTTGCCCTGGGCCATTAGGAAATCAGCATAGCTAGCAAACCTGGGGCATCATTGACAGTATAGAATGACCCAGCCTCCATTTCAAGCTTTGCGCATGGAGTATTACTAACTTTGGTCTTGTGAAACTCAACCAAGGAGTATATATTTGTGGAAAGATCACAAAAATACTACCCTAAAGTTTGTGTTATGGTTGAATGCTGTGTACATTCCTTTAGAGGTCTGTTTGCTCCTTTATTTTACTTTATTGTTTTTCTAGAACCCTTACTGTGGTTATTAAAGTGGGCTCAGCACTCATTTTTATCTAGCAATTTACTGTTTTTAATTATTTCCTTTTTAATATGCATGCCTTTGTAATATTTCCATTAAAATATAAATCTATTACCCATAGGCTTAGCATGTACCTTCCATGATGCCTGAGATCTGTATGTCGATGAAGATGTAGTCAAACCCACTGAAATGTGTGGGTGATGTTGCTGAGGAAGTGCATGTAAACCCAGTAATTTCTCATATCTGCTATAGGCTCGGGGTCACATTGGTCTGTATCTACTCAATATAGGAGTACAAGGTTGTGCTAATTTTGATTACACACTGTCATACAGGACTATCCTCCATGTCAAACTGGCATCATCTTTATCAGATCAGCAATATGGGTTGCAAAAGATCATCACAATTGGACTTTTTGGCTGTTGATGTTCCTTTCCTAGTGGAGACGCAAAAGGAGGTGATACTGGACCTCATTCCATACCTAGCAACTTCCCTCAACCAGTTATATACAGTTATGCCCTAATTACATGAGCTTCATGGGTGTGGCTTGAGTATATAGGCAAGAAAGTCTAAGGAAAGGGACCCTGTCAATGTGGCCATGGAGGTGTGAGCATCCATGCTGGCTCAGAATTTGTAATGTCATATCTTTAAGGTCATCCATAGTCTTTCCTGAATCACCTTACCCATTGCCCTATAAATATACTTCATGAACTCATCGGTGCCTCAAAGTGAGTTTTGGTGGTGGAATATGTCAGCTTGTCTTTAGGACCTTAGAGGGATATGTAGACAGACTTTGGGTCTCCACCAGAGAAAAAATTATAGTGACACACGCATAGGCCATATAAACATTGGTCAGTTGTTGGTAGAGTTACAAAAATTTTTTTTGTAGTTGTTTAAATTTAAAGAACAATTTATTGGATTTTCTTTGACTCTAGGTATCTCTACCTCTTTTGATAAAAAAATCACTAAGATCAACTTCTAGTGAATTTTATATGGGATATATGTACATGTATGTATAGTGTAAGTGTGCAGCTTTAGGTATACTTTTATATCTCTCTGTATAGTAGTAATGTAGTAATGATGGTAGATTGATTGATTGCTTAATGTATAAAACATTGGTTGGAACAAGAAGAAAGTGTAGGACTTCAGAACACATATTATGCTTTGGTTTTTGATTGTGAGTTTAAATTTTTTTGGCTATAAAAAAAGTAGTCAGTTTTAAATAGTCTAATTAGGCAATCAGTTGTGTTGCTTCTCTGCATCCACAAAGAGCTCATAGGAAACCGGAAGTGACTGCATGTTGCCTAATTAGTCCAATTAAACACCTGCCTAAGATTTCCTAGCTTAGCAAGCTCCCCACTCTTGAAATCACTAGCACACTGCTAAAAATATAACTTCCAAGTGAAAGTATTTTATTTGATAAGTTTGGGGAATTATTCTTTGAATTCTGTATTGAAAAACATAAAAGAAAATACATGTGAACTGCGAATCTCTTTTCCCCATCTTTTTAAAAGAAATAAGACTTTGTTTTCATGTTTTTCAAAATAAACTGGCTGAGCTGGTCACTTTGGGGGGATTATTCAAAGAGAATAAACTCCATATCCTCACCTGAGTCCCTCTAACTCTTCCTTGCCTTCATCTTTGCCTGGGGGGGTGTAGTACTGGCAGGACCAACATTAATGGTGTCAGGCACAGAGGCAGCAGCCAGGAATTCAGATGGATTAGTGAAGAAGACCTTGACCTTTTTAGAAACGGGGGAGGGGCCTCAGTCTCCACAAACAAAGCAAGGTCCACTTGTAACCATTGATGATAGAATGCAGCACTGAAGCAGTAGTCAGATAATCAATCTCCAGACACACATGGAAAACATCATAACACTCCAAAATGCAAGCGTTTGTAGATTCTGGGTGATTCTTTTTATTTTCGAGCTGAAGAAAAAAAGAAAGAAAGAAAGAAAGAAAGGAAGGAAGGAAGGAAGGAAGGAAGGAAGGAAGGAAGGAAGGAAGGAAGGTCAAGAGTTTGATTGGTCTAAGGAGCACACAGAATGTGAATGGCTAGTTGAGGCTCACATTCAAATATTATATTTCTGGCCATGACCTTGTATGTAAGGATACTACCCTGTATGGTTAATGGTTAGTGACTATATGTTCCTGATTATGATTGATGTCATTTTTGTTGCAGAGTTAAACTGTCTAAGATAAACTGTTATATTTAAAATTGAAAGCCTCCCTGTGAATTCAGTGCCATTATCATTTCAAAATAGAACAGTGAATATTAGAGAGCGTCCTTTCCATCCACTAAGAAGTGGCAGGCTTCAGAAGCTGGGAAGATGGCTGAAGACATGAGGGAGATTCTCCACCCACATAAAGAGGCATGTCTGCTGGCTGGATTTCACAGTGCTCAAGTATGCAATGCAGGCTCCAGGTGGAGAAAATGTAGTTACCCAGTAATGGACACTGCTCTGTCAGGGAAGATAAACGCGCAGGTGTAATAGTAGCAAGACTACTTAGGAGCTAATCAACTTTTTTCTGATTGGCTTGAAGGCCTGTTCCAAAGAAGAGAAATCATGCCTCGTTCGATAAACCTGGTCCAAAGCCATGGCTGGGCAGGACATAGGTCTTGGATGGCATACTTGCTACTGTTATTTTGTGAAACATACATGCTTCTAAACTGCCTTTTAAAGTTTTATGTTTATACCTGTTGATTAGTACTTCTCTGACCTTGGTTGGAAAAGCTTCTGCTTCCAGGAGCAGATGCAGAGACACAGAGTGCTGAGAATAAGTGACTGCCGAGTTCTTGGCTCTGAATGAGGCATCTATAGGAGTCCACCCTGCAAGGCTCCGGGAACACCACACTAGAGGAGTTGGGAAGAATTTGAGAGCCTAGAGATGGATGAGAGTGCTGTGAAATGCTGTCTTCTGGACAAGGCAAGGCTGTTGCACTTGTGTGCATTATTGGTTACCTAAACAGAACCCACACATGATGTGGACAGAAATTCTAGCTGTTTGGTAACCTCTAAGATTGTGGGTACAGCTGCTATCAGGTCACCCATATTCACGCAGGCAACTCTTACTAACTCAGAGATTTAAAAATAAATAGGACATGAAAGTTGGAGGGATTCTTATTCAGAGGATCTGGGAAAGTGGGAGTGAGGATATGAGGGTAGATGTGATCAAGATATAATGTACATAGTTGTAAAACATTTAAAGAATGATAGATAGATAGATAGATAGATAGATAGATAGATAGATAGATAGATAGATAGATAGATAGATCAGTCCAAGTATGTTGGTGTGTGGCTGTTATCTCAGATCTGAGGCAGTAGAGACAGGAGGAGCCCCAGAGTTTGTTATCAACCAGTCCAGCTGAATGAATGTGTCTATGTTCTTTGACACACCAGTCTCAAAAATACATACATACATACATACATACATACATACATACATAAATAAGCATCAAGCTGGACATACCCACCCATACACATGAACATATTGCATGTTATGCATGTAGAGGCACACACACAAACACATACATGTACACATACATTCATGTAAACATACAGCCATACACATTCACTTGAACATACATACACACACAGACACACAGACACACACAAGCAGTCGTCACAGCTTTATATTTGTTCCTCAACTCACACTGCTCCCGTTTACTGTCATTTCATCCAGCAGTGATGAAAACTTCAGTCCTGACCACCCAAGACTCAGTCTACGATTCACATGCACTAATAGTTTTAAAGAGAAATTATATCCTTAGTTAGAAAATTAGCTGCCTCCCCGTTTTCCTGAATTGTTCAAATAAAGGCTCAGAAGAACAATCTTGACAGGTATAATTACATCCTGCTCAGCTAGCCCTTCTTTCATCAACAATACCCCAGAAGCCTCAGAGAAGCAATGCTGAAGGAGTTCGGCTGCGTATTCAAGTGGAGTGCGGGCGTTCTGTCCATGAAGATGACCCACAGCAAATGTCAACCTGGTCTTTTCTCATGCCCTTGGCATTTCACCAGCAGTTTGTAGTTTAATGGGAGAACAATAATGTACACATACATATCAAATCCAGAAAATGTCAGCAGTTTATATAATTATCTCTTTGACAGAGTAGGAACTCTTTTAAAGTGGAATATGTTATGCATACTCTAAGGAAATTCTGCAGACAGATCAGTTAGCAAGCCTTAAGAATGGTTGTTTGTCATTTCAGAATTTTATATACGATTATTAAATGAAATAATCCTACACTCACCATTCTTTTAAGTGATAAACTGCACATCAACTTCAGTTATTATGATTTGAAAGGCCCTCCAGATTCTAATGTCAATTTAAAAAAAAAAAGACTTTCTTTGCATTTTCAGTTCTATTCATGGATAAATTTCATTCTGATTACTGCCCCGCCCTTCTTTCTAGTCTCCCTCTCACTTCTGCTATGCCCTTCTTCCCTCTGCAGTTTCCTTTTAGTCATTCATTTCTCTTTTGAAAATCACTGAGTTTTGCTAGGATTACCTACCTGCTTCACTGTGGGTTTGGAAGTGTACACTGGAGCCTTGTGGATGCCTCAGAGGCTGCAAAGCTGAATACAGTGACTGCTCTCCCCCATTGTAGCCTGTAGTTTAGATCCAGTGGACCCTTTCCTGGTCTGTGCTGGGTAGTTAGGAGGCTCGGTCCTTTGTATATTTCTTGTATACATAGTCACAGCTGCTGGGACTCCATGGCAGCATTGTCTGTGTAAGGGTCATAAGGAAGCATTTCACACACTTACTCCCTTTCTTCTGACTCTGAAATTCTTTCTACTCCATGCAGGTGGTATAAATATCCTCTAAGTGAAATTATATTTTAGTTGATTCAAGGTCTTATCTTAGAAGTGCTCATTTACAAACATGTACATGTAAAGGGCTAGGGATAACCACAGATTGCTCAGTATTTGGAATCCATTATGAAAAGGACAAAGGGTCACTATTAATCATTATATATGGTACAATTGATTCCAGAGTAGAAAATAACCAATCATTGAGAGATTGATATTTTGGAAAATTAAAATTTTTTTTGCAAAAAACTTTCTGTGCGTGCTGATGGGGAAGTATGAGTTTTGTTGTAGTTCATAGTAGGTTTTGTGTCATCCTGTCCACCTATGGCTTGCAAGTACTAGACACTATATGTGAGAACACTGATATTGTCTCCATGCCAAGAAACGCTAATTGATCATGTGTGTGCACATATTCATTTTTATCTTTAATTTCTTCCATTACTAAGGAAGTTGTTAATATAAAGACAATAGTCACCTGGCTCTAAATACTCTGTATGTAATGCCATGTTGCCCAAGAAGGTGACTGAGCATTAGAAATATCTAGAGGGATCTTACGGTAACCTCCAAAATGGCAATGCAGGTGGCTAAGAGGACGAATATTTACCTCCCACCTCAAGTAAATCAAATTTTGTATATAAAGAATTTGCCATACAAAATCACAGTAGAAGAAATGCATGATATAATTGGGAAATATGGACCTATTCGTCAAATCAGAGTAGGGAATACACCTGAAACTAGAGGAGTAGCCTATGTGGTCTATGAAGACATCTTAGATGTTAAGAATGCCTGCAGCCACCTGTCAGGATTCAAGGTTTGCACAGATACCTTGTGTTTTTGTACTACAATGCTAACTGGGAATTCCAGAAGATGTACACCAAGAAGAAAGAGGAGCATCTGAAGCTTCTGAAAAGTATAACATCAACACAGATTCCCCCAAATGAATAACAGTCATGTGTGGTCCTGGTACCCTTTCTCTTTTTAATTAATACTGAATATTGTGGTTCCTTATTTGAGACCTAAAATGACTTGTTTGAAAGTTTTCTAGCATTAGAATACATTATGTTAATAAAATTGTAGCTAAAAAAAAAAAAAGACCATAGTCATTGAAATCTTTAAAAGGTGACCTGAAGTAAAGTTTTTCTGTATATCCTAGTTATCAAGATTTTACAAAAATAAATTTAAAATATAAATCAAATGACAAAGCTGTAAATTAAAGGCCCATACACACAGAGCCAAAACTATATGCAAAAGTTTCTATAAAAGAGTGTGTGTGTGTGTGTGTGTGAGAGAGAGAGA